>NC_038050.1:2579057-2885017 GCF_002211085.1 Panicum hallii | reverse complement strand
GAAGAGGAGAGAAATGGAAGGGAAGAGGGGAAGAAGAGAGAGGATGGGTTGGACGGTGGCTGTAAATGAGTCAGCACAGACGGCTTCACACCTCCACGCGCACGCCAGTTTTACTTGCCGGACGTGGATTCTGTTTCAGCTTTCCCGGGACATGTTTGTTTCTACTTCTTACACATATATACGGGTATTTCGGATTTATCTTCACGTGAAAATGGTTGTTCTACGGGGCTTAAGCATGAAGCCTAGATAGCAGAACACGGTTTATTTTCGGACCAGGTAAATTTACAAATTGAACCGTTACTGTAGTCTATGATAAACTAGTTGATTTGTGTCTTGCTGTTATCTGCGGATTTGTTTCTTTCCTTTTTTTTGAATATTTATGACTTCTAGAACCAATCAAATACATTTTATTTGAGAATTATATTTTAGCTTAAAGTTGAATAAAATTAAATAATTATAGAATAGCCCTTATCTTGCCAATGCAGCTCCAGGGGTTATGCTAAAAGATCTTACCGTTGTCCTCTTAAACGACGATGTGCATGCAACTTTTACATGATCATCAACAGGATTAAACGAAGGAATAGTCTGCACCTAAATTTCAGCTATGGTGACATGGCGTCGATATACGCGAAATCACGGTCGATCATGAGGTGACGTGGACACGCTTGATTACAACGTGATCGAAGCTTATCCCCTTTTCTTCAGCACTAATACTGACATGACCAAAGTGCACATACACTTCCACTCAAAAAAAAAAAGTGCACATACACAGATTCTCGGATGGGCCCTTTCCCGTTTCCGGATGGAGGGATATCCTTGTTATTTGCCGGATTGAGATCGCAGTCTCATCCAAAAAGCCGAGGCCATTGAATTCTTTCCAAGGATAAAAGACTCGCTTATAGTATCCTCCATTTGCACGTGGCCGGATCCTCTCTCTTTTTTTTCTCATTGGTTGGAGTCTCGATATCAGATCAATGTGGAAAATTAAATGCTTATTGATGCATTTTTACTATTTAATCTAAGTATACGTTTTTTTTTATCAGGGGAGTCTTTTGTTCATTACAAAAATAAGTTGGGCTACAACTACCCAAAAGAAATTTGATTCTCTACAAGATTCTTCGGTTTACTTTTTAGGAAAAAAATATTCAATATTTCTCTGTTCTTGCGTGTAAATGCTTCTTGAGCGCCTGCCCAAACATGTGCCACTTTTGAAGCCGTATGTTTTGATACTAACCCAAGGAAAACTTGTACTCATTTTCTCTTTATATATTTTTTATTAAAAAATCCAAGAAAAAACGTCGGAGTCAAACCTCACATGATGATCCACGCTGTTCATCATCCTTTTTTTCTCCCTTTCTAGGCGGAGTTTTGGGATCCACTTGAACGTGAGAAGATTGCGCAGCGTCGCTTCCCCGATGCGTCTTGGCGCACGCAATTGACTTTTCACGGGCCCTAGACCCTTGCCCTCAACTTTGGCTGTGCACTTACATTGCTGCACAAATGCAGGAGCACAAGTCATACGCAGCTACCTGTACATGGGCAGTTCAATATCAACACTGCTTCTTCACATCCAGATATGCTTCATCTCTTTCGTGCCACCATGACAAGCTACAAAACATACATAATCAACTCATCAACATGTTAATAGTAACATGATAAGTGCCAGAAAGGCTTCAATGATATAGATTAAAAAGGTGCCAACCTTCGAGACTGAATTTGCAACTCAGCATCCGGGACTGAATTGACAATAATAGAGATTAAAAGGGTACCGACACAAGAAGAGACCGGAATTGACTCTTCGTTATCCAAAAACCCAACATCTGGGACCAGTGGGATCATTCTCTGCCCCTAATATTCTTCCAGAAGAGAGCAAGAGACATACTCTGAAGGCAATGTCATTTTCAGAGCAGCCCATTATGCTGTCTCATCCATGGACATCAACTGCCGGGTTCAAATCACAAGCCAGCCATATAAATCAGCATGACCTTATCCTCTCTTATTCCTATCCTCTAAGGAGTCAGGGCAGCCTCATTCTAATATTCCATCTTTCAGAGAAAAAGGATCAGCATATGAAATTTTAGAATCCTTTCCCTCAAAACCATGATAAAATATCACAATCTTATACTTCAGACAATTAACGAACTACCACCTTTATTCGAATTAGAATTCTAGGCAGGGATAGAGTTCCAGCACGGCGGAAGCACCAAACAACACTAGCTGAACAATGGGTGCCCTAATCCTTGACCAGACTACCACTGAAACTGGTATTCTGTTGTGTTCTAATCAGCTTGCTCATGATGGGCGTGATCACCTCAATGGCATAGCGGCCTTTATATTCCTGGTGTACTCCTCTAGCCTTTTCAGCCCTTCTTCAGGAGTAGCAGCTTCACATAACTGTCTAACAATTGCGCTCCCAATAATCACACCATCTGCTCCCCAGCCTGCGATCTGTTTAGTACTGAAGATATCAAAAATCTGTAACACAGATAATAGTAGACTCATGTTTAGCAAGAAAGTTATCTAATTCACCTGTTTCACATGCTCTGGAGTTGATACACCAAAGCCAACAGCTACAGGTTTGTCTGTAACCTATAAAGTCAGGAAGATAAACATTCTTGAACACAAATTTCCACAGAGATGTTATTGTGCTAAAACTAATTCACAGTTTACTTTATGATAAACAGGTTGCAGTTTCCTAACCTTCTTGATCTCCCTAAGAAGATGTTCCACACGTAAGTTTACATTTGAGCGTGCACCTGTAACTCCAACAGCACTCACCTGCATAACATACAGGTTAGTAATGCCACTAATCACTAAATCAAATTAGAGAGCAGAGACGAGTATAATGGTGAAATAGAATGACCAGGCGTATGTTCTAGGTGCCATAATTCCCACCTGACCTAAAAAAATTCTACTTTCCATTATATTTTTCTGTACAAACATGTGTGACGAAATGAATTTCATTAATGTATGGATGTGATGTAATAGTTCACAGTTAGTATTCCCTATGCTATATACTTGTATGTCCTACTTCAGGATGTAAACTTTCACCTAGGGCAGATATAAAACATATCCGGAATATATAACGATGTCCAGGACTTCTAGCTAGGAAAACAGCTGGGATCATCTAGACACTCACAAGATAAAGAAATCCTTCTGAAGCTTTTGCAATTTCCATCATCCTCTCTGTTGGCGTGGTTGGTGTTGTAAGCAGCACCTGTGGGCAATCATGCAAAAATATAAATGACAAATGGCTGGTAGTCAAGCTATCTCTTCTTAGTCCACCATCATGACTAATATGCAAAGGTATACTGCTGTCACACCAGCCCGAGTTATCCATAATATACTTTAAAATGGCCTTATCCTTAGCCTATCCTGGATTTCTGAAAGTGAGCTGGACAAACCCACCTGACATGTGTGAGCCAAGTAGACTAGATCTTGCTTCTAGGGCCAGGCTGATACCAAGGCCTAGAAAATCTTTTACAACTGTGTATTTTTGGAGGCCTAAACTGGACCTAGCCCAAGCTGAAGATAGGTAGGTCTCATCTCGAGCGAGAATTTTGTTAGGAACTAGATAGCAATACAACTACGGGAAAATACAACAAATTTTGTGTGAGCAGTATATGAAAAGATGAGAGTGAGGATGAACCAGCTCTATGTTGTGGATAATGGCCTCGCTCCTCAGCAACACTGTCTCCTCCAAAGGAAGATCAGGTACTACAAGTCCTACAACATATAGTGTGAGTCAACAGATCTGACTGACAGAACAACATAATGTCTGAATCAAGTGTAAAACATGTTTACGCCATACAGAAGATGCAAGAACAAGAAACATCTTATAGTAACAAAGTATAAAACAATCATAGTCCATATGACTCACTATGTAAGGAAATTTACCATTTACACCAGCTTGTCTGATAGTAGCCATGAAGTTTCGCACCCCACGCTTCAGAATTGGGTTGTAGTATGTGAAGAGAACTATAGGGCAAGACAGCTCACGTATAACCCCTTTCAGCATCCCTATGACAGAATCAAATGTAGTTCCTTTCTTAAGTGCCCGTGTTGCAGATGCCTGGAAATGATGTGAAGTTAATAAAGCTGTAAAAAGCAATATGAAATCAAATATATTGCGGCTGCTGGAGAAAAAGACCATCACATGCCTACCTGAATGACCGGTCCATCAGCCAGTGGATCCGAGTATGGTACGCCAACCTCAATCACATCCGAACCGCAGGAATCAAGGATCTTCAACGCTTTCGATGTCGTTGCTAAATCAGGATCACCCGCGGTGATGAACGGGATGAATGCAGTCTGAAAATTTCCAAGGTTAGAAAGGCCTCTTAAACTAAATTTCTACTCCGTAAAAGCTAAATGACACACTAAGACACAGCATAAGGCAAGATCATTGCAACTAAAGTTGCCCTCCACTTGGCGTCTGACACACCACCAACTTCCTAATGCAGTTAATTTGCTGAAAACGAGCAGACTACACAAAAAGACACACTGCTTTTGCAGATACTAAGTTCAGTGATGCACATCCAGACAATCTTGCGGGCAAAACCAAACTTTTCACTGAAGATTAAGATAGGTTCAGAGTGCGCCTACAATGGAGAATCACTGCATCTCAACAGATACAGAAGATTATCAACTCTTCCCTACAGTTTTGATGAGCGGCCTACAGTTTGTACTCTGTATGCTTTTTAGTATTTAATTGAATGTGGGCTATAGTTTTCTAGAACAAATTAACATAAATCCCAACAGTTTTATCAAATTGCCAACAACAAAATTCCCTACAAACTCATCGCCCACACTTGTAGTAGTCAGTTAACCAAATATGCTATAAACAGCTGGCCACTTGCAAGGAAACTATGGTGAAATGTTGTTGGTTTTGTAGTGAATGCACAGGTTTGTTTTAAAAAAAAAGGGGGGGGGGGGGGGGCAACATTGGCCTCCGCCATCGCTGCACCACCAATTCAACCTTGCAACTGCAACTTGATCGGAAATATCAAGAGATACAGAGTTGGGCAAATTGCTCCGCAGGGGTTGCGACGAAGCGAAGGGCGAGGTCGAACGCACGCACCTTGCCCTGCTCCCTGAGCCTGGAGAAGGTCTCCGCGATGCTGCGCTTGCCGGTGACCACGCCATAGTAGGTCATGGGCACCGTGACGGCAGCCCTGGCCGAGAACCCTGCCGCGCGCTAACCCCGCTGGGGCAACGGAGCAGCCGGCGACGCGGCGGCGGCAGTGAATCCTTGACTGAGATTTGCAAAGGTCATACGTGACGTGTACCGGTCACCGGTGGGTGGGTGGGTCTATCTTACGGATACGGACACCGCGACTACACGCACAGTTTTTTTTTTAACAAACAACTACACGCACAGGTAGAAGCCCCAAAACCGGCGGCCCACTACTGACTTCGGCCCATTACGCAGAGGTTTTTTCTTTTCCTTTTAAGGAGGTGCCGAAGCCCAAAAGAACGGCCGGTTCATTCCTGATTTCGGCCCATTATAAGATGTTCTAGTTTTATTTTGTTTCTTTCCTTTTATTCTCGTTTCCTATACTTTTCAAAAATTCTGGTTTCCTATCCATTTCATTCTTGCTTTTTGGTTGTCTGTCTTGCACTTCCAGCCTGGTCATCAGCCAGCACCACTCTTCCAGTAATCCAGCTTTCCATCAATGGAAAATCAGAGAATGGCCTGTCGCCGCCGCCCCCGAAATGGCAAGAATGGCCGCGGACGCGGACGACGTCGCAGCTTTGCATGCGCGTGAAACATTCGTGCCGTGCCATTCGTGCTTTGTTGCAGCTTGCAGACCGGCCAGCGGCCAACGCGCCCGCCGCAGGTCCGTCAGCCGCTGGCTGCGGCTGACGAGAAACCACACCTGCAGCTCGGATAGGATACAGTTCCTGATCTGTAGGATTGCTCTCCATGATCTTTTCTCCATGGATTGTCTGCGATCCGCGGCGTCTTTGAAGGCACGGCGCATAGACACACATGCATCTCGCTCCATGATGGATCTAATTTGCCAAGGGGACATGTTGGTCCTTGCATTGTGTGTCCACTCGATGAAGAGAGCAAAGGAGAGGCAGAGCGAGCTCAACAGACAAAGGCCAGTGTCCGTGGGGGAAATACGGTGATATTGTAGGAGTTGAAGAATGAGCTATAGTAATTATCAAGTGGTATGAGATGATTATCCGTCTTCTGGTTTCCTAATCCGTACTACTATCAATTTAGATTTTTGGGGCGACTGGCTGAACCGTACAACTGAATATGGTATTACCAAAACATACCGAAACAGAGATACCTGTGTACCAAATTTCTTGTTACAATTTAGTATCTCTGTTATCTTGAGTAGGATGTGAAAAAATGTTTTCTGTATAACATGCTAATAATATAGTACAGCTAACATTCCACTACAACGATGTAAGAGGCCCTATGGATCCTCTCATTTTTTAGAATTAAAATCTACTTAATAAACTATGCTATTTTACTTAGAATTTGACATCCCACCACTTTCCA
The DNA here is from genome assembly GCF_002211085.1 of Panicum hallii. Classification (NCBI taxonomy): domain Eukaryota; kingdom Viridiplantae; phylum Streptophyta; class Magnoliopsida; order Poales; family Poaceae; genus Panicum; species Panicum hallii. Next base: position 2,878,500 of record NC_038050.1, on the reverse strand, counting down.
ACCACTTTTAAAGTTTAGATATAAGTCTATTCTAAATTAATAGGATGGCAGATGGAAATTGATTCTATACACCACCAAGTTATGTTTCTATTCCATAACTTATAGTACGATATTTGCCTCACTCCTTTATAGTAGAAATATAGCACATAAGTATATCCCTTATATGGCCAATAATAGTATATAAATATATTCCGTATATTATCATATTAGCTTAATATATTTGTGTTTAAATTATGATTATTAGAATGAAATTCAATTTCAAGATTCCAAACAAGACCTGACGGTTCTGTACAATAGTTCATTCTGACTAGATCAGGTAGCAGTATACATCTTTCTGCCAAACAAAAAACACCAGTACAGAGATGCTCGTTAGTCCCGGTTGGGAAACCCCACGTAGTCCGGGTTTCCCAACCAGGATAGCCAATCTAGGACTAAAGGTATGAAGATTAAAAGGTCTGCAACGCTAAAAGAAATAATTGGCAAGCACAACCAACCCCTGCAGTCTGCAAGAATCGAAGTAAGACCTCCTGCCTCATGTATAGTTTTCTACCATCCTACCTACACAGCACATGTGACTCTAGATAGAATGCTTTCCTTTCAAACTGACCCGTGAAGAACCCTTTAGTTCCGGTTGGTAACCCTAACCGAGACTAAATAGAGACCTTTAGTCCCAATTGGTAACCCTAATCAAGACTAAATAGGGACTTTTAGTCCCGGTTGGTGGCTCCCTCCCACCAGGACTAAAGGTCCCCCGCCCCCTAGGCGTTAGACCCGGAACCAATGAAAAGTGCTTTCATTGCTTTCATTAGTCGCGGATTCAACCTGGACCGGGACTAAAGGGTAGATGAAAGACTTGTTCTGTACCAGTGGAAAAGGCCGTTTCAGTGGTTTTCCTCGTTACGTGACAATCAAGTTCTATATATATCACGTCATCCGACTAATTTACCTCTCCTGTATCTATGTATACTAATCTACAAATCATCATGGTAGTGCACTCTTCATGCTCCTGGCATATTTCTCCAGCCTCTTCAACCCTTGTTTTGGAGAAGCTGCTTCACCTAGCTGCCTCACCATTGCACTGCCAATGATCACACCATCTGCACCCCACTCTGCAACCTGTGTATCCATGCACAGGGATGAAGGGGAAGCAATTAGTCAATTTATGCTATAAAAACATTATATTGAGAGTCTAGGTGTCGTCGTTCAATAAGAAATGAGAACCTTTTTATTTCTTTAATTACCTGCTTTACATGCTCAGGTGTGGATATGCCAAACCCAACAGCCACAGGCTTGTCAGTGACCTGTTTAACCTCCTGGATGAGAGACTCGACACGTGCGTTCACGTTTGCGCGGGGACCTGTAACTCCATTGACGCTCACCTGCGTGATATATACGATTGTTTGGGAGAAGGAAGCAGGTGTTATCAGGCTGATCCAGGCGCAAGAATTAGGGTTAGTCCTGGCACGTACCAGATAAACAAATCCATCTGAAGCTTCTGTGACCTCCCTCATCCTCTCTTCCGTTGTAGTTGGAGTTGTAAGCAGCACCTGCATGATGCAGCCGCTGTTCATGTCAGCAGGCATAGCTCTCTCATCAAAGCTTTCAGCACTACTAAATTGTCAGAGAGAAACAGAAATGGAATTCTTAATGAGGTAGTTTTATTAGTTAATCTGATGAATGGTGAATGGACCTACCAGCTCGAGGTGGTTCTTCATGGCTTCGCTCCGGAGAGCAGTGGTGGCCACTTGAGGGAGATCAGGCACTAGAAGGCCGTGTGCACCGGATTCTTTGACGGCGGCGGCGAAGTCGGCCATCCCTCGCTCCATGACGGGTTTGAAGTAGGAGAAGAGCACCACCGGGCAGGAGAGCTCGGGCGTCACCTCCTTGAGCATCGCCAGCACGCCGTCGAGGGTCACGCCGCCCGCCAGCGCCCGCACCGTCGAAGCCTGGATGACGGGCCCGTCGGCGTAGGGGTCGGAGCAGGGCACGCCGAGCTCGATGACGTCGGCGCCGCAGGCGTCCAGGACCCGCAGCGCCTCCGACGTCGTCGCCAGGTCGGGGTCGCCGGCGGTGATGTACGGGATGAACGCCGTCTGCTCATCAGTCAGCAAAGCTGCAGTCAGAGTTTGCCCGAACACGTGAACCAAGCAAGACTCCGTACAAGAGACCTACACACGACTGCACGCACCTTGCCCTGCGCCATGAGCCTAGACATGGTCTGCGACACCGGCAGGCATCGCTTGCCGGCGTGCTTGGCCGGCGCTGGCGGGGCGGTCGGAGCCACCACGGCGACCGCCCTGATGGCCGCCACTGCCTTCCTCCGCCCCGGGATTGCCACCGCCAGCCTCGGGTGCGGCGACGACCGAACCGGCGCCGGGGAAGAAGACGACGGCTGGGAGGTCGATGCAACCTTGAGCGCGAAAGCCATGTCGCTAGCAGTAGCAGCTCACTGCGGTCTGTATGTAGCTCTTCGTGGTACTCCTACGTACTGAGCTTCGATCTCGATTCGGTCTTCTCGAGCTCTGCTGGATGCTTGGGTTTTCTGTTGCAAGGATGAGATGCTCCGTGCTTCTGCGCCCTCGTTTATATAGCCACAGCCGCGCCGTCGTAGCAGCAGCAGCAGGAGGCCAGCTGCAAGCTTAAGTCAGCGACGCGGCAAGAAGCTTCCGGCATGGCGATGGCCGATGGGTGGCGCGCGCGCGTGGATTGAGACGTATGCATCGATCGGTTCCGCGTGGAGAAGAACGTGCGTGATATTACGGGTGTTCTGTGAGGCGCAGCAGGTGCTTTCATCATGGTGAAGGGACACCTGCTGCCATTCAGTGGTGAGGCCGCCGTTCGTGTAATGATATTTGAGTTTGAAACCTTGAACGCAACAGACACGGCGATTTTGTTACATATACATCTAGAGTTTCAACCAAATGGACTTCTATCATTAGCTACGTTTCTATACGTACCATCAGTACTTTCATAAAAAAAAATGTACCATCAGTACTACGTTCACTCCATGTTTTTTTCCGGAAGGAAACTTTATTAATAACAAGTAGCACAACAATGCTTGAATAAATGTTCACTCCATGTTAAGTATTATCCTATCAAAAACTTCATTTGAAGGCCAGATATTATACATCTCTCTTATCTAAAATATATCAACACAAGAGAACAACTATGCGGCTGAACGAGCACCTTCTTCAGTGTGGTATATAAGACCTTCGTTCCAAATTATAGTTCATTTTGGCAAATTAAGATACATAATTTTTACTAGACACAATATATATCTAGATATATAATAAAATCTATGTATCTAAATTTGGCAAAACAACATCTAATTTGGGACGGAGGGAGTATATTTTTTATCAGGTGTTGCGGTCAAAGTCAGCCCAAATAATCGTAGGGTAGATACACGGTGACATCAGCATGTATAAAGTACATGTACCCAGCTGCCTTATTTTTTTTCTTTTGCGAGCGAGTAGCGTTAATCCCTCAAACATTTAAGAGTTTAAAATTCCCAGCCGTGTTTTCTTTTCTTTAATTTGGTCCACAAGTGAAAATAATGCTTAATTTAGTATAGCAGCCTATATATAAATTATCAGGATCAGCCGGATCCCTGCTGTTAGCCCCCATAATAGCCGCGTTCGAATTTATAAACTTTGAGTTGACATTTAAGAGTTTATAAATTCCAGTTGTTTTGAGCTAGTCTGGCGGCAGATCTATCTAATTAAAATTTGGAAATAATAATAGCGCTCCAAAGCTGGCGGAGGTGGTGGTTCATGGCGTGCTTTGAGCCTGCGATGGATGCATCTGCTTCACGTGTTTCCAAACGTGCCGAGTCGCAGATTTTCCAGAGAAGGACAGCAGATACGGAGGGCAACGGGGCCACTACAACTTTGAGCAACAGTACACGCTGCCCCTCAGTTTCTGGGGCCCCCAGACAAAGCCTGGTGCATCCTGCCTTTATCTTGGAAGCTAGCCATTCTACGTGCAAATCGTGGGGAGGAGCACAAAACATGCGCCACGCATGCATGATGACGTTGACACAGGGTTCTGAATTTCGGCCCTACCGGTAACCACCGGTAAAGTGACATGCCGGCATTTCTGGGATTTTCCGGGTGCAATTTGAACAGGTTTTCAAATTTCAGCCAAAAGTTTGCTCGAATTTCAAAATTCTCTGCCAGTTTTCAACCTACCGGTCGTATCCGTCCCTATCAATATTTTCCGAGAAAGCTAAATCATATCTAGGTTTTTTTTCCTCTTTCACGTCCTTTTTCTATCCTCTCTCCACCTCTGGTGAGATCTCCAGCGAGGTTAGGGTTCGGGGTTGGGTTTGGAGTTCGGGGTTAGGATCCGGCAATCTCCATTGCCGAGCTTAGTAGGCCGAGGGTGGCAGGCCGACCTGGCGGAGGTTGCGAGTGCGGGGCGGTGGAGGAGGCCAGTTGGGCCAGGCCGGGGCTGGGGCGACAGCGGCCATGGCGGGGGCGGTGGCGCCGTGAGGGGTAGACGGAGCCCCGCTCTGGGCGCGGGAGGGTCGGGCCATGGCGGGGGCTGCCGGCGCAGGGCTCCGGTGAGACTCTCCTGCGACCGCGGCTGGGGAGGCGGGGCGGCGATGCGGGAGGAAGAAGGGAAGGAAGAAGAAGATGATCAGTGCAAGAACGAGGTCTACCGTCAGATTCCTGGATAACCACAATCGTTGTTATCAATTCCTATAGACCACAAGTTACCATTACCATAATTTACTTTAACCACTGATTCCTGGATCATGGAATAATCTTGCACATTTTTTTTGTAATGATACCTCATTGTTAAAATATCTGCAAAGCAATCTAGCTAGCTGCATCGGACTAATATACATGCTAACAACCTGTTATAGTGTTTAACAGTCGTATTGATCAATCATGATTCTGGCTACTAGTAGTGCACTTCTTTCTCAGCCGGAGACCTAAGGAAGAGTCAGCTTCCATTCCATCCAAGCTTCGTTATCCATCGTGCTGGTCTAATCTCAGTTTCTATCATCCCATCATGGTAGTGCCTTCTTCATGCTCCGGGCATATTTCTCTAGCCTCTTTAACCCTTCTTTGGGAGAATCCGCTTCCCCCAACTGCCTCACCATCGCGCTGCCAATGATCACACCATCTGCACCCCACTCTGCAATCTGCTTGTGAACAATTTGCGAGGAGAAAAAAATTAGTCAAATTATGCAATAAAATACGTGAATAAGCTTGTCAGACACTCAGACCTTATTAAAGAATTTGAAGTTGGTAAGTTTTTTTTGCTTTACCTGCTTTACATGCTCTGGTTTCCAGATGCCAAAGCCAACAGCCACAGGTTTGTCAGTGACCTACAAGCATAAACAACAAGCTTAGTGATCGGTAGTACCCGATCGATCTTGACAGTGGAATCATGCTGTTGTCAGCTGGTAACAAAAAATTAGAATGCCATTTATTTCCTTTTTGTTTACAAGATGTATACCTGTTTAACTTCCTGAATGAGAGATTCCACATGTGCGTTTACGTTTGCACGTGGACCTGTAACTCCATTGACGCTCACCTATGATGATTAATAATAAGTAGGATGAGGAAACGTTATCAGCAAGTTCAGCACAAGCTAAATTTTCAAGGTCATTTTGGATTTTAACATTTTATACACCGGTCCTCACCAGATAAACAAATCCTTCTGATGCTTCTGTGATCTCCTTCATCCTATCTGCTGTTGTAGTTGGTGTTGTGAGCAGCACCTGCATGCATCCATACCATATATTGTTCATGTCAGACAAAATTTTCTTATATAATATAAAATAGGAAATCTTCTTCATAAAAGGTCGTCTAAGATTTTTCTGAATAGTGAATGGACCTACCAGCTCGAGGTTGTTCTTCATGGCTTCACTCCTGAGAGCACACGTGGTCCCATACGGGAGGTCAGGTACCAGAAGACCTTGTACACCGGCTTCTTTGGCGGCGGCGGCGAAGTCGGCGAGCCCCCGGTACACGATGGGGTTGAAGTAGGAGAAGAGCACCACCGGGCAGGAGAGCTCCGGCGTCACCTCCTTCAGCATCGCCAGGACACCGTCCGGCGTCGTGCCTCTCGCCAGGGCCCGCGCCGTCGAAGCCTGGAGATCACATTCAGGAGGCGTCAAACTAAAGCTCTGTCGCACCGCGCGCGCACGTGCGTCGCGCAGGTGAGGGGTGGTCATGTCGCTAGCTGTGCGTCGTGCCTGGATGACCGGCCCGTCGGCGTAGGGGTCGGAGAAGGGCACGCCGAGCTCGATGACGTCGGCGCCGCAGGCGTCCAGGAGCCGCAGCGCCTCCGCCGTCGTGGCCAGATCGGGGTCGCCGGCGGTGATGAACGGGATGAACGCCATCTGCGATCATGGCGCACACCAAAGATCCAAATCAGAATCCGTGAGTCCGTACACACAAGCCAAGGCTACATACGGCAGAACTGCAGAAGTACACACCTTGCCCTGCGCCTTGAGCCTGAACATGGTCTGCGACACCGGCAGGCATCGCCCGCCGGCACCGGCGAGCTTGGACGGCGCCGTTGTGGCAGGCTGCCCGGCCGGCGCCGGGGCGGCCCGAGCCACCGCGGCGACCTCCCTCACAGTGGCCACCACAGACCTCCGCCGCCGAGGCATCGTCACCGCCGTCGCCGCGCGCCGCGGGAGCGGCGACGATGGAACCACCGGGGACGAAGCAGACGACCGGGAGGCCGATGCAGCCTGGAGCGCGAAAGCCATGTCGCTAGCAACTACCGCGATCGATGGGGGACTCGAGACTGTTGCTCGATGGAGCGATCGGTTTCAAGCTGTCCGCTCGTGTTTGTGAAGCAAGTCACTGTCGTATGTGTGGTACTGAGCTCCTTGCTCGAACTGTGTGGGGTGCTGGGTTTGGGAGGATGAGTCGATGATGAGGATGCTTCTGCCCGGCCAGTTTATATAGCCACAACAGCAGGAGGCCACCTGCAAGCTAGCCACTTAGCCAGCGACATGCATGGCAAGAAGTTGCCGGCTTGGAAGTCACGGTGCTTGCCTCTTTTGAATGCAAAAAACGTGTGTGGTACAGCGGATCAATAGTGAAGCTACTGATGTTCTTGGAGCAAAGAAAAGGTTGGGGGTGCGATTCGATACATGCGACCGTGAAGTATTTTTACATAAAACATGCAAGTGTATATTTGAATTTTTTTTATATGTCTTTTCGAGTAAAGGAGTGGATATCTATCCTCGTTTTATCCAAATGTTGCGGTTGGTTGTAAATCGCAGTCGTAGGATTGGAGTCTGCACATCGCTATCTGCGGCACTCACTGCTGATTGCTGAAGAATACTGAGAGGTGAGCACTCAAAAATAAAATAAAACACTTCTGAAAAGGTGAGCACCATCAGCATTTTCTGAAGAATATAGCTAATGATTCATTCTCCACGAACAAAGCATACATGCAGCTTCTCATCATAAGGATTGGTTGCTGTAACACCAGCATGATACAACGCTCGTTTGTCAAATCACAGCTGAAGTGTCGCCACACGCCTTAGCTATGCAAGATCTATCTTGCAAATGTATGGATCCCGCTGCAAGGTGAGATGAGAACCAAACACTCGTCGAAGCATCAAACTATGGCACATGCCTAACGTTTGGCATGACGATTATATTCTTAGGGTTGGTGCAAATCCGGGTGGTAATAACGATTATTTGTCACATGACATGATACTTTCAGAAATTAGCAAATCTTGGGTACATGCCAGCCGAAACATCTGATCGATGATAGTGATACAGAGTTACAGACCAGCTCGGTGCAGTGACATCGTGTGCAATCTACAGTATGCAAACGCTAGCACCACTTGCTTAAATTTTTGGAATCAGGTTTGCAATCTACAGGTTTGAACGCTCACCTGATCATAGATGGCAGCACACTATTATATAGACGTAAAGTACTTATTAAAATTGCGACACAGGCAGCAGTAAGAGCTCGAGACAAGTCTCCTTCTCTTTGTTTGGTCAACACATGTAAAATTCTTATAATTAGTACTAGCTAAATCGTCAGCGTCAGCCAGATCCGCGAGCTGCATGCGTTCGAATCTCCCAACGGAAAGATGATCGAGTACACTTTAACTGAGTTGCCAATACAATTTTTGTAAAACTCCCAGTTGGCTTACCTTCAGTTTCAAGGACACGGCGCGGGCGCCGCAGTTTCGGCTTCTTTATGTATGTTGTTAAAATTCTACCTAGAAAACAGCACTATAAAAAAGTCATCAACAAAAAGTATTTTATTTGATGCCAGATTATTGCCAGGTGACATGCGTGTGTACTCGCGCTCCGTTCTACTAATGTTCTTGGCGCCGCATAAAACAAGTTCTTAATTCGTTCTCCGTGTTCTTAGCGAGTTTCGTGTGTTTTCCAGATTGATGTGCACAGATAATTTTTTTCGCCGTCAGGAGATTGTATTCAGTCACGAGGACAGTGAATACATGTCTCTGACCTCAGCCGGCTGGCTCTCCTTCTCGGACCAGAAAACACTAGTATGATTTGCAGTTCAAAAAAAGAAAAGAAAAAACACACGTCTGCGTGGGGTTCTCTTTCGCGCGGACCAGGAACCTACCTCACTCGTCAAACACCAGTGGAGCTGGAGAGCTAGCACATCCGATCCGGCCTCCCTGCCACTCCAGCTCGAAGGAGGCAGCGCAAGGTGTAGGCCCGGCCGGTTACGGCCGCCAGTCCAGGTGCGCATCGTTCTCCAAGCTGGTGGTATGCATGCTCGTGTACCATGTGCACATACTGTCCCATTCCGATTGGATCGGGCTCAGCCCTCAGCGCTCAGGGCTCTCTCCTCTCCCTATCCGACGACCATTCCTAGAACTAGAATGTTGGCGGTTGATTCCTCTCTGACAGCTGCTGGCTGAAGAAAATCCGGAGCTGAGGAGAGCACGTATACGTATCCCGTTTAGAACATGCAGCGGATGGGCCGGGGTTTGGATCTATTCATGGACTGCTGGCAACTGCTGGCATCTTTTTTTTTCTTTTCTTTTGGTGGTATCTCCAATTAGCACAGGGCAATAATGGTACTCTGCTTCAATAATGACCGGAGGTTACACGGGAGATAACAAGTAGAACTTTAAGTGACAGACAGACAGACAGACACTGCTGTCTGATTGCGATTTGACTGTGTAGTGTAATGCATGGAGGCATTGCATTGGAAGGAACCGCGAGGAAGGAAACAATAAAGCACGCGCGATGCACGCGTGTAAGGGTGTGCATGTGCCGCAGCTATCATCGGTGGACGACGACTTTTCAGCAGAAGGCTGCAACTGTAGCACAGTATTCCAGATACAACCACTATATTCCAGATACATGCTACTTCTCTCGTTGATCATTTGTATATCAGCGCTGAGATTCGGGATAGCTAGGGTCTAGAGATAGAGCACTGTAGCTGTAGCTAGGGGTGGCACGACGGATCACAGCACCAATGCTTTCTTCACGATCTAATTTGGTACTATATTTTTATATTTTTAGCTTAAAATTGTATAAGATTTTTTTTGAAAAAGGCCGCAAGAGAGTTGCCGCAGAGTTTTATTAGAAGAAAAAAGTAAAAATAATAAAAAAGCAACTTTACAACCAGCGTGGGACCGTGGAAGTCACTCCTTGCAAAAAAATACATGAAGCCACAACTTTGCTCAACACCAAAACGCGCAATAAAATATCACTCAAAAAATTATATAAGATTAGAGTTTGATCTTTTTAAAACTCGACCCTAAATTCTCTAGACTAAAATTTAAAACCTTTACCACCTTGGCCACCCCTGGTTGTGGCCCCTCCTGCTCGCTCCTCCAAGGCAGGCAGGCAGCAGATCGGGTTGGCTGCATGATCGGTGCAACATGTGCATGCACATCGTCCCAAAAATATGACATGAATCTGGCTGGCATACATGCAGTAGCAGCAGTAGGCTTTCCACGGCGCCAAGGGGCAGTGCCCGTCCGTCCTTCTCCAAACAGCACGGAGCTGCAGACGCTTTCGCGTGCAACATATGCGATGCGACTATGCGAGTGCGAGGGTTGCTCCGCCGCGTCATGACTTTTCCACACAACATGCCGTTTGGAGGCAACGGACATCCCCATCAGTCTCTGTGCCAGTGTGCCGCAAGCCACGCAGCCATGTGTGGATTGCGACTGGTTCCAAACCGATGCGGTGCAGTGGCAGTTAACTCCATGGAAGCACGCGGCTGGGTTGAAGATGACCCCCCAGACGCTGATGCGGCCGTTTCTTCCGTTTGGAACGTGGGAGCCTCGTTCGGCTTCGGCGGTAACACTCTGCTACTCAACGATAGCACGAGAGAGCCGTCCGGTCGAGCTTAACCGACGAGGACTGGTGCTGGATTGAAGATGGTGATGGTCTGTGTGCATTCATGGTGAGGGTTTGAGCGAGGCACGGGCGTAGTAGCTGCAGCTAGCTAGTGACCGACCACACATGGAAATTTGCAGCATCATGTAATATAATCCTTCAGATTTCAGTACTGGCATTTCGCGACATATGGTACAAATCTGTTTACTACAACTTCGTTCTACAACCGTAAAAGTTTGAAACGAAACCGTAATATATGGTACAAACTTACTTACAGCAAATATATAAATTCCCTTGTCCCTTCCCTCTTTTATTTTGACGTCTCTTTTCTTCCTCATCGCGTTGACCGCGGCTGAGATCGAGAACCTATCACACATGGTGAGCCCCAAATTCCCTCCAGGCCTGGCGATTGCCCACGGTTCCTCCTCGCTGCAACCTAGATTCCCCAGCGATGGGCAGTGCTAGAGCTTTGGCGAGCGCGCGGTCCAGTCCCTTTGGCGTGCGCAATGGATCAGATCCTCCTAGCGGCAGCCCGGTTCCTTATCTGGTGTGTGCAATGGAGGTTCTCTTGGCGGAAGCAATGGGATCAGAGCACGGGGAGTCCCTGTTGCGGTTGGGTCCCTAGATGGAGGTGTTCTATGGTACATTGCAAGATGAGCAACTACATCGGCAGTTGATGATTCAAGTATTCAAGATGCATGCGTTTGCAAAGTTTGAAGGAGCTTGCAATCTTGTTTTGTGTATCACTGTACTCCAGCATGCCATTTTTGTATTCTTACATTTGTTTTTTTTCTTTCATCCAAATGATGTCTTTTTCTAGTTGCAAATCAGTTTCTGTTTGAAAAATCACTCTTTTCAACTGAAAAAAAGAACTCCTCACAGATGGAAAAAGGTTCTTCTCTTGTCATCGGTTGAAAAATACTCTAGTCAATTGAAAATACTCCTAACATTTGGGGGGGAAGGCTCCTGGCAATTGGGGAAAAAATACTCCTCTACTTGGTTGAAAATACTCTTGTCAATTGAAGAATAACTCTTGTCAATTGAAAAATACTCTTGAAATTTGAAAAATACTCAAGACAGACATTTGGCAAAAAAAATATTATTGTGAATTGAAAAAATACTCCTGCTATTAGAAAAAAAATACTTCAATCATTTCAAATGCTCCTAACATTTGAAATACTCCTCTAGCCAACATGAAAAATTACTCCTAACATAATAAAATATACTCCCTCCGTCCCATGAAGAGTGCAATTCTAGTTATTTTCGGATATATTAATGGTGGCGTGAAAAGATTCAAATATCCTTATTTGTTTGCCACATGCGGTTAGTTTTGACATGCAAATCAAATCTGAGCACTTAATTAGGCAGGATATTAAGGTCCAATCTCTAGAATTGCACTTTTTGTGGGATTTTTTTTTAAACGCGGAATTGCATTTTTCATGGGATGGAGTGAGTACTCTCATCTAATATGGAATGTTGCGCATGTGTTTTAACATGTGATTATTATCCTCTAGGTTTATCCCAAATTAGAGAAGTATTCTGTCCATCTTTGAGTAGTATTTTTTACTATTTAGAGTAATAATTTTCACAATTTAGAGCAATACTTTTGCGCTTTAATAATTATCTTGAAATTACGAGTTTAAATGTGGAGAGTTGGTTTAGAGAAGTTTAAATTAGGAGTCATTTTTGACATATAGTTACCACCCCGGAGTCATTTTTCAAATTACATGGATGCATGGCTGTCTCCCTCACGCTAGCATGCGCACATGCAGGTGCTAACTGCTACCTCACCTCAATTCGCAAGCGTGATTGCAGGCAAGATGCAAGGAGCGATCCAAACATACGGTGCTGGCCTCACCCAACGCCAACGACGCCCGTAATTTTGCTTGCTCATCTTCTGGTAATGGCCTTACTATGGCAATGGCTGCCGGATCTGGAGACGTCAACCAGCGGGGATCCATGGCATGAGAAAAAGATGCTGCTGCCTTAGCTCGGCCTCCGCGGCCAAGGCGACAAGAAACCTAGTAGCTACGATGATAAGATTTACAGGATCTTGGACTCCATAGACTCCATGGTCATGGCAGAAGAGAGATTTAATGTGCATGTGCTATCTGGTCAAAGATTAGATCCAACTAACTAACAACAAAAATCAGCCTCATATTGAACGTGCAGCTCATTTTTACTGCTTGCGGGATGGATTTGTTGACGAATTACAGTCACAAGACCTCCCTGGAGTTCCAGGAACCTTGCTGCTTCGATTTTTACCGTTGCGGCACAAAACAAGTGGATTTTACTACCGTGGAGGCTTGCCAGACCTCCGGCTGCAACCGCCGCCAGAGCGCTGAATATTATTCAGCTCGCAGCTACAGTATTTGCCATGTATTTGCCTAACGACGACCAAGAGGAAAGGCAGCTACAGTAGTGCTTCCATTCAGTTTACTGACCACTAGGCTTTATTACGTCATAACTTACTTGCTATCCGCCTGGGGCCCTATACTAGTCTTCATGGCAATGCCGTTCTTCATGCTCCTGGCGTAATCCTCCAGCCGTTTCAGTCCTTCTTGGGGAGATACTCCTTCGCCTAACTGTCTCACCATTGCACTGCCAATGATCACCCCATCTGCACCCCACTCCGCAATCTGTCCAGCGGAAAAGGCGAGTCAAATTCTGCGACGAAATTATTCTCATTTCTTACTGATGGTGACGGTTACTTTTCTTTACCTGCTTTACATGCTCAGGTTTCGATATGCCAAATCCAACAGCCACAGGCTTGTCAGTGACCTGCAACGAACAAAACATGTTCAGAGCGAGGTTGGCAGTGTTGGCCAAAATAAAAAAGGGGCAGACTTTACATATTTCCTTTTGCAATATATGTATACCTGTTTAACCTCTTGAATGAGAGATTCGACACGTGTGCTCACGTTTGCGCGGGGACCTGTAACGCCATTGACGCTCACCTGTGACGATTATTGAATAGGACGAGGAAATGTTAATTATCAGCAAATGCAGGCACATGATCGAGCTAAACTTTCAGGAAACAAGTGTGGTTTTAGACGGGCATGCACTTACAAGGTAGATAAAACCTTCTGAAGCTCTTGTGATTTCCTTCATCCTCTCTTCCGGTGTAGCTGGTGCTGTGAGCAGCACCTGCATGCATGCAACCATTGTTCAGATCAGACAACAAAAGCTTCCTTGGTCTCAGTCTCAGCATCGCGATGGCAAGAAGGAATAGGAATGAAAAATCGATGAATGGCGAATGGACCTACCAGCTCGAGGTTGTTCTTCATGGCTTCACTCCTGAGGGCACACGTGGCGGCATAAGGGAGGTCGGGGACTATCAGACCGTGTACACCGGCTTCTTTGGCGGCGGCGGCGAAGTCGGCCAGCCCCCACCGGACGACGGGCTTGAAGTAGGAGAAGAGCACCACCGGGCACGACAGCTCCGGCGTCACCTCCTTGAGCATCGCCAGCACGCCGTCCGGCGTCGTGCCGCTCGCCAGCGCCCGCGCCGTCGATGCCTGGAGAGATCATGTGCGCGAGGCGTCAGACAAAGCTCTAGCGCGCGCATGTGCGGGGGTGGGATACTGGGATCGCGTCGCCTGCTAGCTAGTTGTGCCTTGTGCGTGCCTGGATGACGGGCCCGTCGGCGTAGGGGTCGGAGCATGGCACGCCGAGCTCGATGACGTCGACGCCGCAGGCGTCCAGGAGCCGCAGCGCCTCCGCCGTCGTCGCCAGGTCGGGGTCGCCGGCGGTGATGTACGGGATGAACGCCGTCTGCGACCACGCACACAGCACACCAAAGCTCATTAAGAATCCGTACACGCAAGCCGAGGCTACAAATCTATGTATGGCAGGAGTAGACAGTTAGACACTGCACCTTGCCCTGCGCCTTGAGCCTGGACATGGTCTGCGACACCGAAAGGCATCGCTTGCCCGCTGGCCTGGCCGGCGCCGGGGCAGGCGGAGCCGCCGCGGCGACCGCCCTGACGACCGCCGGAGCCTTCCTCCGCCCCGACGACATTTTCGCCGCCGCCGCCCGCCTCGAGAGCGACGACGACGACTGATAAACCGCCGGCGAAAAGGTGGAGTGGGAGGTAGATGCAGGCTTGATCGCGAAAGCCATGTCGCTAGCTACGAGTTTGGTGGCACGGGACGCTTGATCGATCGATGGGTTGATATGAAGCCTATCCACTCGTGTGTGGGGAGCAGCCGATCGAGCAGGAGAAGATCACCGTGGCTTGCTGCTGGTGGCTAGTAGCGGTGGTGCTGTGCTGTGCTTGTTTCTTGAACGCTGGAAAGCTCGGGGCTTCGTGGTGGTGGGAGAGGATGAGATGCTTGTGCCCACGTTTATATAGCCGCAGCCAGCAGGTGCCAGTCGTCGGCGACGCGGCGGCGGCAAGGATGTGCCGCCGTGCACGTAATGGGGCGCGCGTCGATTGGGATGATGTGCTATATATCATGTATGCATTCATCGGTCGAGCATATGATATTCGCGTGCAGAAAACTTGTGTGGTTTGCTGGTCGCATGTTTCTGTCCGGGTGCATATTTCGATGACTCGTTTGAAAATTGCTCCGATTACACTCTTTATGACGAAATTTAGGTAATTTCAATAGAAGTCCTGACTCAGCTCGGCTCATTAGTCATTAGTCTCGGTCGAAAGATAGGTCTTCAAATAATAGAGAAGATATAAGAAATAAACGCCATATAATTTTTTTCGAAAAGGAAAAAATCGAAAAGAAATTAAATGGTCCCATTTTATTGAAACCGGAGCTCGGAGAAAAGGAAAGAAATGGTGATATCCTTTGTAGGGGAGACGCCATTTTTTCCCTTCCCAGAAATACGGGGGAATGCTATTTCTCTAGCAATGGAAACAGATACTCTTCGACGACCATTTGATATGCTCATCCACAACGATGGCTACGAAGCAGTACGCACAACTTGTTCACCTTGACGTACACTTCCAAATATAATGGATCAGTAAACTTATCTTTCTTTCGCATTCGGCCGAGAGATGTGCAAACATCTTGCAAACATCTGAGCTGTAATACACGGGTCTATTGACTTGACTACTTCCCCGACGAGATGAAAAAAGTCACTTTCATACAAGGTCAGTCTTAATGAAGTTTCATAGAGAATTTCATAGCATTAAATTTTATGCCACATCATCAATAATTTGATACGGTAAGAAGAGAGAAGGAGGGAGTTTCATCAGATGTGAGTGGAGTTTCATCCTCGTAACACTCAGCAGAGTGAGTCGCATTTATTTACTTCTCAGTCTTGATAATAATGCTATAAAACTGTGCACTGGTACTGGCACGAGACTAGCCTAACTGGGTCGGCCCCGGCCGGAATTGAATGAAATTACCACACGTTTGTTTCTAGTACGAGTTGAAAAGGATTAATGGATCGATATCAATCGTAGACTATTACATACTTCCTCCTGTCACAAATAAGCTAACGTTTTTTATTTATCTGAAATCGACCATTCAAAACTAGCTGAGCAACGATACGAGATCAGCTCGTCGTCAGCAACAACAAGCACATGCATGATGCCCAAACGATAAGATGAGTGGCGGCGACCGGCGACCGGAAGCTGATGACTACCACCTAGGGGGAGAGATTGATCAGAACACGTCTTAGTGTAGGGAGAACCTGTTGTAGTAATGTTTTTGCTGATGCTACCGCTCATTACATCATTTGTGTCTGCTATACATGCTAGTTCAATTGCATATCCCTCACGGCGTAAACTTTGAAGGATTCATGTGAATATTCGAGGATTATTCAGCCGGTAAGAGGGCGAGAAAAAACTAGTGGTTTTAATTTGCCAAGTAAAAGTTGGCATTTCAAGTCGGCGTTCAAACTTCCCAGCTCATTTTAAAATTGCTAATGAGTATACAATTCATGTTGCTGACTACAACTTTAAAATTTCAGTGACATTATCTACGTGTACTCCATTTTGTACACGTAAGATGACTGTCAGGCTGTCGTGAGTGTCCTAATTCTCGAGGAGGCTGCCAACTGCGAGCGATGATACCGACCATGGTTTGGCAATTACTGCGGGGTTAAAGACGGCCAGAATAGCTTTTGACGCTAGGCGACAATGGCAGAAATGTATTCCGCGTGTTTTTAAACGAGTTTCCTGCTCGCTGGTGCATCAGTGCTGGCCAATTCGAGCCCGACTTTGAAGAGTTGTCGCCGTCGCGGCGGGATCGCGGTCGATTAATCACGGGGAGTCGGGGACCCTGGGCCTTGGGCTCTGTATCTCGGACCAAAAAAGTTCTTCGCATTAACATTGGCAGCCCATTAGGCTCATGATCCCGTGTTCCTTAAGCAACATCCGACCATGTCGCCGGCAACAGAGAAGTTTTTTTTTCTTGGTGGTCGGATTGGAATAACTTCAGAAACAGTTTTTCTGATGATTCAGTTTTTCATCAATTTTTCTGATGGATCAGTTTTTCTGATGAAGTTAAAGTTATTTTGAAAAATATTTGGCGGAATAGCTTACTTCAAGGTTAAAGCTACGTTTTGTGACTCCACCCTAACAGTAGAAGCTAAAATAAGCTCATGGACGGCTTCACGCACGAAGCCGATCAAAAATACTCGTTTAGTACAGCTTCAAGTGAAGCTCCTCGCAAAGCTCTTCGAAAAGCTACGCCAAAGGGCTAAATACTCGCGCCCACACTCTCTTTTTTTTCTTGGTGGGCACGCGAGGGTTTACACGGTGGAAAGAGAGGCATATTACTCATAAACACGTACGCGTACGTGTAACCGAACGTCACTAAATCTGCGATGAGAGCAGCGGGATATTAAACGTTGGACGCATCATGCGCATGTATGTACGCACGAACCACTCCGATTTAATCATTTGCCTTCGCTTCCGCGTTAACATGCTATCGCTCCTTTGGATTGGTAGGTAGACACCGACAGTTTTGTTTGGCTTTAATTAGTCTGCCAAATTTTTTCATCACTTGTTTATGAAACCTAGACAAATTATAACAATGCTACCACAAAACTACTATTAAGAAGAATATACTTGTATTAATTACGCTTCCAAATCTTCAAACTCCATGTAGCCATGTAGGCCATCACTTATTTTTGAATGGAGAGAGTAGATGCTGCACTAACCGGCTAAGAAACAATGAAAATATAGTCATACCTAATCATTCCTTACAAAATAATATTTCTTGTAAAATTAGCTCTCGCTCTAACACTTAAAACCCTATATTGTTGGGTTCAATGTACCAATGCTTGCTACTAGAAAACACAGATATCAAGGAAGAAAAGTTCATGCACATTTTTTTTCTCTGGCCGACACGTTAATGCTTATTGTAACAATAAGCTTAGTTTAAGAAAATGGGATGGTCACGAGAACCACGATGACAGTGACACATCTCATATTGGGCCTCCATTCTTACCCTGGATCGTACCACAGTTGTCTTTTTTTGCTGACTGGATCAGTTTCTGCTAAACGAAGCCCATCGTCACAAATAGACATCATCCTACCTCGCTCGGCCTTGGACTCGCACTTTCAGCACACATATGGCTCAGGCCCATCTCGCTAGGAGCCTATGACACGACCGGGAGAGAGTGAATAAAAGGCGAGGGAGCGACCCACCCACCACCACTCCTCGATCCCCACTTCACTCGCCGACGACCAAGCGGCCTCCGTTTCGGGTCGTCGTCGGCAGCCGGAGAGCGAGGCCGGGCAACCAATTGTACCGTCGCCAGCGGGCGCAGTGGGCCCGTCGTCGGGACATGGCCGGGCAGCCGCCGCAGGGCCCGGAGGACGACTTCCTCGACCAGTTCTTCTCCATGGCCGGCGGCTCCTACTCCGCCACGGCCGCGGGGGGCGGCCGCGCCGCGGGGGACCAGCCCTTCTCCCTCGCGCTCAGCCTAGACGCAGCGGCCGCCGAGGCTTCCGGGAGCGGGAAGCACGAGGAGGGCGGCAAGGCGGTGAGAGCCCCTCCCTCGTCGGTACTCAGTCATCTCCGCTTTCCCCTTTTGTGGCTTTCGCCTTTGCACCAACCAAACTAGCGCGTGTGCGCTGTGTGCTAAGCTTCTCGCTCGCCTCTGCAGGATCGGGAGGCGGTGCAGCTCCCCGGGCTTTTCCCGCCGGTATTCGGCGGTGGTGTGCAGCCGCCCCACCTCCGCCCCAGCCCGCCTACCCAGGTACTATGCACGCTGCAGCGGAGGTGTGGAAATCATGCGTGTTTTCATGGCTAATTGGTGATTTTTCCCCCGCCTAACCATGCCATTGTTTTTGTTTTGTTTTCTGGTTGGGTTTTAGGTGTTCCACGCGCAGCAGCCGAAGCAAGGCGGGGCTGTCGGGCCTCAGCCGCCGGCACCAAGGCCGAAGGTGCGGGCGCGGCGTGGGCAGGCAACTGATCCCCACAGCATCGCAGAGAGGGTACTGAAACGATCTCTAAAGTCAAATCGTGTGGCTGGGTCTTCGGTTCCAGAATTATTTTGTTAGTGCGATCTGTATAAGGCATAACCTGACATTGGTAAGGGGATGAAGGGTTAGATTTCGGTTTAGTGTTTCTCATGGTTTAGAATTGGGTTGCCGAGTGCTTACTCCTAGGCAGTGGTTGTTCAAAGTGCGCAGGCAATCATTTGTCCCATGTGCCACTTTGAACTTTGTGATTGAGTAATCAGCTCTGAATTGTCCCATGTCCTGTTTTGTGTGCTCTGCATTTTCTTTCGGTGCAAGCAATCAGTATCACATGTTTAAAGAGAGCTGTTGTGTTCGCTAGATTATGGGCTGCGGTTTGGCAGGGGCATGTGGTCTTTTTTCCTGAAGCCTCGCAACTGCTATGGCATTGTATTGTATTATAAGTTGGATGATTCATATGTCATGGTGCAGTTGTGTAGCATATGCTTCTTCTTCAAGGTAGCCTGCTTGCTTTGAACTTCAGTAATAACATGCTTCTATTATCAGGAGAATTATGCCTGCTGGTTGTGCTTATACTTATGGATGTCCATCTACTTTAAGCTATGCGTCCTTTTCACTTTTCACTCGTTTTCATTTTACAGTACTCTATCTGCTCATTCAGCAGTATATTGAACCATGCTTGTTCTATGCAGCTACGAAGAGAGAGAATAGCAGAAAGGATGAGGGCCCTACAGGAACTGGTGCCCAATACAAACAAGGTAATATTGTTATCATACTCGTAGGTGTTATTATAATAGTGAAGACCCTATGGTTCTATGGTTCACATGCCTGCCCTTCACAGAATTTCAGCAAGTGGTCTAGGCTCATGATGTGCTGACAATATTTTACTACCATTGTGCTTCGTGTCGTTTTGACAATTAAGTCTCGCGCTTTTGAAGAACATGTTGTTATCTCACTGGTACTATGCTAGATGAGCGTAGTATGCCTTTTATTGAGATAAGCAAGCATGTATCCTCAGGATTATGTAAATATTTGGGACAACACTTGATTTTGAATTCCCAGATCCAGAGTTTCTTTCACCTAGTAATATGAAAAGATGTCACAGACAATTCTGATGTTATGTTTCATTTTAAACTATGCAGACAGATAGGGCAGCTATGCTAGATGAGATCCTCGATTATGTGAAGTTTCTGAGGCTTCAAGTCAAGGTGCAACTCATTATGCTAATATATTTGAGGCGCTAAACACCAATTGTGTTATTTGTTTGATGGAACCTTGTATTCTGTAATGTTAGGTACTAAGCATGAGCAGGCTGGGCGGTGCTGGTGCTGTTGCGCAACTGGTTGCTGATATCCCTCTTTCAGTTAAGGTAAATTGTGATTTGTGACTAATGCAGGATTATGGAGTATTGCCTTCTGATAACTTCACTTTACTGCCATGTGCATAGATTATTATGGGATTGTCAGCACAAGTTGCTCTTGATTTTTTGTTCTGCTGTATCAAAATCAAGGCATCATCAGATGACCATAATTATGACAAAAGTGTTGCTCTTTTGTGCGATTTTGTAAATCTTAGTTACAACTTTTAACCCTTCATCATTTCCACTTGCTTGTCTATTTTTTCAGTTTGTGAATTGATGATTGTTCAGCTGATTGGGAATACATTATACATAGCCTTGTTCGGCAGCTCAGTGTTCAAATTCAAAACGTTTATGATCTTAATTTTCGTACTGACGCTTAATAATTATTAGATTTGCAACTAAAATTAGGTTAGGTTCAAATATGTTAGGTATCTTGTTATCAGGATACTACATACATTTGTTTTTTTTCTTACGAGGACAATTCCAGTTCCAATTCAAAATGGCTTAGTAAATTTGTCATTGACATATATATTTCTATTGTTGAAGTTTCTCTCTTGCTCTTTTCTAGGCAATGGTGTTAAAAGTGGAGTCCATTCATCATCCTGTATTAATCATGCTTTTTATACATTTTACGATTTTTTAATGTTACTGGAAACTATTTCTACTCTTGCTTTCAGTGACAACCACTGTAGGCCTACCAGTTTAAACCAATGAATCATTTCATCTTTACTATACAACAGCTAGACGAAGCATATCAGCCATACTTTCTTGATTTGCTATCACTATCTCTGTGTCGTCTGGTTTTTCTTATCAGTATGCTTCATCATAGATTTGTAGGCATATGCCCTGCTTCAAAGCTCGATTTCTGCACCTCGCATATCCTCAGATTGCTATTAATATAATGAGATTCCTTTCTTTCTCGAATGATCATGTCATGAATTGAAAAACAAACTTGAGTGTCGTTTTCCATCTCTATATTTTCGTATCTGTTGGTTATTGAATTGGATCTTGCTTTGATTTCGTTAGGGGGAAGCAAGTGATAGTGGGAGCAAACAGCAGATTTGGGAAAAGTGGTCAACGGATGGCACAGAAAGACAGGTCGCAAAGCTGATGGAAGAAGACATTGGGGCAGCGATGCAATTTCTCCAGTCCAAAGCACTCTGCATGATGCCAATCTCGCTTGCCATGGCAATCTATGACACACAACATTCTCAGGATGACCAACCAGTGAAGCCAGAACCCAACACCCCTTCCTAGTACAGTAGCAGCAACATAGCATGCATCCTTACAACTACTAGCAGGCGTCAATCTATCAAAGTGAAAGATAAACTGCTGGTTTAGATTCACTAACAAGGAGGCAAGAAAAGACCTAAAAGATCCTCTCCACTTGAGGTTGTACCAATGGTATATGATATCACCTTCCCTTTCCAATCTTTTTTTCAAAGGTGCTTTAATTGCAAGGATATGGTAAGCAATAACCTGCTCATGCTCCTACATCTTTCAATGCCCCCTATGAGTGTGAGTGATGGAGAGAGCTACTAAAGAGTCTGGCATGCTCTCATAATGTTTCTTTCCGGGTCTGTAGTGCACTAGCCATACACTTTGTGGTGGGGACTGCTTTTTCGGTAGTGGGTGTATGGACTAATCAAAAGGGATTGATGTATGAGTGTGTCTGCTGCCTGCACAAATGGTTGACAAAATTTGAATACAAGATGAAATGGAAGATGGTGTTGATAGTGATGTCCATTCTTCTCCATTTTTTCAAAGTGGAGGGCCGAGGCTTTGGTCAATGGAGGCTGAGCATGCATTTTGGCGTGCTAGTGGGTCTGCTATCTACATGCGATACTTTTATTTCTATCGATGCACACTCTTGATAAGAACATTCATATAAAGTTGGGATGAGATTAATCCTTAAAAGTATTGGCATCCTCTGTCATGAGTTATCTTCTGCAGTGTTATTGTTTCGCATACTAATTTGTGGACAGCAGCTGTTTTGCACTGCTCACTGCCAGTAACGGCATGTTTACTTAGTTTGTGGACGGGCGGACCTACGTACAGGTGAGTGGGGGGACAGGCCGTTGCTCAAAATTTTGATGCTAAAGGAGACAACAAATTTCCACCATGTTTAAAGTTTGATAATCTACTTTCTCTTAAGGTGTGCCCCCGCTCAAGATTTACTCTAGGTGTGGACTTTGATGGTTTGTGTCATGATACTGTAAATAGTTCACTGACTTGT
Source organism: Panicum hallii (assembly GCF_002211085.1). Lineage (NCBI taxonomy): Eukaryota > Viridiplantae > Streptophyta > Magnoliopsida > Poales > Poaceae > Panicum > Panicum hallii. The sequence goes on along the minus strand of NC_038050.1, from coordinate 2,856,192 downwards.
GTGTTTTCTTCTTGTCAATTATTCATGTGCTCTATTAATGACTACGTGTCCCTCAGATTTTTCCATGAAGCACTTTATCCTTAGATGCTTCTTTTTGAAGTTAGGTTGTTTGGTGGAATTGCCTCTGCAATCTGGGGGCGTTTTGGGCTGCCAAACTTTTATGTTTACTGGTTTGAAGTGTTTGTTTTCAAGAAAGAGTGTTGCCCTCATGTCCGCTTGAGGTGCTGTATTTTCCTGCCCTTGTTTGATCTGTGTTTCTGTTTGATCGGTGTTGTTAAAAACTGTTTCTAGTTAGTTCTTTTCTTCTCCCAAATGGTGTGTTATACTAGAATCCTGGAGTTATGCTAGAATCGTTTCCCGCAACTTATTTTGTGTTTATCTGTTGTGACATAAGCACAGTCAGTAGTACCAAAGTATCACATTTTGTCTGCCCAAGATAGTGTGAAACGAACTTATGTTGAAATAGCTTCACACACACATAAAATACCTGTTATGGTGGTTGGTAACAGTTGTACATTTCTTTGGTTCCTTTGTGTGTGCGAAACCTGATACTGTTACATATCAACACAGCTTAAAATGTCCCTGGAGCTGATGTTGCTTTGTAATATCGTGTTCTTTTTAGCGTTAGCGAATGAGCGATCAGACTGTTTCACACGTAATGCTGTCCGATTGTGCCTCTGTTTCCTCGCATCATTTTGGCAGAAGGGATGTTTCCATGTTGAGCTCTGAAACTGCTGAACCCGTTGCTGATCGGGAACTGCAAGGTAGGGGTGGGAAATTGGGGCTGATCATGCCAAATCAAATGTTTGCTAGCCTGTTTCTCTGATGCGTCGTGGGTGGCAAAAGGACGGAATAGATGTGGTGTGGTGTAAGGTGTTCATGCAGTCGCTTTGATGAGGTTGCCGGTGAGTTTCTGAATTATGACCTTCGCCAAGATGGATGAGTGCAAAATTAGGGAGGTTCGTGAGCTCCGAAAATATAGGCAAAATAGCCAATTTCGTTCCTGAACTATCACGCTTGGCTCAATTTCGCCCCTCGACTATGAAAACGTCCAATTCATCCATTCGCTGATGTGGCTCGCCATGCTGCTTGTCTCGTCACCTGCCTAATCAACTAGGGCTTCAATTCAGTTGAATAGACCATTTTATCCTATTTTCTTTTCACTTTAGAGTAGCACCACTTTTCTCCTCCTCCTCCTCCTCATGGCGGCTGCACAGGAGCAGTAGCTCCGCGTCCCAACCAGCAGCCCGCCAGCCACCCAGATAGTGCTATATTAGTTCTGTAGAGCAGCCCTGCCTGATCTCTGACATTTTATTGTCATAAATAAAATTATGATCTGATATGGCGATTTTCAAGTCAGATACCAGGCTGCCATTTGGCTAGCAAAGTACGCTCAGGCCGTCGAGTACTCAAAGTTAGTTGTTTGACTATGCATTAAGCTAAAGCGATGTAATTCTGGAACCAATGTGCATGTTGCTCTAGATCATAAAAAAATAACCATATATTTTAAAAAATACACATAAGTTTGGATGCATGTCGTAGGGGCCGACCTAGGTGGCCGGCGAGCTGCCTGGTTGGGGCTGCCCAGCCAGCGCTCCTGTGCAGCCGCTATGGGAGGAGGAGAAAAGATGTGGTGCTACTTTAATGTGAAAGGAAAATGGTGGAAAAATGCTGTATTTAATTGAATAGAAGCTCTAGCTGACTGGACAGGTGACGAGGTAAGCTAGCGTAGTGAGTCACGTCAGCGAAAGGATGAAATTGAGCCGGTTTGGATAGTTGGAGAATCGATTTGAATTTTTTTCATAGTTGAGCCAAGCTGCTGAAAATGGACCGCGAGTGAGAGGGAACCGGATCCTCTGAGAGACCATGGCTCCCTGGGTAGCCCTAGCCGACAGGCTAGCGGGGTCCATCCTTCGTTCTGGGTTTCCATGGGGGCCCAGTTCGGCCCAACAGAATCGCGGCGCGCTGAAGAAGCTGAACATCCCGAGGCCACGACCGCGTCGAGAGCATCGCCCTCTGCCGTCGAACCTCCTCGCCGTGCACAGCACCGGCGTCTGTCCTGTCCGCCGGCCAGCCGCCCACCCCACCGCCTCCGCGCCTATCGCCTCCCGCATCCCGCCTCCCCGCCACGCCACGGGAAGCCCGGGCAACGCCGACCCGATCGCCGCCTTCCTGGCAGCCAGCGCGCCGCCCCGTGAGCCCACCCGACGGGGCCTCGCATTCTTCACGGACCTCGCGCTCGCCACGGTGCTCGGCGGGCGGAGAGGCGTCCGTCGTGCTGCTCCGAGCGAAGGGGCCACGATCTCTAGGACGGTCCCGGGTGCGCGCTCCGGCAGCACCTCAGGTGAGTTGCTTCCTGCTGGCTGTAGTGGGTTTCTTCGATTTTTCCCTCACATTTGACTCTCCGGCTACATCTGAATTTCAGGGATTGATAGACAATTGATTGTGTCCCACCTAGGTGCATTGGATCTAGGTCAATTCTATTTTGTTTAGAACTGAAACTGCTGTTGATGCGATAGGAAAGCATATAATTTGCTTTAGTGCCTGTAATCCAATATCCGAATGAGGGTCGTTTAACATAACTTCTGATTGTATTGTGATGCAATATTACAGTTGCTGGCTAGGAAGTACACTAGGACAGATTACTTTGTCTCGGAGATGTCTGATGGGGATTCATCTGATTTCACCTTCTACAAGGTATGCCTACTGCTTTGTTTGTTTTTTATGCTTCATCCTTCCTTATATTAGTTTTTCCTGATCCCAAGATTCTCGTGCTTAATTAAACCTGATTTGTTAGAGGTGATAAAGTATTGTGAACATATGGGCACCACCACTTAGTTATTGTTGGATTAACAAATGAATTGTGATTATATTGGTCAGTTTTGCTTTTGTTTTGCTTGCTTCCGGTTTACTTCCGATATGGCTTAACTTTTGTGCTATATCTGTCCTCTAGTTTAGTTCTGCAGAAAATAGTGGACAATTAGGATCTTCTACAGCCATTCCTGTGCCAAGCATTGAAAAGAAGAATGGCATGGAAACTAATGATTCACATAAAGATAGAAGGGCTGATAGCAGCATCAGTGCGTCGACACAAGACTATAACATGAAAGAGCCAGTTACACAAACAAGTAGTGAAGAAGAATCAAATGTTCCATCTCAGGGAGAATCTTCATCGAAGAAACCTGTAGCGCGAGCAAAGGTTCCTTTCGAGAAGGGCTATAGCCAAATGAATTGGCTAAAGCTGACACGTACGCATCCTGATCTAGCTGGTAAGCTGTACAGAATGTGTTGGTACTCTTTGATACTTTGATCATCTTTGGTACTTTGGCACATTTTGTTATTAGTGTTTTGGCTTGACACTGCTGCATAATTAATGCCTGTTGTGGGGTCTAGGAATGACAGTCAAGGGGGTTGTTGCCTAAACTCATGTCTTTTTACTTCAAATCAAGTTAATGTGCTATATTTTTCTAGTGTGTACTTCTGTCTGAGAGAGGTCCTTAGATGTTCCATCAGTATAGAAGATACCATAGCCAGGTTTAGAGATTTAATGTTTACCTTGTTGGTTGGGATCTATTCATTTATTTCTTTGATTACCTTTTCCTGGAGAAATTGCCTTTTTCTAATTGAACATTTGTATGATGCAGCCTTCATCCTTGGTATATGTTGCATCAGTTAGACTCTTCTGAACCTGAATTGGATAGCTGATGGCTCTACTGGAAAACTAGCTAAGCCTGATGCCACTGGGTTCAAAGGTTCTGAGGCTGTCATTGCGCTCAAGGCACAGTGATATGTCTCCTAGTGATCACATAATTCATGAAAAAGCCAATGAGATTATTTTTATTTTGTAATTTTACTAGCGGGCATATTAATCATGAAACCTACATGTATTATCGCCCAGTGATTTTCTGAGACAAGTTGGTACTTGAATATCTTCCCTGCGTAAACGATAAAATGTTTACTCACAGGGTAAAATTATAAACAGGGTAATGTTAGGCAGCTAGACTACGTCCATCATGTAAAAGCTTTTAAAGGTTAGCTCATGATTTTTAATCGTGTAGATCGCTGAGTATCAGTGAGGTTGATCAGAATTTTATGCTCACATTGTAGCTTATTTCCTTGTTTTCCTTCCCTGCTAGCGTTTTCCCCTCAATTGATTATAGTGGTAATTGATGAAACAATTTTGTTTTCTTTTCTATTATAGGGCTTAAGGGGCACTCAAACCGAAGGTTAATTTCTTTGGAAGAAGTTAAGCAGCATAAAACTGGAGACTGTATTTGGACAGTTCTTAAAGGTCGTGTATACAATATTGCTCCATACATGAAATTTCACCCTGGAGGTAATCATTTTAAGTCCATATAGAGTTGTTCTATTACAGTTTCAGAATCACCAACCTCCCTTTACATACTTTTCTGTTGGTCCTTCATAGTGCTGTGGATGATGTGTTTTTTCTAACCTGCAGCATATTTTGATCATGTTTGCAGGAGTTGATATGCTTATGAAAGCTGCTGGAAAGGACTCCGCTGCTATGTTCAGTATCCTTCTACTATTAGTTTTGTTACTGTCACTGAAAATATCTTGCTGCTTGTTGCTTGCTGTGGACTCATTCTGGAACAGTGTTCTTTTCATGCAAGTTGGTGAAACCTCATGGCATACTCATATGATCACTCGCGAGCTTTGACTGCTTTAGTTCAGTCATCTCTTAGTGATTGGTCTGTTAATTATTCTGATCGTTTAGTATCTAATTGTGATTGTTGTCTTGTTGATTGTGCATGTTCACATTATTCTTGATGAATCCTTGACTTTGCTATTGCATGTTCACATTATTCTTGATGAATCCTTGACTTTGCTATAGATAAATACCATGCTTGGGTAAATGCAGAGTTCCTTTTAGAGAAGTGCCTTGTCGGATTCGTTGATCCCAACGAGTAGATCTGCACAGTTCGGGCCAGAATGGCATTCTAGTATCATTTTTGTACTCTTGATCATCCTCTGGTGACTGGTGCTTATGTGCATTGGCCGATGAATTAAAGAATGTATATACTCTTGCTTCACGATGGGAATATGATGATTATTTTTTGTCTCAAAAACGAGAGTCAGAAATAAATTTGGTTACGTGTACAATTTCACTATCATTGGTCCTGGAGATGAGAGAAAATCCATCCATATAGTGTAACCATAATATACAAGGTAAACTACAACGCCTGATGGAGTATATGCATGGCACAGCAACAGCATTGTCAAATTGATGGCCAAACTTCATTCCCGTTGAATTCTATGTTAAGGTCGAATGCATATGTTCATAAAAAAAGGATTTAAATCCTTTTGAGCATTTGTGCAAATGTTATTACACTACTAAAACTTTTTTTGGCCATGTATTAAACTCCATCAAATAGAGTTTAGCCATGTATTAGAAATATTTATGCTTAAGCTATTATTATATCATTACAAATACCATCAGCCACGCTACACTAATTTGTTTTTTTGAGTGTGGCTACGCTACACTAATGAGTCCCTCAGTCTCCTGTCCCTGCTCCATTTACTTATTTTGGGTGCATTAAATATGCAGGCAGGCCCAACATTTCTGAGGTGGGCATTGGCATTTGGCAATTGCACTTTTGTGGCGAAACGCGCGAAAGCGCACGACCCACCCGGACACGGCCCAATCCAAGCCCCACCTCGCGCACACGCCACGCGAGCGAAACGCTCCTGGTCTCCTCCGTCTCCGCCTAGGGTTCCGGCGATGGCGCACGGCGGCTACCCACGCCGCGGCGCCGCCGTCCGCCGGCCCAAGTCCTCGGCCTCCGCCGGCGTAGCCGACCGCAAGCGGAAGCGAACCGCCTCCGCCAAGACCGCCTCGCTCAAGAACCAGATCCGCTCCACCGAGCGCTTCCTGCGCAAGGTACCCTCTCGCTGCTCGTTGCCCCATGGATGGGTTTTAGCTGTTGCGTGTGGAGCAGTAGGTGTTTGGCTGCGAGCCTCGGTTTTCTAGTTAACTGAGACATTTTGCCAACCGTAGAGTTGGACTTTAACTGAACATGGTAGTTTGGCTGCGATGATTAATTGCTCGATTGCTAGTTATTTTCACTGATTGCTAGGGTAGAGGCGTATTGATGTTTCGACTGAGGCCTCCCTTTGTTGCATTCAACTCAGTAGACTAGTTCATGGTGTAGCTGGATTACTGTTAGTTCAGGCAGCTTCTAAAGGTGCCATTCAGCATCAAATATTGATTGAAAAAACTAACATATGATATGTGCTGCTCAAGCTGATTGATCGAAAAAGGTTATGAAAGGTCTGCATTTGTTCTTGTCAAAGGAGTCTGCATTTGTTCCTGTCAGAGGAGAAGTGAGGGAGCGTAATTGAACTTGTTTTAGAAGAGTTTAAGGCATGACTATGCTCATGCCAAGGAGGTGCCTTGTCTGTTTCTTTTTTCATGGATCGAGATTCTTTCTTGTACTCCCAATTACGGCAATGAACCATAGAGCCTTTTTTGTCTAACCAATTACGGCAATTCCTTTTTTATGCTATGTGTTTTAATTTTCAGGACCTTCCTGATGACATTAGAATTGCTCAAGAGAAGAAACTTGAAGAACTGAAGAGGCAGCAAGAGCTTCAGAATCAACTGGCTGTTCAACGGACAGTTCAGTTGAGAGATAGGAAGATAAAATTCTTTGGTCTGTTATTACTCAGCTAATTTACTCCTATGCATATCTGGTGCCTTTTTTCTGCGTGTCTGTACTTACAATTTTCTTGATGTTGGTGTTCAAACTACAAAGAGAGGCGAAAGGTTGAGAGGATGATACGGCGCCTTGAGAAGCAGCAACGCTCAAATGGTGATGATGTTAGCAATAAGCTGTCAAAATTGCGAGAAGACCTTGAATATGTTAGAGTAAGCTTCCTACACTACTGCTCTGATGAACCTGCTTGTATCTTTCTCCCATTGTTTATCTGAACCTGCTTGAATTTTCAGCTAAAGCTTATATATATGCTTTCCTCGTGTGTAGTTTTTCCCAAAGAATGAGAAATATGTCTCTCTGTTTGCTGGAGGGAATACTTCAGATGCGGTTGAAGAGAGGAACAAGTGGCGTAAACAGATCAAAGAGAATCTCATGGCTGCTGCAGCGAATGGAAAAGATTTAGAAGGTGCATGTTTGTGTTACTACTTACTAGTTCTCTTGATGACCTTTGAAATTTGTACTGTCCATTTGACTGGATATCTAGTACATAAATTACTAAACTCTATTCTTGACCATTCAACAGAGACAGCAAGCGATGACGATGCCTTGGATGTGAGTGATGACGACTTCTTTATGTCTGGAAGTTCAAGTGATGAAGAGGCTGATGATGAGTGGACTGACAAAAGTGCTAAGTATGATTCACAAACCACAGCTCTTGGCCATTGCAGTTGCACCATGCTATCATGCTATCACTTATTTATATGAAATTCTAAATCTAATAAAATTAAATGAACTGTTCTTGTGTGAGCATTACTACTGCTGTGCTAATGTGTTCTTATTTCTTTATTACTTGGTGTGCTAATGTTACTAGTACTAACCTTCTGCAGGGAACCAGCTTCCAGTGCTTCAGGTAGGGCAGCATCTGGCATGTCAAGCGATGAAAAGAACCAGGTACTTTTGTAAGGGGCTGTTTTAATTTTCTTCTGAGTTCTGACAAGCTGGTGCAATTTGCATTTCCTTGTACTTAATCCCACCTATTCTGTTTTGTAGCGTCAGAGAGATGCCCGGGTTCTTATGCCACCACCTCGCTCATTAGCGCCAAATAGAGCCAGATCTGCAGATAAACGTGTGATATCCAGCTCAAGCAATACTTCAAACAGCACAAGCGGCGAATCATTTAAGAATAGAAGAGTACCAAATCATCCTGGAGATCATAACAGCAATCTGAGTTCAAATTCTGATGCTCATAAACCACGTCGCAAGAGGAGGCATAAGAAGAAAAAGAAGCTGGTATAAATTTGCATCTACACTGTAGATCTTTTTATGTATCTTTTTAATGAGGTCATATTTTACAAAACAGAAGATAAATTGGTTCTAAAACCTGGCATCCATCCTGTTTTTTTCCAACAGCACTATGAGGTTCTATCTCTGTTGTCCCTTGGATGCTTCTGTGAAATCTGCATTTTGTTATCATCGTATTTGTATGCCCAAATAATCATAGTCTAGCTGTTGTGTGTGAGCGCTCATAAGGCTTGGAAAAGGATTGTTCATGTATCACACAATTCACAAGTGGGGATATACACAAACATTAATTGTAATAAAATACCAATAGTTTGGACATTTTTTATAAGATCATAGGAAGGGAAATCTTGCCACATGATGTTTGTGTGGCTGGGTACCTATTTTTAGACAAGCTGATGATGGTATCTGCCCAGTTGGTTTTGCCTTGTACCATTTGTCTGCCATAAAGAACAGTTTGTGTGATTAAATATCTCTTGTACTTGATGTTATTAATCGATATATGCTATATATGCTGTCTCACGATGCTACTTCTGTACCTCAACAGGCATGAATATTCCCGAAGCGAGTGAATCGTGGGGGTGGAAACTGAGATTCCCAGCAATGTTTGACTTTGAGCCTGGTCAATTTGGAAAGGAAACAAACACAGAATGTGTGGTGTGCCTGAGCAAGTTGATGATTTTGTATGCTCTCCTGATGTAAAACGACTCTGCATCCATTTGTTCACGGATGTCACTTACAGTGCCTAGACCGTGGCAGTCTACCGATCACAGAATGCGTGTTGGGTTTCCTTGCGAAATTACGTTTTCCATGATCCCACATTAACTCATGGTACTGGAATGGTGGAACAGGGACAGCTCCATGGCTTCAGGACACCCTGTGTCTAGGTCTGAAAGGGGGTGCTTTTATCCTTGCTAGGCTGTGAATCGGTTGTCTGCTGGCTGCTCCCATCTCTCTGAGATCTCATGACCTGTATGCATGATACGTATGTTGCATTGTCCCCCAGCTGTCTGATTCGCATCTACTGCGTGGTGTGGGTCTGCTGCTGCGCGTTGTCCGTTGCTGAAGCGTTTTCGCCGTCAGTTGCAAGGGGGCTTTTACTGTTGCTCTATAGTGCTCTGATTTCCCCCTTTACCGAGTGATGTTTTACAGTGCCAGTAACATTTCGTTGTCGCCTGACTCGCTGCCTGAATTTCTCTTGCAGCCATGCGTCTGCATGGCCCATGGAGGCTGGAGGTCCCGGCTGTGGTGGCCGCTGCGCTGCAGTGACATTCTGGCTGCAGGTCTCCTGGTGACGTCGTCATCGCCCATCACTTGTCCAGGGATTCCTCTGCGTCTTCTGCTGTGCTCGATGCTACGTGTCGTCACTCTCAAGTGTTCATGTGGTAAGCATGTATGCATCTGTGTGTTGCACGGGAACTCTTACTGTTTGGACGCTTCTGTTGTGATTTGCGTATATCCATCATCCTGCGTAACAGAACGAAAAATCGTAGGGGATCGGGGCAGGGATGCGTGCGTGTTCCTTTTTGGAGATTTGAATGCGTGTTTGCCAATTTTTGGCACGAATCTTTGGTATTATGAGTACAGAGATGGTTGCGGCGATGCACGGTTGTCTTGTGCCTGGCCATCTATGGCGCAGCCTTAACGGCAATCTCCATGCTGTACCAAATTAGTTGCAAACGATGGTCATTGATGGCTATCGGTTACCAGAAGAAAGGACTTTGTCGAGTTTACTCAGATCTGATGCCTTGCAAGTCGCGATTTTTTTTCTTTTTGAATAAGTAACTCGCGATTTTTCCCGTTACCACTTTTCTCTCGTGAACTTCGACGATACGCACTGCGAATGGGAAGACATGAAGAGACGATGAAAAAGAAGCAGCTTTATTACCAGACAGAACAGTTGGCACAAAAGAACCTTGATACAATTTTATTTGAAATCAAATTTCCCTCTCTTTTCTTGCACATATTTCGCTCACCATCAAACTTGTTCACTCATACAAAAAGGGAAATTACAAATGAAACAGCTTCAGCTTATGTACACAGATCCTAGCTAGTTATTCATCCCCTCCAATACTTGGTTGAATGTGTGTGATCTGCAGACGAACACGGCACTGCCCATCTGCCGATGCACGGGACAGCATGAGTACTCCGCTGTAATCCGTGGACCATCACATTCATGTGTGTGTGTGTGTGTTCGTGTATGGGCAACCTGGCCGTAGAACACGATGCACCTAGGCATGCACGTATGGGCTGGCCGCCCTCCCCATGCAGGTATCCGGCCGACGCCTTCAATCCCATGTCCATAGATCGATGGAGCACCATGCGCATCCATCGGGTGATCGATAGATCTCTCTTGTGAGTCTGACCAGATGACCATATACATCTGATCCACGCGTCCAAGAAACTCTCTCATGCTCGCGATGGACGTTGACACTCGGATCATCTTGCTTCAGAGCCCCTCATGATCCTCAGCTTCTTGCAAGAACAGATGAACATCCTGCAAAATCCACAGAAAATTGCAATTCGTCAGATCGGCTTGATTCCTCCTGTGATCCATATTTATGCATGGATCGGAGCCATGGAGCTAGGAATATTCAGATCTTGGTACTTACTCCCATGGCACGTCGCCGGCGAGCATGAGGTCGCCGTCCTTGTCCTCGTAGGCGATGGCGAACTGGCAGCCGCCGTCGACGGCCGAGGAGGAGAAGCAGCCGAAGAGCGCGTCCAGAGCGTCCCTCAGCTCCCTGTACCCGCCGTACGTCCGCAGGTCCACCTTCCGGAGGTAGGGCGCCCCGTCCATGCTCACCTTCACGTACAGACCTCCCTGCTCGCCCTTCGTCCTCGCCGACGCCGCCTCCGCAGTCGCATGGAACGCGTTCTTCCGGTACGCCCTGACCGGCGGCCACCCCACCACCTGCACCCTGCGCGTTCACAAGGTCAGCTCAACTGCTGCTGACGAAATTCAGACGAACTCGCCGGCCATCATGGGCGTGCAATCAACAAGTTAAGGCACTTACTTGGAGGCCGGCGCGGCGTCGTCGTCATGGCCACCGGTCCCGGAGGCCTCGCTCTTCACCGCCGACGACGACCGTTTCGCCGCCGCCGGCTTCCTCGCCGGCTGCACGACCGTAACCTCGCCGCCGGGCGGACCGAGACGCAGCTCCGCGTCGATCATCTCCATGGCCGAAACCACAGAAAGAACTCGGATGCAGGGACGACGAGCTCGCCGAGAAGATAGAGGGGGATCGAGAGCCTGAGTAGAATGCTTGGCTTGCACTGCTCGTCGTTCGGTTGCGTGCCTTGGAGGCTCGCATATATAGAGGCGGTTGGTTAGCAAGCAGCTAGCAGTTGCGTGCACTAGTCCAAAGCCCACTCCAAGCAGGGCAGCTAGCAAGCTCGTGCCAGGACACGTCGCTAGCAGTATGGCAGGTGGGGCCAGGAGAGGGACACGGATCGCGGGCCGCGGGGCCGGGGCCCGGCCGACAGGCGGGGCCGAGGAGGCGGGCCCAGGTCGGGGGTAGATTCCTTGCGACGGGCGCCCGTTGCCGCGGGCCGGCAGCGCATGTGGGTGCGGCTGGGGGCCCGGCGGTCGGTGGGCCAGGCGCTGCCAACCAGGCGGGGCTCACACGTGTCGCGGCTCGGCCAGTCTGGTCTCGCTTGGATGGGCCGGGGGCGCATGCAGCGCCCAGCTCACGGGCCACGTCGGCGCGCCGTCCGCGGTGGAGTATACACGACGGACGGAGCGACGGCCGACGGCACAGTAGATTCCTGGCGCCCCCGCAGGAGAGTACCAGACTGAGCCTGCCAGCCTGGAGATTTAAATCCTCCGCAACCTTGTTAAAATCTAATCTGAAATACGTTACTTTTCAAAACAAAAGTCTCAAAAAAAATTTAAATAAACTGATCATAAGATTTGTTCGAACAAAATCCTTAGATCCCTGACGCTGCTGCCAATTTGATTTAGCTGCTCCTGCACAATCAAGGAATTCAGAACAAAATCAAATATCCCGGCCGGCCGGGGACCAAGCAGGCAGATCAATGGATAAACCATGCAGGGGGGCAACCAGCCGCGCACGATACACGGAGCAAGCGAACAGAAGCAGCAGCAGCTCCTCGTATCTCGCCCGTATGCCCGCGGCCTGCCCAACGATCGACGGATCGGCCCGGCACCATGCGCGCGCGCGGATCTCATGCGTTGCTGCCTTGGTGGCATCGGGCATGGCCCAACGGCGAGCATGCAACAACCAGGCAAGCAACGCACGCAAAGAGGAAATCATGCGGCGCACGCGCCCAGACACATGCGTGCCGGCGCGGCAGCTGGGGGAGAGCAGGAGGAGGAGGAGGAAGGAGGATATTGAGGAGCGCACCAACCCACACCCACCCAGAGGAGAGAGCAGCGGCACCGGACCAGACATGCTTTCGCCTGCCCGGTTGGTGCCTGTCCCCCTCTTGACAAGGAGCCAACAGCACGCGCGCGCACGCATCTCCTCCTCGCGTCCCCCGGCCGGCCGCCGTCGCCTTGCGCCACCCATGCAATGCAGATCAAATCCCCCCCACTGGTGTCCACAGCTCCGGCCATGGCCGCCCGGGCATGATGGGTCTGTTGGCTTGCCAGTAGGTGCGCGCAGCGCCTGGAACGATCGACCGATCTCGCTGTCATGCCCGCCCGCACGTACGCGCTGCGCAGCAGCGGCGGCGACGTTGATTGTTCGGCCGGTGGGTCACGGCATGTGCAGTAGCTAGACGGTATCGGTGGATGCGGGAGGGATGCGCGCGATCTGTCCATCACGCCCGGTCGTCGATCGCGAGGGCCGAGGGGTTGGGGCCGGGCAGAGTGCGCAGCTCCTACCGGCCGGCACGGCGCTGTGCAGAGATTATGGTGCCGAGTTGCCCGGGGCGCCGGGTCGACAATAATAGGGGAGCAACTTGCGTTCGACGCAACAGTTCCTGCAACTTGGAGAGGGTTCGTTGCGCGATCGAGCGCGTCCGTGCCGGTCGTCGTCTCGTCTCCGGTGGCAATGGCATCATCGCGAGGCTGTACTGTGCGCCGGGCAAGCTATTACTGAACAGTGCCGGGGATTCTGAAAGAAGCTTCGATCCAAGTTCTTTTTTTTTTGAAGAAATGCTTCGATCCAGGTTCTCCGAAACGAAAATAAAAGAAGCTTCTTCGATCTAGCTAGTAGCTAGCTGGGGAGCATAATTGGCTCGCAAAGCACGTCCAGCGATACGGCATGGAGGCACAGGGGCGCCAGGCCGGATCGACGCATCCGGGCCCTGCCGGCCGGGGCAGGCAAGCGCACTTGACCGTTCATGGCCAGCAGCCCCCACCACCATCCCTTGTGCTCCACGGCCGCGGGAGGAGAGGCTGATCACTCAATGCAAGCCGCCGCTGCCGCCGCCAGCAGTTCGTCCCTAGGGAGCTAGCGCGTCACGCCACGCAGCCGGGCCGTACGTGCGCCCGCGCCGTGTACATACGTGCATGCGCTTGCCTAGGCGCGCCGCACCTGCCCGCTCTCTTTACTCGCCTGCCGGCTGCTTGCCCCCGACCAACCAGCCCCGCACCCCACCACCGGGCCACGGGCAGAACACGCGTGGCGCGCGCGCCGGCCACCACCGCGACCGCGCGGGGCGCGTACGTGCCGCGCGGGCGCGCACCCGCCGGCGGGCGGGCTCCCTCACCGGCGTGGGCGCGCGTGCCGTGACCCCCTTCCGGGCGTACAGCTGCATGAGTCCTTGCCGAGCTACGTGGTCGTAGAACGCCGCCTCCGCGTACGCAGGTTCCACGAACCGTATCCTTACCTGTTGATTCTCTGAAACCTTTTGCATAGTTGCATTGGCGATCCCTGCCCCTGATCCCATACGTCTTCAGCCAACGCGCACTGGCTCTGAGCGGACGCCAAGCTACAGCTTTATTTGTCACTAGTGTTCAGAACTGGCTCACAATCGCACGACCGATACATTGATCCTGTTTCGCACAGCTGAAACTTGCACAGAAGCCAGCTGGTGGCTAGTTGGCTAGAGAAACAGCTTGTTAAAGAAGCAGCTGGTCACAGGCCCTGTTTGGCACAGCTGAAACTTGATCATAAATTATTAACAATTAATATATCATACAATTAATCATAAATTACTCTTAAATAAGATAATGATAACTTAATTATAAATTAGATAACATAATTTATGATATGCCCGGCGCGGGGGGCGGGGGCCGGCGCGGGCGGAGGGCGCGGGGGGCCGGCGCAGGGCGCGGGGGCGGAGGGCGCGGGGCCCGGGGGCCGGCACCGGGGGCGGAGGGCGCGGGGGGCCGGCGCAGGGGGGCGGAGGCAGCCGGCGCGGGGGGCGGAGGCCGATAAGCTGCAGAAGCTGATCCGCTCCCGCTGCTCACCGTACGCGCGTTTTGTGAAGGAGGTGCGAAGCGCTGGTGGGGGAAGCGGTTAAGAAGTCTAGCGTTTGGCCAGCCTGCAGCTTAAAATTGAGGAGAAGCCGGTTCACAAGCTGTGCCAAACAGGACCATTGTTAGGAACACAGCTGGACAGATATAGCTGAACCTTCACCTTCGGTCCTGATCATGGAGCTGCGGCAAAGACGTACATCTAAACTTATAAACCAACAGCAATAACGAAGCAAAAATACAATTAAGCACGTTACAGGCAACAAATCAACAGCTGCAATGTATAAGCATCAGACAGCGGATCAAGTGCTTCACTTGAAGCTTTATTTACTGATAGCAGGGATCATCCCCACTGGGAAATAAAGGTCGTGCAGTTTTTGTTTCAAAGAAAGGAAGAAAAAAAGGTCGTGCAGTTTCTATAATACTAGCTTGTGTATATAGTTACATCTTCAGGTCGTGCAGTTATTATCTTTAAGTACCATATGTCCAATCACCTCTCTAGTTCTTTTCAGCCTCGCAGCACTTCTGCTTCTGCGTGACCGCCACCATCTCCATCAGGTCCATCTCCTCCTTCACATGCACAGTCTCCATCTGCGCCGATCCGGCACCGTCAGGCTCACCGCATACGAGGGCGTCGTCGTCCCACATCATCTCCATGTCAATCTCAGGATCGACCTTGATCGCGTGATCGAGATGGTTGAAGATGTAGCTCATGTCGACGTCGTCGCCCACCGTGAAGACTTGGAAGCAGCTGGCGTCCTCCGTCGTGTCAAACAGGCCTTCACACATGTCAACTACTGAGAAGTCACCACAACAGATCGGGGCTAGGAGTTCTTCACAGGACTGATCAGTCTCGCTGCAGTTGTACTCGTGCACGGCGAGCATCCCCTGGGAGTCCAGTATGTCGGACGGGCTGTGCTCTAGCATCTCGTGGACCTTCGCTGACTTCGCTCCGGGAGTTGCAGGTGACGACGGTGGCAGAGTGGGCTGAGCAGGAGGCGCAACGTTCTTGCTTGGGCCGATGCCAAGGCCTTTGATGTAGTTCTGAAGAAGGGTGCCTGACTTGGGGCCCTTGGAGCTAGTGCGGCTACGCCTTCGCGCAAACTGCCTTCTCTTTGTTGCATTCCAGTGGTTCTTTATAGAGTTCTCTGTTCTACCGGGCAAGCGCTTAGCTATCTCTGCCCATTTGTTGCCCACTTCCTTGTGTGCTTGTATCAGGACCATGTCTTCCTCCTCACTCCAAATTTCTTTCTGCATTTGTGGTTCCATAAAAAAAAGAGGTTAATCCGGGCATGAATGGTATTATTGAGATATTATAATGATGTCATCAACTTTTCTAATAACAAAAAAAATACCTCTAAAAATGTAAAAACCTGAATAGTTTCTTGTGTTTTTCACTTTTTTCTTTTTATCTTTATATAACTTTCGAATGGTGATTAACTAAGTCCGATACATTTTATTTTTTTCTTTTTTTGGGGGTTTTCCTCATTGTGATGACTATCTATCATTCATTTTTCGAACTTATTACATGTTTGTTTTCACCATGTGAAGCTAAAGGGAAATTTTCTTCTGCTATTACTACTGGACCAATAAAAATACATATAACTGATGCTCCCAAATTAAAGAAAAATGCATTTTAAGGTGAATTACATGCTAAGAGTCAGTTATCTGCCGATTTGAGTGTGTACAAACAAAATGTAGTAGCATGTGACTGCATATAATACTCTCTGTTTTCCACAAAAATAAAATAATTCTCTCTTGTGTCCCTATCTCTCTGGTCTTTATATTTCTCCCCTCAAGGCACTAAATTATCTAATACGCAACCAAAAAAATTACTAAGGTTGACTAGTAACTCCAAGCATTTAGTGCGCCCATAATGCATCGCATGTTTGACCGTATGACCTTTGCCAAATATAAAGTGAATGTGTTGAGATCAAATTTTCATAGAAGAAGGCCAATAATTTCTTTAAAAAAATTTCAAGCACTGCAATGCAGAAAATACTAGTATTACTGATAAGAATACTCCCCTTTTACTTCGCTACAGATTGAGAAGCAACAGAATAATATTGGTTTTGTCCCAGCAACAACAAACCAACGGATGTGCTCAACATGAAAAACATTGAACTGGAGAAAGAGGTGCACCTTGATGTTCGGCCTCAAATGGTTGTGCCATCTTTCTCTGCACTGCTTTCCCACTCTTCCTGGTAGCATTTGTGCTATGTAAGACCACTTCCTCAGTCCAAACTGTTCCACTAATTTTACCAGCTTCCTGTTAAAATTTCCAAGAATGAACCGATTGATAGACAAGAAAGAACAAGTCGTGACTTGCAGTAGAGTTTTTTACTTTTCGGAGGATAGAAAGTAAGCATCGATAAATTTTACCTATCCTCCTCTGGTGTCCATTGCCCTTTGACAACATTGGGTTTCTTCACAGAATTACTAGAGGTTTTCTTTCTTGGCACAAACCTGTCACTCATCTCATAAGCCTTATATGATCCGAGGCCACTTTCTATGAGATGAGAAACCTCGGTTTTGGGAGTCAGCAGAGGCAGCTGAGGTCCAAATCTATGACCGATCGATGAAGCATGGTTGAAGATGGGCTTCTTGATTTCTCTTTCTTCAAAGTACTGGTGTCCAAGGTCGTTGAAGGTTGCAGGGGGTACCATAGAGCCACCAGATATATAGTCCCCAATAGCTTCAAATGGATGATCAACAGGATGGAAGTCATAGTGTCCATTCTGCTGCATGTACGAATCAAATGGCAAGTAATTACAAATCCCTGCGTTGGGCTGAAAGCAACTGAAATCCATTGGGGATTTCAGAAGCTATGCAAGGTAGGGGGAGAGAGAGAGATTGAGTAGCAATTTTGTTATCTGCCTACACCTCTCAGGAAAGAGAACTGTACGGGGTGTCGTAATATATAGAGTCCTAAACAAGACTTGTTCCCTTCAACACAACAACTTAATGAAACTTAATATTTTATCACTTATTGCGAGTTAATGACCTTATTTACTGTCACTAATACCAAACGACTTCTTGCATTCCATGGAAGGGGTAATAAAGTGCCCTTTAATCTCAAACTTGGCATACACACATCTTACTGCTGGAGACATCACTAGTGGTACGGCATCTGATCGAGTGCATGGCTGCGTGCCATCTAATGACACAATGCAATTCAGTCTGTTCAGATCTAGCATACGGTATGCGCAACAGAATACACAATCCAATTACAGTATGCTAGTTCAGGCTTCGGGGGCATTCACACAAGGAAAAGAGAAAAAAAAAAGTGCTGTACGAATTGAACTTTAGTGATCAAGAAACATGTGGAACCGGTTGAGGGTTGGTGGTCAAACCTGGAGACGAGGAGGGGCAGAGTCACCAGTGCAGCCGTGTGTAGGTGACAGGTTTAGGATTGCGCTTGCCTGATCATGTGGTTACAGAAGGAACGTTTCTTAGCCCGTGAACTCCGGAGTTAATCGAGCCCCACATGCACCAATCTGATCGGATAGAGTGACAGAAACGAGCAAACCTGGGCTCAAGTCTTTGCCGCCACCGCCGGCGGCTACGGCTGCGGATCGCAGTGAGCGTCAGGCGCCCGGAGGAGAGGAGCAGCGTCACCGATACGGAGGCATAAAGGAGAGGCTTAGGGCGGCGGCCGGCGGCGAGAAGAGGCAGAGAGGACAGAGGAGACGAGAAGCCAAACCGTTTGGATGTCGGGACGCAAGTGCGTACCATAATCATAATTACATATAATACTATCTTAATTTATTTTATTAAATTTTTGGTCGATCTATCGACGATCCCTATTTGCATCGGAACAAGGATGCCCGGCGGATGCGATTAGATATCATTTGAGGTGATGGTTTGACCGACCATCACCTGAAGTACGATTAATTTTTCTCCTCGGGCTGGGACAGCATTTTAGGCCTTCATGTACTAAATAATAAATAACAAATGAATACATGAAGATGGAGATAAATCGATGACATCACCCACATGCAAAGGGAGTTCATATAAAAAATAATATAACATTACGTTTGGATATAGATATTAAGCTTTAAAATTTGGAATTGGTATTGGTAGCTCCGAATATCGGCTGTTTAGATGTCTAGTATTTGAGATTAGAAATGCACCTCAATACCAAATAGCGTTCACCCCACCATCGCCCCTTCACTTCCGATACCGAGCCAACCCCCTCTATGTTGGTTGGAATTGTTCTCCCATCACCTCCCCCACATCTTCTTTCTTTCTCCTCTGCACCACCCCCTCCCCTTACTGCGGGCCGTGCCGCCCCTCGACGGGGCCGGGGCGGAGAAGCGGCGGCCGGCGAGTGCCCCTCCTTGACTGGGCCAGGGCGGAGAAGCGGGGGCCGGCGCGTGCGCCTCCTTGATGGGGCCAGGGCGTAGGAGCAGCGGCCTGCACGCCTCCTCGATGGGCGTCGCCGCGGCCCTCCTCTGCCTCCCCGAACCCCTACGCCGTCGCGAGCCTCATCCGCCGCACCCCTCCTCCGCCACCTCCCTTCTCTCGAATCCCCGTCGGCCTTATGCTCCTCCGCCACGAGGCCCACCAGCTTGTGGGCTCGACCTCCGCGTGAGGAGAGGCTATCATGGTGGCGGCGGCTGCCCGGAGGCTTCTTGCACATGGAGGAGAGCGGTGGAGAGGAGACGATGAGGATGGATCATCCAATTTTATGGTTGACACATCCAAACGCGAATCGATGTTGGCTCCCAGTTGAGTAATTTCATCAACATCCAAATAATAGCTTTAATATTAATACTTATTTTCAAAGCTAGTCTGATTTAGTATTGCTCCCAATTCAATACCAAGGTCTTCAATATCGAGCATTAAACCGTGCATCCAAATTAAATTCCGATCGCACCATTATCTTTCTTATGACAAGATCTTTAAAATAAGACCACACTTGCCTATGTTTGCATGATATTTTTCAATACTAAATAATTATTTTTGGCTACTGGGAACAAATATTTTAACAACACGAACAAATGATTATTTTATAAAAAATTAAAAATGATGAATAAATAATAATATACTACAAATAAAATATTAAACATCGCGAACATTTGATGCATATAATAAATATGGAAAGTGGACATCGCGAACAAATGAGTCAGCATCATCGAACAATTTAGTCTACAATGAGAACAAATAATTTGGCATTATGAATAAATTAGTTACATGGGATTTACATAAAAATTACAAGCATATACGTGTACCAAATGAGTCAGTATAGAAAATAAATATGTCAGCTCTTTTCACGTAGAGCATATGATTCAGGAGAAAAGTTTTTAATCACACATGCGATGTGTAATTATTCTATAAGAGTGCATGTGTAATTATTCTATAAGAGTGATCAAAATGTATTCAAATATAACTAAATCAAATAAAAATAAAATATTTTGAGAAAAGTATTCCAAATAAAAAAAATTCATATAAGTTAAAAAATATATTTTGGAATAATAACCATACTCTATTCATGTATGGATATGGAGAATTATAAGAAAAAAATAAAGTTTAAAATTAGAAGGAAACAAAATATAATAGAAAAATTAATATAAGAAAGGACAAAAGTTTAAGAATACAAAATGAATATAGAAAAAAGAAGAAGAAAGTTGCGAGGGTTCAAAAAGAAAAGAAAAAAAGAGTATGAAATCTATCAGCGGACTGAGTCAAATAAAACTTGACTAACAAGATTAGCAAAATGGAAAGGAAAAAAAAGAGAAAGTAACGGAAGAGAAAAAGAAGAAAAGAAAGCACGGAAGAAGACAAAAGAAACAACAAAAACAAAACACGAATAAAAAAGGAAAAAAACAGCCGAGCCACCCATCGCAAGTTTGCAACAAGGCCTGCAGCGGCGGCAGGGAATCAGATGCTGCTAGTTACCGGTAACATCCTAGGCTGGTACACCATGTTTTGGGCCGCGAGAAATAGAACACCGAACTGAAAAAGGAGACGATAACAGATCGGATTGTGATATTGAGCTAAATTCACACCATCAGCCTATGTAGGATTTCTTCATATGATGGATATGAATTTTGTAGCCTAGGCGATATATAGTCCCTGCCATGCCCGGCGGCCCGGCGTGTCAGAGTGAAGTCGGCTGCCGGCCCAAAAAAACAGCCCAGGTCATGAACTTTTCGGCTTAGATGTGTTCGTTTCCTCCCCTCTAAACTTTAGATCAATCACATCAAAGAGAATCTTATCATTTAGAAGTATTAAATAAAATCTGTTTATAAAACTTTTTGCACAGATGGGTGCTAATTCACGAGACAAATTTAATGAGCCTAATTAATCCATAATTTGCCACAGTGATGCTACAGTAATCATCCACTAATCATGGACTAATATACCTCATTAGATTCGTCTCGCGAATTAGCCCTGTGGTTCTGCAATTAGTTTTGTAATTAGATTTTATTTAATACTTCTAAATGATAAGATTCTCTTTGATGTGACCCCTCTAAAATTTAAACCCCAGAAAACGAACACACCCTTAGCCGTTATTGTCAAGTCATTCACCATTCAGAGAGTAAGAAAAAACTATTTTTTTGAGGGAAAAAAACTATTGTCCTCCTATCCTAAACAATAGGACACGAGCACAGGGAAACAGCAAATCAGACCTGCTGCAGGACGGGGTTCTTCGTCGACCTTCCTCCCATCGCGTGAACTATGCTTTCTTTGGAGGAAATCGGAAGGGACGATGACAGGATCACTGAAACGGTAGTCGCGAACAAGCCCGTTCCACAGGAGTCACCGAGTCAGAAGCCTCTAGCCGAGTTGCCTGCCGGCCAGATGGTGACCCCGCCACCACCGCGGCGGCCACCTCCACCACGAGCAACGGCCTGGAGATCCGCCTCTCCGCCTGCGCCCCCCCCCCCCCCCCCCCTCCCTCCCTCCCTCCCTCCCCGCGACTTCCTGTGCGCATGCGCACCGACGAGCGGCCGGTCAGGGTTCCCCGCGTCGTGGCGGCCCACGGCGATCTCCTCCTCATCCAAATGGCCATCCCGTGCGCCGGTTCCTTCTACTGCTCGGTTGACTGGTTCGTCTACAGGGCCGACCCCGAGCGCCCATGGCTCCGTCGCATTCCCTGCGACCGCAGTCTAACGCGCCCCGCTGGCGTCGTCTCCCTCGGCGACAAGTTCATCGTTGCGGAACTGCAGCTAATTCGTACCTACGAAGGCATCGATCGGGCGGCGCTCGCTGAAGGCCGCTCCGTGGACGTCACGGGCCTGCCCAGGCTGGAAGTGCCCTACCTCTTCCGCTACTCGTCAGCCACCGACCTGTGCGAGCACAAGCCGCTCGCCATGCCCTACGACGGCGACGCTCTCTCAAGCCCTTCGAGTGGTTCACGGACAAAGTGCTAGCCGCCGACGGATCGGTGATGTACTGGGTCGACCTCCACCGCGGCATACTGCATTGCGATGTCGCTGCCGACTGCCCTGAAGCTCATCCACCTGCCGCAGATCGAAATCTGGAAGGACATCGTGGATCAACGACGCACGTTCCCGGAGGTAAAAAGCACGGTTGGCGCGTGCAAGGGCCTCGTCAAGTTCGTCGATGTCGACAATGGCCGCTTCGAAACCCGAAGACTGAAGACCAGGTTCACGGTCACCACCTGGGTTCTCAATAAGATAAAGACGCCGGCGGAGTGGGTGAAGGTCGGTGTCCTCCGGGTGAACGATGAGCTCTGGACGCTCCCGAACTTCCGGGACTCGCCGCTGCCTCGGTCGGCACCGCTGTGCCCAATGGTGAGCGCCAAGGATGTTGGTGTCAGCCACTTCATTCTGCAGAGGTTAAGTACTGTCGTTTTGAGGACTGGATGATCACATTCAACATGCATCAGATGCAGCTGCTGTCGTACGAGTGCCGGTACAATCCTCCAGCTCCAGGTGATGATCATTGTTATCTGTCTGTAGTCCCTGCCAATCCTTCAGCAAGGTAACATCAAGCAAGGTAGGGGAGAAGATAGTGTCAAGTCAGATAAGATCCGCCAGAAAACCAACATTTGTTGCAAGCAAAAGGTTGTTTCCTCATGGTAACAAAATTGAATTACTGCCGATGCACAATTGAGCCAATTTTCAGGTAGTGTCGCCACTATTGGCTCGTTGTCCCAGTTTCTCCAATGGAATATTTGCCAAGTTAATAACTTTTCTGTTTCTATGATATACGACATGCTTGGTTCCTAGCCACGGGAAGACACGCCACATGGTTGTGGCGCCGATTCTGAGCTCCACACCCGCCACGCTACAATGGCGTGGTGAGTTGTGGCCAGGAACCAAATAACCTCTTAGTCTTCTAGGTTTATGGCAAGATCTATGAATGCCTCAACATATGCAAGTGTAGACAATTTTCATTTTATTTAACATCTTGGGTGATATCTTTGGTTTAAACTTTATTTGCTTGCTCTTTGGGTGAATGTTTGCGTCCCAAGATGTAGCTGGGTGTGAATCTCCCATGGTTATAGTAGCTGCCTGGATTAACTGTTAAGTTAAGCATGGTGCATGGACCCATGGTGCAAGTACCTCGTCCTTGTACCTCTGTTCGTCCACACACACTCTATTCCAGATGGGTACGGTGGTGATGCTGGTTCGAGTCGGTCACGGACTCATGGTGCACGATGTACCGACTGTACTCTTGCTGGGCCCAACGAGCTTTTTGTTTCTTTTTGGGCCACTGGACTGGACTCACCAGTGTATTTCTTTTGGTCCACCGGACTCGTAGTGAGTGTGTGGACCCATACCGTGTTTCTGTCTTACTAGGTCCAGGTTGTGGGCCAATTTCTTACCCCGATCATGATCCGTACTCGGTATGGGCCAAAAGCAAAAGGCCCTGCAGGAACAGCACAGCCCGAGATAGATGGCACGAATCATGCAGAGATCTCTAGCGTCCATTTCCGACTGAGCGCTGAGATAAAAAAATAAAGAGTAAATTGTACTTCAGATCCCTAAACTTGTCCCGCAGTTTTACCTAAATGCCTAAACTCTCAAATCGTCCGCTTGGATCCCTAAACGGTGGTAAGTGGTCCATCTAGATCCCAAACGCGCCACGTGAGCATCCAAAACAAACGTGGCATCCAAAACCGACATGGAATGCCACGTGGTGCCACACTGGCGAATATTTAAAAAATCCCACAGTAAAGTTCCATCTTCTCGCTCCTCTCTCCCTCTAAATGCTGAGTCGAGGGCTAGCTACCGCCGGTGGCTTGACCCACCCGTGGGCCGACAGCGTCGAGCCTGATGGCGACAGAGCGGAGCGGCACCACAGCCATCATGCCAAGGCGCAGCTGCGGCATGGCACAGGGCCACGCGGAGGCGGCCTGTGACACGCGGAGCGGCCGTAGGTCGGCCGCGGCGGTGCGAGAGGCTGTGGGAAAAAGGGTTGGGGAGGACGAGTGCGGTGGCGCGGTGCTCACCATGGGCTCGGCTCGGACAAAGGAAGGTCGGAGGCGGTTCGTCGGCGTCTGCTCGGAGCTCCGGCAGACTTCAATGGCAATCAGTCGGCGGAGGCGATTCCTGCCAGGAAACGGCTGGAACGGATGGGGAAAGTGGCGGGAAAGGTAAGAAGAGGAGGTAGGGGAGGCTCTCGCGCAGGGAATCAGAGAGGGAGGGAGTGCGGCCGGCGTATTGCGGGCGGCGACAGAGGGAGCTCAGCTCGCCCCAAGCTGGGAGAAGAGAGAAATGGGGAGATGGAGGGGAATAGCACTGGGGACAGCTGTTGCCGCGACGAGGCTACCGACGTCAGCGGCGGCGGTGTCGTCATGCGTGACGTGGTGGTGAGTGACGAGAGCATCAACGACGGTTGCGGCAAGAGCCCGGCAAAGCCACCCGACGGCCGCCCGAAGAAACCCAAGCCCCGCGAGGCCGCCGTCACCAGCACGCCCCCGATGTCTACCGTGCGGCCTGCGCATGCGCCACGACGCATAGGTAGAGCGCCTGCTGCCACCGCTCCACCTGGTCTAGGCTCCTCTTCAGCACCCCACCGGTCGCCACGGCCGTCCGGTGGAGCGTCCGTCGAGAGTGTCCAACATGGACAAGGTACTGACCTCACTGCGAATCCTGTAGTCCTTCCCCTGCACCAATCTGAGCTCATCATGCGATGTGAGGACCTTCAAACGACTAATTTGATTTGGGGGAGGAGATGAACAGAGAAGAAATGGAGAGGGGTAAATGCAAGGAGGAGCAAATGGGAGAAGATATAACTATATAAGGGGATTTTTGTAAATATTCGCCAGCGTGGCACCACGTGGCATGCCACGTCGGCGTTGGATGCTCGCGTGGTGTGTTTGGATTCTGGGATGGACCACTTAACACGGTTTAGGGACTCAAATGTGAGAGTTTGGGGATCTAGGTGAAACTGCGGTACAAGTTTGGGGATTTGGAGGATTTGGAGTGCAATTTACTCAAAAATAAAATAGCCGGCTATCATATTGAGAATGCGTTTTAAAAAATCTCAGCAAATTTGCATGAATTTCTACAAATATCAATCTTTCTACAATCTTGGTCATATATGGTGTTTATATTAGCAAGTATCAATCTTTCTACAATCTTATTATAAAGATGTTGATTTGAACTAGAAGTAGATTCATTCAAAGATAATGGTTCAAGTCACAAGCTCAAGAAAGTTGTACTCAAGTTATAGAAACCAAGTTCGCTGCACTACTTAGATTAAAAATGATCAAGGTACGACATGGTACACTTTTGAGAAACTCGAATGATTAAAATGTAATCTATCTTTGATCTTGAGTATAGGTGTGCAGTATTATCAAGAAGGATGCATCATATTGTATTTTGATTTTATCTCAGTGCTCAAGTAATCCAAGTAAGTTGAGAGAGACACAAAAGACTCGAGTGCATATTAGGTGGAATTAACAAAGGCAACCTGGAAGTTTCGGGTTTCCCAACCAGAAGTTTCGGGTTTTGCATATGTGGCACTAACAGCTAGTAGGTTTGAAAACTCGGAAGTTCCGGGTATGAAAATCCAAGAGTTCCGGGTTCTAACTGTCACATAATGGCTAGTTTCTTTAGACCCAGCTATTTATACTCTTGAGCCCCCTCCTTGGTGTGTTGATGTTCCAGCCATTACTCTGCTGCTTGCTGGTCGTCCTAAGAAAGCTTCATAGCCTTGTTGAGCTCTCCCCAACCTCTCTTTATGACATTGTGTGATTCGTGTAATATCTTAGCTTTGGCTCCTAGACGGTTAGGTGTTGCCCGGCGAGCTCCCAATCGTGTAGTGAACCGCGAGAAGTTTGCGCACGTTGCGCTTCGTCTCCGCAAGGAAAGAAGCAAGCTTAGTGAATTGGGGAAGTGGTTGGAAGAAGACCCGGCTCGGTGGAAGCGAGGTGAAATAGACTCACATCTTAAAGAGTTTCTCTAAAGAGTTTCTCAATGGAGAGTAGGATTTACTGTGCTTTAGTAGCAGTTTTGGTAGCAAGCAGTGAATTCGAACTTCGGTAAAAATAAATCTTTGTGTCCCCCACATTTTTGCCTCCCATTGCACTCTTTGTGATATTTGTTATATTGGTTGATCTACTTGGTTGGTAGTGTTTCTGTGTGCAGAAACTGTGTGGATCTATTTCAGAAACTTCACTAAGCATACTCTGCATTTGGGGGGTTTGAACTTACTCGCTCTAAATTTATTGTGTTCACTCTGCTATGTGTGAACTTGGAAGTTCTGATTTCCATAATCCGGAAGTTCCGAGTTCATCTACTGCCCTGCTCAAATCCGGAAGTTCCGGATTCACTAACCCGGAGGTTTCGGATTTGGCGGGAAGTGAATTTTATCCGTTGCCTTGGAGTGAGATGCGCTTATTCATTCTCCTCTTGGCGACATCACGGTCCTTTCATAAGCACACAGCACATGCAGACGACAGATGTGGAGCCGCTTGAGCGATCAACGGCATGGAGGGCACGTATAGCTCCCACTTCCCGGCAGATAGTGTGATGCGAAATGACCTGGGATGATGCGACATGACCTGGGAGGGGATGCTCCCTTTGTTCTCGTTGCCACGCCGTCTGAGAGCATGTTCCCTAGTAATCATGTTGTTTTACGGGGAAGGCGCACTGCCCACAGGTCTTATCCGGTTGTAGCAGGACGGGCGCATTAAATGCGCCATGAGGCGATCCCTTCTCCACGAAGGAACCGCCCCGTTCCGGGGAGGTGCTTAGTCTCCCACAGTCTCGGGTCCTATAGGAGACGCCTCAGTTTGGCCCATTACTGCTACTGCTAATGGGTTAGCAGAGCTTTTTAACCCATTTATCCTTGATTTGTCCAAAGCCGGGGGACCCTCGTTCCCTTATGATGAGGACATCTCTCATTTGCATACAATGCAAGGACCGATCACTAGAGCACGTGTGCGTCAGTTGGATCTCCAGGTACGTTCTAACCTTATCAATTATTTTTCAGAACTTACGCTTGGTTCCATGCATGTGTTATTGATTAGGAACGATGGAGAGGACCAGCAAGGACTTGGAGAAGGCGAAGGAGTCAAGGAGGAGGAGCTAGGACGTCCACACCAAGGAGGAGTCCATGTCCAACTCGACTTCGAATCCACCTCGGATTTCAGAACCTGACTTCACCAAAACTGACGCCCTGGCCACATACGGAGTCGGATTTAGACGTTCTATATGGTTGGAACCAGAATTTCATAGAGCTTCCAATGGTACCGGTCCCACCTCAAAATTCCTTCTGAGTTGATGGGAATCGTCGACACAAGTGGGCGTCCAAAATCTGTCGGGGTGCTGTGTCACCGTCTGTTGGGCCGTTGGCCTGTGTACCGTGTTGGAGCTCGTTAGGGTTGCGTCCAGGGGACTTGCACGCCCCTAACTCCCTTTTATTCAGTAGCCGTCGCCACTTTAGGGTTTGGATTTTGCTTAGATTCAATCTATCATCAAACAGTGTCGTCGTTCGTCGGTTTGTGAGACCCCATCTCATAATCAAGTTTGTTTGATTGCATCTCCTGTTCTTGCTTGTGTTCTTGATTGCGCTTGCAGGGATAAGCCTTCGTGGTGAGGTCATTCGTATGACACGGGTGATAACCAACGGAGCAGTGGTGCAGTGATTGCGAGGTTCTGTTCGTTCGGAGCTTTGGTTCATCAACGTCGAGTTCTCCACCAATCAAATTTACCGTAGGAAGATCGGGACTCATCCTCCTATCACCTTGCGCCGACACATGGCTATGGGAAGAAAGAAGGTGTACATATCGTAAGTTTAGGGATTTAAATGTGTAATTAACAAGTTCGGGGATCGGGACGACACTCGAAGATAAGTTTAGAAAGTTAAATATACAATTTGCGAGTTTAAAGATTGCAACACGAAGCTAAGTTTATGAAGCTAAATGTGCATTTTAAAGTTTGGGGATCGAAATGATATAACGTGGCAAATTTGAGGGCCGCTTGTGTAATTTACTCTTACAGAAAACCACGCCCAGTAAACCGATACGCCTACGCGTTGTCACTCTCGTTGTCTCGCGTCGTCTCCGCTCGTCCCCACCCAAACCACCCAAAGCGCACGGCTAGCTGCGCTGTCCGCGGCCGGGCCGAGGAAATCGAAGCTTCGTGCGAGCGCGACGCGGGGGAGAGCCGGGAGGGGAGAAGCCCCGAAACCGTCCCTACGGCGCCTCTCGGGCTCTTCCGGCCGGCGGCATGGAGAGCGCCGTGCTCGCTTGCGAGGCGACAGGTTCGGCGGCCGCGCCTGGGGCGGGAGGGGACGGAGGAGTCGGGGACGTGGTGAGGTTGAAGCGGTCGGCGCTCGCGGCGTGCCTCACGTGCCCACTCTGCGACCGCCTCCTCCGCGACGCCGCCACCATCACCGAGTGCCTCCACACCTGTGAGTACTCATCCGGTGCCGCCAACCTTCCGTAACTGCCGTGCGTGTAGGTCTGCTTGGGTTCTGTGGCTCAAAGCCCTTTTTGGGGGCTGCTGCGTCGTGAGACGTGGAAGGTGGTCCCGGCGATCGTCCCGCGCTTCAGATTTGAACTTTTTGCAGCTTAGGTCGTTGCAAGCTTTGAGAATTTCATGAGCCATTTTTGGTGTGTGAAATTCACATACTGTGTAAGTTTGTTGTGGAGAGGCTACGCGCTAATGCTCCGTTCCGGGATGGAAGGTTGGATTCACCTTTTTGCACTGTTTTTATTAGGGAATTGAGGTGATATGAGCGATCGATTGCATGAACAGTGGCGGGTTCTACCTATATACGCCGTGGTCCATGAGAAATCACATGGCTTCTGCTTTTACCAGGAGGATGTACTAGCTTTAATGTTCAATTAAATGTTTCTTATTCATGAAGGGTACTTAATATTTTCATTGGGGATTTGTGGTGATGGAGGCTTGCATTAACATCATAAACATGGGGAAGGGTTTTTTTCTAGATTGCTCCCGCTTATACGGCAAGATTTGTTGCGAGCCTTTCTACGAACGTGTTAGGAATAGGTGTATGTTCTTGGAGCTTTGTCGAGTGGGCTTGTTTTAAATAGTAACTATATGATTGTGTGGTTTGATGATTTTATAGTTCGCACCCAAGGTAAAAGTTAACATGGTAATCTTTTGATGCTTGCCATCTGAAATTAGTAAATGTTAGGAAGCGAGGGGCAACCTGTACCTTTAGAGGTCCTGTGAGTGTTCCAGTGTCTTTGTAAAGTTGGCCTTCTTGGTTAATGTACACTCTGCAATATGTTAAGCTGATACCTATGTGTGAATTATAAGGTTTTATACGGCAAAAATGTTTTTTTTTTGTTTATCCTGCTCTGGAGATTCTGCAATAACCTCCGAGAAATATTCTGTGTTACGTTCCTTGGTGAGGAAACGACTTATTTGTGGCGTGGTGCTATAGCATGTGGCCAAAGGGACTAAGGGAGAGCTGGAGAGGGGGAAGGACTTCTGTTAATGTTTTATAACTAATCAATGTGCTTAGCCTTAACAGTAAGATATGCTAACTAATTTGTAATCGCTGAATTTTTTTTTCTCATCAAGCCATGCAACCTTTCCCCTTTGGATGTGCCAGCTGTGTGATCTATATCTATATTAGATTTGTAACTTCCAAAAAATAAGGACTTCTATATCTATATTAGATTTGAACTTCCAAAAATTTTCTCTGTAAATCATAGTTGTGCCTCTGCCATTAATTTTATAAGTACTTTTAATCAGTTTGCAGGAAGTGCATATCGGAAGAGTTCATAAATAAGGAAGTCTGCTGCTGCCCTATTTGTAGCATTGATTTGGGCTGTGCTCCGTTGGAGAAACTCAGGTTTTGTTTCTATTTTCTTGAAATATTCACACTCATTTCATTCTATACTATTGCATTATCTTAGACTTTTCAACAAACTTAAGGCATTATTCAATTTAATTTTCTATCACTGCAAATTTACCTCTTTTGAGTTATGGCATCAGTATTGCTTAAGCTAGTGTGAGTGTGCAACATTGCACAACACATGCACCAAATCTGGGAGAATATTTTTCCAACACCTCCCCTCCCTGGTATTCAGAAGTGAGGTAGCCGGCCCTTAGCGATCTACTGTAGCATGTGCCGCACTGGCTTTTGACATTTTCTTGCATGAAACAACATGCCATGTTGGGTCATCTTGCTTTGACAATGCCATCATTTCGCTGTATTAGTTGCATGATTTCATCACTTAAATTGTTACCATTCCATGTAATCTCCTTCTGTACAACCTTGGCTACTGGATGGTCATAACATGCTATATGTATGTTTTCTGTCTTATGTGGTTATATTAGTTTTCTGGTTCCTCCGACCACAATAATGTGAAGATGATTAATTTTTAATTTCTGAAGTGCCTAGATTGCCCCATTAATTTTAACTCCAATAAATCATCCCTTTTTAGTTTCCAAGCAGCATATAATATATAGCATGTTAGGTTTTCTTGAAAGGTACTTGATCGATTTTATAATTTATGGCTCATGTCAACTAATTTGCTGTACAGAATTGATCATAGCCTACAATATGTAATGTCAAAGATATTTCCTAAGAAGCAAAAGGTTGAGGGCCCAGAAGTCACATCATCAGTTACATCACCTATCAAGTGGACTTACTCTCCGGAGTCGCTGGTGCTCCCGAGGGGAATCAAGGCCCTGTGTGCCGGGCCCGGATGCCAGGACATCATCAACACCAATTTGATGGATGACCCGAGACTGACAGCCGAGAACATAAAGGGCTTCAGAAAAGCCTACAATGAACTGTATGACTTTACCATGGTAAGTCCCGTGTACTTGTCTGCTTGTATGCGCTGTCGAATAGTTTTGACTCGATCTCTTCTCTTATGCAGGATGTGATCACTAACTCCCAGAAGAAATCAGAAAAACTGCGGGAAGTTGCGAGTGATCACCAAGAACTCGCTGCTTTGGAAAAGCGCGTCGACGACAAGAGGACGAAAAACTTGTGTCTCGAGAGAGCCAACTCCGAGCTCCAACGACAACTCGAGGAACAGAAGAGGGCGCTCGAGGCACAAAAGAGCATGCACCAGGAGCAGCTCAGAGAGCAAAAGAAAGCGCACCAAGGTAAGCCATTGCTCCCCTCGAGTACTTGTACTTATCAATTTATACTGGATTCTGAAAAAGCTCTTCACCACAGAACTTAGGAAAATGTTAATATATAAAGAAGAGCTGCTTACTGACGTGAACAACCTGCTGTATCGGCGTACAGATGACGTCGAGAGGTTGCAGAAGGTGATCGGCGACACTGAACGACAGTTCGTCGACTGTCTTCAGCAAATCAAGGCGCTGGGCGAGAAGGACGAGCAGCGGCAGAAGGAGCTAGAAGACCTCAGGGGGGCCGCCCGGGGGCTGGTGGAAGACCCATCCCGTATGTGCGCAGAAGAGCTTGGAGATGATGCTGCGCTTGGTCGCGTCAAGCGAATTCTGCTGGATGTGGATGCCGTCCCTTATGTTCCAGCGGGATTTACAGCCCAGAATCGACCACCATCGGTGAGTGTTTCGACTTCTCGACTTCCCCTTTTGATATGAAGAGTTAAGATAGATTAATTATCTTAACATAGGATGTAACGGCGTTGTATCGAAGTTACCCGCCGCAACCCGATCTGCCTCGAGCTTATCACCTGTTGCCCAGCGCTGCAGCCAAAGCACAGAAAGAAAAAATTGCTGGCAGCGAGTCGACCGCGGGTAACCAGGCAACCGGGGAGAGGGTGCAAGCAAACGACTCCTCCGGATCATCCGTGGAATTATCTGACGACGCACCTCTAATTCCCCAGCCGCGCCGGGAAATGCGGAAACGCAAAGCCAGCACCGCTGACCTCGCCGGGTAAGTTCTTGTCAAACTATAAAGGTATCGAGTTGTTTTGCTGAATACTGATAACAACACTGTTTTGCAGTCCTTCGTCTTCTTTGCCCAGCCCCCAGCGCCAGAGGGTAGCCGAAGTGCCCCCCACCGGGAATGATGCACCAGAAATCAGACCCACAGAAGCTGATAGGGCGGACCCGTCGCCTTCTCATACAGATGATGTAACAATCGCCGTGGCGGGCACTGTATCGGGGCAGCTCGCGCCCTCGACTGAAACAGCTCCACCGCCAGCAGTGGGTGCTGCGGCGATCGCCACGCCAGCGCTGCCAGTCCCCTCGACTTGTACACCTGCACCTCCGGCCACGAGTAGTGTGGTGAGGAAACCCCTGAAGCTGGTGTTGAGGAAACCAACAATGATCCGATCCCAAGTGTAAGTAACGCTCTGGACCCGGCCCTTGGCCATGTGTGGAAATCACAGTAAAGGTGTTGTGCTGCTGTTCTAAACAGATCAACAGCTGCGGTTACGCCGGAACTCGAGTTGGCTTCACCAGCCCCCGAGCCTTCGCCCGAGCAAGCCAACGCGCCGGAGCCAGCAGAGAGGGCAGATGTAGCCCTGCCAGGCTCACCGCTGCCCGAGCTCCAGCACGCGGAACTCGAAGCCGCTGGTGATGAGCAAGTCGAGGCCGCCGTTACCATACCCGCCGAAGTTGCCGGTAAAGGATCCAGCTGCCTTTTGCCGTAATCGTCGCTTTGTTAAACACTTGTCCTTTGCAGAAATCACACCGCCGTCAGTCTTGGAGGGTGCGGGTGCTTCTAACGAAGCAACCGTGCTGCCAACTCCTGGAGGAGAGAACGATGACACACTCCAAATGATGCACCTCCCAAGGGACGACCTGAGCCGCATGCGTCAAATAATCAACATTGCGATCGATAAGTTTGCCCTGGTAAATCTTGTCTAAATCGCTGGTAACTGTATGCTCAAGTTGTCTGTTCCTGACGTCCGGAATCGTGCAGGATATGAGCCAAAAAGCTGATGAGCGGGCAGTGAAGCTGGAGGAGTCCACCAGGCGTATCAACGAGCTAATGCAGGAGCGGGTCGGCTTCGAGCAAACCATCACCGAGCTCCAAGGCCGACTCAAGGAGCAGCGGAAAGCCCATCAAGGTACGAGGAATTCGATTCTCGAAATCGTACCCGCAGTCGATAACTCCATGGTCTGAAACCTGTTTATCATCGCAGAACTTAAAAAACTCGTAAATTATAAAGAGGAATTGCTTACTGATTTGAAGAACATGCTGTATCGCCGCGCAGATGAAGTCGAGAACCTGCGGAAAGTGATGGCCGACACGGAGAAGCAGTTCGTCGACTGTCTCCAGCAGATCAAGACTTTGGGCGAAGAAAGAGAGCAGCACCAGAAAGAACTCGATGATTTGAAGATGGCGGCCCAGGAACTTGTAGAGATGGTGGACCCTCGGGAAGACGGCACTGAAGACGGGCCACCACTACTAGATCGACTTCGCGGGGCGCCGCAAAAGATCCTCAACTTTATCACCGAGTCGGCCACATCA
Organism: Panicum hallii; assembly: GCF_002211085.1. Classification (NCBI taxonomy): domain Eukaryota; kingdom Viridiplantae; phylum Streptophyta; class Magnoliopsida; order Poales; family Poaceae; genus Panicum; species Panicum hallii. Next base: position 2,823,003 of record NC_038050.1, on the reverse strand, counting down.
TACGTGGGTCATGCTCTGGGCCTTGTGAAGTCCTTCTGGCCAAAGGCTCGGCTAGAAGTACTCGCGGAGGGTGTAGCTGCTGATTGTACTGACGAAAACTTCCGCGAGTATTTGCTAGAGGTCCGGCCGGTGGCTGAAAAAATTGTGGGAGACATGGTCCAGGATTGAACCGTTAGTGTACATGACTTTGTAATATAAGAAACTACCTTTGTTCTCTTGTAGACGTATATGAAGTCTAAGAGCCCTGTCTGCTTTATAGTAGGGACATGCTACCTCTGAGTGCAGCGACTCAGAGAGTAGTTGGTATAGCCCTTCACGAGAGCTCATCGGGTGAACTAGATAAGATCCAAGCGAAGGGATCCAATCGTGCCCGGAACGCGCGGTTTGTGGCGCGATGACTGGGATGCCCGTGGCAAACAGTCGAAAAACTACCCTGAAGTGTAACAACCGCAGGAGTAGCTTATCATGCGGACATGTCAAACAAGTTAGAGAGAACCCAAGCCAGACGGGCCTAACCATTTTGAAAAAACACGATTATCATCGCGACGACCCATGTGCCACTTAGCACGTAGTCGATTTGTATAAAGCTTGAGCGTGGCAAACGCCGCCGCATTGTATTCAAGAATTGACATTTCGAGTCATGTGGCACAAAGCCGCCATACTGACCCAGAAAAGAAAAAACTTGCCCTTGACGCATGCAGGAATTGAAAACGAGTCTGCTTAGGGGTAGAACCGTCGCAGGTGCTGGATATTCCACGAATTGGGTACATCCTGACCATCGGGGTGTTGTAGTCGATAAGATCCTGGTCTTGTAACCCTCTTGACGATGAACGATCCCTCCCATCTTGAGTTAAGCTTGTGCAAACCCGACTCATCCTGAACGCGACGAAGGACGAGGTCGCCTACGCTAAACGACCGTTCCTTAATGTTGCGATCATGATATCGTCGGATTCCCTGTAGGTAACGGGCTGACTGAATGAGAGCAGAGCAGCGAGCCTCTTCGACAGAATCCAGCTCGAGCTGTCGTGCTTCGTCCGCCTCGCCTTCTTTATACATCTCGACCCTTGGGGATTTCCACATGATGTCTGCTGGGAGAATTGCTTCGGAGCCGTAGACAAGAAAGAACGGGGTCTGCCCTGTGGCTTTGGACGGTTGAGTCCTGAGCCCCCAGATGACATGTGGCAACTCGTGAATCCACTTCCCTCCCTTCTTGCTGTTGGCATCGTAGAGTCTCTTCTTGAGGCCATCAATGATCAAGCCATTTGCCCGCTCGACTTGCCCATTTGCCCTTGGGTGTGCCACCGAAACATACTTGACCTCGATGGATGAATTTTCACAGAATTCCCAGAATTGATTGGCCGTGAAATTTGAACCCAAATCGGTGTTAATAGTGTTGGGGAAGCCGAACCGATGCAAGATATCGGAGATGAAGTCGACCACGCTGTCTGGAGTAAGCTTGGCGATCGGTTTGAACTCGATCCACTTGGTGAACTTGTCGATAGCCACCAAAACGTGAGTAAACCCTCTTGGCGCCGTTGTGAAGGGCCCAATCATATCAAGGCTCCAGCAAGCGAACGGCCAGGAAGGCGGTATAGTAATGAGGGTGTGGGCCGGGACATGAGTTTGCTTGCCAAAGAACTGGCAGTTCTGACATCTTCGCACCAAATCCTCGGCATCAGACACGGCGGTGGGCCACCAGAAGCCAGCTCGAAACGCTTTGCCTACTAGCGTGCGTGACGCTGCATGGTTACCGCATACTCCCTCGTGTATCTCTCGCAAAATATCCGGGCCTTCTTCTGTTGTGACGCACTTCATGAGTACTCCAGTTCGTGCGCCGCGCCGATAAAGTTTGTCTTCGATTAGGGCAAACCCCTTGCTCCGTCGCATGACGTGGGCGGCAGCAGCGCTCTTGGGGTCCACCCCTGCCGGTAATAGGAGATCTCGGATGAAGTCGATAAAGGGTCCTCTCCAGTCCTCGCCAACCAGCATAACCTCCCGTTCTGGCCATACAGAGCCAGTACCGGTGGAGATCTGTGGTGAAGGGCTGATGGATGGTTGCTTCAACTCTTGTACGAATACCCCGGCTGGGACTTGTGCTCGGGTTGATCCCAGCTTAGATAAGGCATCCGCGGCAACATTGTGCTCCCGTAGCACATGAAGAATTTCTAGGCCAGAAAATTTATTTTCTAGCTTGCGTACCTCTTGTACATAGGCTTCCATGGTCTCCTTGTTGCAGTCCCATTCCTTGTTGACTTGCTAAACGACCAAAAGTGAGTCGCTTGATCCCTAGTGATATCGCCAAACGAAGCCCGTGAAGCAAGGCTTCATACTCGGCTTCATTGTTGGATACCTCCCAGAGGATTTGGAGGACGTACTTGAGTTGTTCGCCTCTTGGGGAAATGAATAAAACTCCAGCGCCGCCGCCATCGAGCTTGAGAGAACCATCGAAGTACATGGTCCAATGCTCTGGCTTGTCAACTGGATTTGAAACTTGATTTTCACGCCACTCTGCCATGAAGTCGACTAGAGCTTGGGACTTGATTGCGGTACGTGGCTTGAAATCGATCGATAAAGCCCCCAGTTCTACTGCCCACTTTGAAATATGACCCGTGGCGTCCTGGTTGTGTAGGATATCCGCCAGTGGGTAGTCTGTGATCACGGTGATCTGGTACTCTTCAAAGTAGTGGCGTAATTTCCTTGAAGTAATCAGTATGCCATAGAGAAGCTTTTGGACCGCCGGGTACCGCACCTTGGATTCCGAGAGTACCTCACTGACAAAGTACACGGGCCTCTGCACGCCAAAAGCATGGCCCTCCTCGGATTGTTCGACGACAATGGCACTGCTAATAACATGGGTAGTTGCCGCAATGTAAAGTAAAAGGGTCTCACCCGGCAATGGAGCTGTGAGGATCGGGGGCGACTGTAGGTGTTGCTTGAGATCCTGCAGGGCCCGCTCGGCTTACTCTGTCCAGTGAAACTTGTCTTGACGCTTTAAGAGTCTGAAAAAAGGTAGTCCTCTCTCCCCGAGCCGGGAGATGAATCTGTTGAGAGCTGCCATGCACCCTGTAAGTTTCTGCACATCTTTGATTGTGGCAGGTGCCTCCATATCAGTGATGGCGGTAATCTTTTCAGGATTGGCCTCGATGCCCCGGTTACTGACTATGAACCCGAGCAATTTGCCTGATGGAACACCGAAAACGCACTTGGTCGGATTGAGCTTCCATCGGTACCTCCTTAGGCTGGCGAAAGTTTCCTCCAGATCCGCGATCAGGCCCTCGGGACTTCTGGTCTTCACGACCACGTCGTCCACGTAGGCCTCCACGTTCCGGTGTAACTGATCAGCGAAACACGTCTGAATTGCGCGCTGATAGGTGGCGCATGCGTTCTTCAACCCGAAGGACATGGTTTTATATGCATAAGTTCCAAACGAGGTGATAAACGCGGTCTTGATCTGGTCTTCCTCCTTGAGAGCAATCTGGTGGTACCCTGAATAACAATCAAGGAAACATAACAGTACGCAACCCGCGGTTGAGTCGACTACCTGATCGATGCGAGGGAGCCCAAAGTGATCTTTTGGGCAATGCTTGTTGAGATCGGTATAATCGACACACATTCTCCATTCTTTATTCTTTTTTAATACAAGAACCGGGTTAGCTACCCACTCTGGGTGGATTACCTCTTTAATGAATCCAGCCGCGAGGTGTTTAGCTATTTCCCGTTTGATAGCCTCCCGTTTATCAGGGGCAAAACGACGAAGTCGTTGCTTCTTTGGTACAGCTTGCGGATATACATTAAGACTATGCTCGATCAGCTCCTTGGTCACCCCTGGCATATCCGATGGTTTCCATGCGAATATGTCTCGGTTAGCCCGCAGGAAACTGATGAGCGCGAGTTCCTATTTGTCACCCAAGCCTGCGCCGATAATGGCTGTCTTGGATGAATCGCCTTCTCGGAGCTGGATCGTCTTGAGAGCCACATCGCCTGTCGACTTGACGCCTGATTGGCTCGCCTTCTTCGTCGGGATTTCCAGCTCGGCTTGAGAAAGTTGCTGTGCGGCCGCGAGTACTTCTTCGGAAGCATCTGGCACGCAGGAAGTCGATGCATACTGAATGGCCTCTTGATTGCAATCATAGGACTTCTTCAAGTCGCCTCGGAGCGTGAGCACGCCGCTGCGTCCTGGCATCTTGAGAAGTAAATAGATGTAATGTGGCACCGCCATGAACTTAGCGAGCGCCGACCTCCCCAGTATAGCATGGTAGGAAGATTCGAAGTTGGCCACCTCGAACTTGATGAACTCGGTTCGGTAATTCTCTCTCGTCCCAAAAGTGACTGGGAGAACGACCGTTCCAAGCGGGTCCGCGGCATTGCCAGGGACAATACCGTAAAAAGGAGCCTTGCTCGGTGTAAGCTTGTTGGTCAGGTCCAGACCCATCTTCTTCAGTGTACTGGCGAAGATAAGATTAAGTCCGCTCCCACCATCAATAAGAACCCGAGTGAGCTTAACTTCTGCGACCATGGGATCCAGCACCAGCGGAAACTTCCCAGGCTCAGAAAAGCTGGTCTACTGGTCAGCACGGGAAAACGAAATGGGGACCTCCGACCATCGGAGTGGTCGTGGTACCACCGACTCAATGGATAGAATTTCCCGTAGCAGCAACTTCTGTTCTCGCCTGGAGCAAAAATCTTCATCGCCACCAAAGATGACATGGACGGTTTTGGAGGCATCCTGGAACTTGGGCATCTCATATTTATCGTCTTGATCCTCGTCTTCGGGCTCTTTGCCCGTTGACTTGTTCTTCTTGCCGTTTCCAGGGAAGCCAAAGGTGCGCTTGAGCTGAAAGCAGTCGATCGCTGCGTGTTTGGAGTTAACGCACCATGGGCACTTCTTCTGCCGGAGTTTTTCAAACTGTTCCTGCGTAGTCGACTTCTTGCCCCGCGAAGGACGATCCACAGCCGCAACAAGATCGTCTGGCTTGCATTTCTGGGAAGAACCTGGAAAGTCCCGCTGGCCTTTGTCAGCCCGGTTGTTGTTGTTGCGCTTCTGGTTGAGGTCGGTGCGTCTTGGAAACCTCTCACGCATCTTTTCTTCTTGTTCGGACCAGTCGTGCATCATGTCGCGTAAACCTGCAACCGTCTTCGGCCTGTCACGCCCAAAATCACGATATATACCTGGGTCTGTTAGGCTGTTGTAGAAGCAGTCGATGATGTCCTCCTCCGAGATGTTGGCGATGGTGGCCCGCACATCGAAGAAACGGCGGGTGTAGGATCGGAGGAGTTCGTTACGCTCCTGCTTGCACTGGGCAAGGTCATGCCGTGTTCCTGCTCGGGTTATTGTCCCCTGAAAGTTGTTGATGAAAACCTTCCTGAGGCCTTCCCAGGAGTCGATGGAGTCGTTGGGGAGGCTTTCCAGCTAAGTCAACGGTGCAGGCTCCAGAGCCATCGGAAAGTAGACGACTTTGGTAGTGTTGGAGCCACCAGCCACCTCAATTGCAGTAGAGTAACAGCGGAGCCATTGTTGGGGGCCTGCTTACCGTCATACTTGCTAATACCGATCGGCTTGAAACCCTCCGGGAACTTGTAGCTGTTGAATCTCGCAGTGAACGCAGGAAAACGATCGCTGCAGTCAGCATCGTCCCGCTCGGCTACCTCGCGTTCCCGTCTCCTTGAGTCGAGGACTGACCGGACGTCGCGCCCCTCATTGATCTTCTGGCAAAGGTCCGGTTGTTGGCGTGGGCGGTTGGGCTGCCTCGAGTTGTTCGCCGGAGGTGGCTGCCGCCTCCCTCCAGTGACCTGACTCCCACCCGCACCATCGTTGTTATTGCTGCGTTGGGGTCGCGGGCGATCGCCTGTTGTTCGACATTGAATGGGAGGTTCACCTCCGCAACATCGAACTGTACGTTCTCTGTGCGGAAGTTTTCCTCAGTTCCGAACATGACCAGCAGGGAGATGGTACCCATCGGGTAGACGGGATGCGGGCCCACTCCGGAGAATGGGTGAGACGGGTCCAGCTTGGACTCCGGGATCTGCACCTGCTTGAACGCTGCATAGCTGATGACGTTGAGACCGGCGCCTCCGTCGATCATTACGTGGTGGAGCTTGATGTTGGCGATGGTGGGGGCGGTAAGCAGTGGTAGCACCCCGGTCCCCGCCATGTTCTCCGGGCAGTCGGATGGCCCGAAGGAGATGGTGGTGCTCCTCCACCGTTGGTGGGGTGCCGCTTTTGGTGCCCCCGGCTTCACCGAGAAAACTTCCCAACGAAGAGTCTTGACGTCTCTTCGGGAGACGAGCTCCGAGCTGCCGCCGTACATGACGTACAGCTTCTTGCGGCGCTCGTCACCCCCGGACTCAGAGTCGGACGGGGCATAGAGGCCCTTAAGGTCCTTCTTTGGGGTTTGGTACCCCAACTCCTTCTCCGCCGCGGCAGCATCGGCGTCGGAGACCTTCTCCTTGCCGGACCGCCGCGGCGGGGATGAGTCATCCTTGGAGGCCTGCTTGTGCCTCTTGCTAACGTGCTCCGCGAGCTTCAAGATCTCGCGACATTCGGAGGCGCTGTGACGGGCTCTAGGATGAACAGGGCACGACCTAGGGTCGCCACGCTGCTGACATGGACATTTGCCGCGCGGGTTCTGGCCCCCGACCGCTGCCGCTGCAGCGACCGAAGCTCCAGTCTGCGGCTTGTTTGTGCCGCAATTCTTCTTGTTCTTCTTCTTGTTGCCACCAGGGGCAGCGACACTGGAGCCCCCCATCCGGGTGGGCCCTCCTTAAGGGGCTAAGTGCCATGCACGGCCCTCAGCAGCCCTGGTGCACTTGTCCGCCAAGGCAAATAAGGTAGTGACGGTTTCCACCTGATGGGTCGCCAGCTTCTCCAACATCTTCTCGTCGCGGACCCCCTGTCGGAAAGCCATGATAATAATACATCGAAAATACGTGGAATGGTTCTACGTACCTTGGTGAAGTGGGAGATGAAGGCCCGGAGGGTTTCCCCGGGTTGCTGCCTCACAGCATGGAGGTGGGCCTCCACACCGTGCTGCTGGTATGCACTGGCGAAATTTGCCGAGAACTGCGCGCAGAGTTCTCCCCAGGATTAGATGGATCCCGGGGTGAGATTCATGAGCTAAGTCCGGGCTGGCCCGGTCAAGGCCACGTGCAAGTAACTTGCCATTACGGCGTCGTTACCCCCAGCCGCCGTGATGGCGGTGATGTAGACCTGCAGGAATTCTGACGGGTTAGTAGACCCGTCGTACTTTTCTAGCAGGTGGGGCCGAAACTTGGACGGCCAAGCCACCGCTCGGAGGTGGTCTGCGAGCGCTGCGCAGCCCACCCTAGCCACCGGGGCCTGGACGTGTCCCTGCGGCTTCGGTACTGCCGCGTCGAGCTCGGCATCAAGGTTTCAACCCTCAATGTTGAGCCGGCGCTCACCCGCCTGCTCCATGGTGACGCGGGCGTCCTCTCCTGCACGCCTGCGGTTGAGTTCCGCCCGCAGATCCTCTTTCCGAGCACTCCTCACTGTTGGAGAGTGCACAGAGCCGGATGCACCGCCCTAATGGCGACGCTGCCTGGACGCAGATCCCCCCGCCGAGCCTGGGGTGACCTGTGCCAAGTTGAGGAGGCGGTCGACGTCGTCACGGCATTGCCTCCGCATGTCGGGCGAGGCCGCCGGATCCGGCGAGTTGCGGAGCAACTCCATGGGTGCCACCAACGGTCCGTTTGGTGCGGGCTGCGTTGGGGCCATGGAGGCTTGCTCTGCAGCACGCCGCAACGCGCACCATAGCCCTCGATGGAAGACGGCGAGAGGCATGCGGCGCCGATGACGCCACTTCCTCCCCCATCGGGTGGTCATGGTGCTCGACTACCCGTGGCATTGTGATCTCGAGCCTTCGATCAAGTGCAAACCAAACCTGCCCCTACCTGGCGCGCCAAATGTCGGAGGATTTCTCCAGCTGGGTGGCAGAGTGCACCCGCTAATCCTAGTTTAGGATGAGTTTGGGGCAAGTCAAGGAATGCTCGATCTAGAGGCGTATGAACACGAGTAGCACACACGGGTTTAGAGTGGTTCGGGCCGCCTGAGCGTAATACCCTACGTCCACTGTGTGATGTATTGCTTGTAAGTTTGGGGGAGGAATTCCTAGCCTTGCGTGAGTGTGAACCTTTGTGTGTGTGTGAACTCTTCAGACTTTGTCTTCTAACGTGCACGCTCGCCCTTTTATAGGCTCAAGGGGAGCGCGTACACTGAGCGGGGCCCCGACAGGTGGAACCGGCGATATATTAAATAACGTACACGTTGGAGCCTTAAATGCCTCAAATCCGGAGATCTTCCTCATCGGCCCCCGTGCGTATCCTCCGTCTGGATATGGTCTTGTGCCATCTGGCTAGCATAGTGTCTGCTACCGCTGACATGCGTAGAGTGAGTCATGCTGTCGATGTAGAGTCGGTTCTTGCTGATAGGCGAAGGGGCTATACTGACCTACCGTGATGTAGCCTTTGCGCACTGTAGTAGCGCACATTGTGGCCTTCCTGCAGCAGGTCATAATAACTCTTTGCCCACGCGCGCGGCACTGTGATGTGACCATACGTCCCTCGCCCACGCACGCGGCGCCGTGATGTGACGTGCCGTCTCGGTAACTGGCGGGCTTACCGTGGTGTCACCCATACCTGCCCAACGTGTCAGAGGGCAGCCCATGCCCTGTCTTGAGTGCGCGCACCCCAACCACCCATATTTAATGCGCTAGTTGGGCTGGCTTCTCGCAGAAGGCTAGTATCCACCTGACACGTGGCGGTGCTGATTTAGCGGCTGCTTCCTCAGGGGCACGTGGCGGCACCGGACCTCCTCCCTAGTGGGGTGGGAGGTCCGGGCCCCCCTGGCTGGCCCAGGCGCTCAGGCCCCCTAGGGGTCCGGCTTCCACATGTGGGGGCCCAAGACCATCCCACGGTGGTTCGGGCCCGTGGTAGCTGTTCCTGAGCACTTCGTCCTTGTGGGCACGTGGAGACATCGGACCTGCTAATACGTGGGAGAAGGTCCGGAGACTGTGCCCCCAGCTGTCAGGCCCGGGCCTTACGCCCTGTCATCCAGAAGCTTAGTGCGAGGTTACGGATAATCTCGCACCCCTCGGACTGGATACACTAGTAGGAGGTACCCCTATCTGTATGTACTGATACAATCTTTCTACAATCTTGGTCATATATGATGTTTATATTAGCAAGTATCAATCTTTCTACAATCTTATTGTGAAGATGTTGATTTGAACTAGAAGTGGATTCATTCAAAGATAATGGTTCAAGTCACAAGCTCAAGAAAGTTGTACTCAAGTTATAGAAACCAAGTTCGATGCACTACTCAGATTAAGAATGATCAAGGTACGGCATGGTACACTTTTGAGAAACTCGAATGATTAAAATGTAATCTATCTTTGATCTTGAGTATAGGTGTGCCGTACTATCAAGAGGGATGCATCATATTGTGTTTTGATTTAGTCTCAGTGCTCAAGTAATCCAAGTAAGTTGAGAGAGACACAAAAGACTCGAGTGCATATTGGGTGGAATTAACAAGGGCAACCTGGAAGTTCCGGGTTTCCCAACCAGAAGTTTCGGATTTTGCATACGTGGCACTAACGGCTAGTAGGTTTGAAAACTCGGAAGTTCCGGGTATGAAAATCCAAGAGTTCCGGGTTTTAACTGTCACATAATGGCTAGTTTCTTTAGACCTAGCTATTTATACTCTTGAGCCCCCTCCTTGGTGTGTTGATGTTCCAGCCATTACTCTGCTGCTTGCTGGTCGTCCTAAGAAAGCTTCATAGCCTTGTTGAGCTCTCCCCAACCTCTCTTTATGACATTGTGTGATTCATGTAATATCTTAGAGTTGGGTTTGAGAGAGTGAAATCTTGAAAGCACTAGAGAGCACAACAAATCTTAAGCACTTGAATTTGGCTAAAATCTTGTGTTTCGCATTTGTTACTCTTGGAGCTTTGGCTCCTAGACGGTTAGGTGTTGCTCGGTGAGCTCCCAATCGTGTAGTGAACCGCGGGAAGTTTGTGCACATTGCGCTTCGCCTCCGCAAGGGAAGAAGCAAGCTTAGTGAATTGGGGAAGTGGTTGGAAGAAGACCCGGCTCGGTGGAAGTGAGGTGAAATAGACTCAGATCCTAAAGAGTTTCTCAATGGAGAGTAGGATTTACTGTGCTTTAGTAGCAGCTTTGGTAACAAGCAGTGAATTCGAACTCGGTAAAAATAAATATTTGTGTCCCCCACATTTTTGCCTCCCATTGCACTCTTTGTGATATTTGTTATATTGGTTGATCTACTTGGTTGGTAGTGTTTCTGTGTGCAGGAACTGTGTGGATCTATTTCAGAAACTTCACTAAGCATACTCTGCATTTGGGGGGTTTGAACTTACTCGCTCTAAATTTATTATGTTCACTCTGCTATGTGTGAACTCGGAAGTTCTGATTTCCATAATCCGGAAGTTTCGAGTTCATCTACTGCCCTGCTCAAATCCGGAAGTTCCGTATTCACTAACCCGGAGGTTCCGGATTTGGCGGGAAGTGAATTTTATCCGCTGCTTTGGAGTGAGATGCGCTTATTCATTCTCCTCTTGGCGACATCACAGTCCTTTCATAAGCACACAGCACATGCCGGAGACAGACGTGGATCCCGGGAAGAGGCTTACTGCCTTAAGTGTGAATGCGGCGCCTGATGAGGAGCGCCGGCCTGCAAGTGGCGCCCGCCCACCAGGCAGGGTCCTACGCCGTGAGCCAGGACTGTAGTCACCTGGGATCCACCTCGAGGGACCCCGGGATGCTCCGAGGTCTATTCCGGGCTCTGTGCATCGCCCAGGGTCTTTCCTGTGCATTGTCCGGGGCCGCAGGCGTTTCTCTCCATGTCTATCCGATGTGATGGGAGGTGTGAATGGCGCGGGTCACCCCACCGCCCATTGCTAGATGATGCGACATGACCTGGGAGGGGATGCTCCCTCTGTTCTCGTTGCCGCGCCGTCTGAGAGCACGTCTCCCAGTAATCATGTTATTTTACGGGGAAGGCGCACCGCCCACAGGTCTTATCTAGTTGTAGCACGACGGGCGCATTAAATGCGCCATGAGGTGATCCCTTCTCCACGAAGGAACCGCCCCGTTCCGGGGAGGTGCTTAGTCTCCCACCGTCTCGGGTCCTATAGGAGACGCCTCAGTTTGGCCCATTACTGCTACTGCTAATGGGTTAGGAGAGCTTTTTAACCCATTTATCCTTGATTTGTCCAGAGCTGGGGGACCCTCGTTCCCTTATGATGAGGACATCTCTCCTTTGCATACAATGCAAGGACCGATCACTAGAGCACGTGTGCGTCAGTTGGATCTCCAGGTACGTTCTAACCTTATCAATTATTTTTCAGAACTTACGCTTAGTTCCATGCATGTGTTATTGATTAGGAACGATGGAGAGGACCAGCAAGGACTTGGAGAAGGCGAAGGAGTCAAGGAGGAGGAGCTAGGACGTCCACACCAAGGAGGAGTCCATGTCCAACTCGACTTCGAATCCACCTCGGATTTCAGAACCTGACTTCACCAAAACTGACGCCCTGGCCACATACGGAGTCGGATTTAGACGTTCTATATGGTTGGAACCAGAATTTCATAGAGCTTCCAATGGTACCGGTCCCACCTCAAAATTCCTTCTGAGTTGATGGGAATCGTCGACACAAGTGGGCGTCCAGGATCTGTCGGGGTGCTGTGTCACCGTCTGTTGGGCCGTTGGCCTGTGTACCGTGTTGGAGCTCGTTAGGGTTGCGTCCAGGGGACTTGCACGCCCCTAACTCCCTTTTATTCAGTAGCCGTCGCCACTTTAGGGTTTGGATTTTGCTTAGATTCAATCTATCATCAAACAGTGTCGTCGTTCGTCGGTTTGTGAGACCCCATCTCATAATCAAGTTTGTTTGATTGCATCTCCTGTTCTTGCTTGTGTTCTTGATTGCGCTTGCAGGGATAAGCCTTCGTGGTGAGGTCATTCGTATGACACGGGTGATAACCAACGGAGCAGTGGTGCAGTGATTGCGAGGTTCTGTTCGTTCGGAGCTTTGGTTCATCAACGTCGAGTTCTCCACCAATCAAATTTACCGTAGGAAGATCGGGACTCATCCTCCTATCACCTTGCGCCGACACATGGCTATGGGAAGAAAGAAGGTGTACATATCGTAAGTTTAGGGATTTAAATGTGTAATTAACAAGTTCGGGGATCGGGACGACACTCGAAGATAAGTTTAGAAAGTTAAATATACAATTTGCGAGTTTAAAGATTGCAACACGAAGCTAAGTTTATGAAGCTAAATGTGCATTTTAAAGTTTGGGGATCGAAATGATATAACGTGGCAAATTTGAGGGCCGCTTGTGTAATTTACTCTTACAGAAAACCACGCCCAGTAAACCGATACGCCTACGCGTTGTCACTCTCGTTGTCTCGCGTCGTCTCCGCTCGTCCCCACCCAAACCACCCAAAGCGCACGGCTAGCTGCGCTGTCCGCGGCCGGGCCGAGGAAATCGAAGCTTCGTGCGAGCGCGACGCGGGGGAGAGCCGGGAGGGGAGAAGCCCCGAAACCGTCCCTACGGCGCCTCTCGGGCTCTTCCGGCCGGCGGCATGGAGAGCGCCGTGCTCGCTTGCGAGGCGACAGGTTCGGCGGCCGCGCCTGGGGCGGGAGGGGACGGAGGAGTCGGGGACGTGGTGAGGTTGAAGCGGTCGGCGCTCGCGGCGTGCCTCACGTGCCCACTCTGCGACCGCCTCCTCCGCGACGCCGCCACCATCACCGAGTGCCTCCACACCTGTGAGTACTCATCCGGTGCCGCCAACCTTCCGTAACTGCCGTGCGTGTAGGTCTGCTTGGGTTCTGTGGCTCAAAGCCCTTTTTGGGGGCTGCTGCGTCGTGAGACGTGGAAGGTGGTCCCGGCGATCGTCCCGCGCTTCAGATTTGAACTTTTTGCAGCTTAGGTCGTTGCAAGCTTTGAGAATTTCATGAGCCATTTTTGGTGTGTGAAATTCACATACTGTGTAAGTTTGTTGTGGAGAGGCTACGCGCTAATGCTCCGTTCCGGGATGGAAGGTTGGATTCACCTTTTTGCACTGTTTTTATTAGGGAATTGAGGTGATATGAGCGATCGATTGCATGAACAGTGGCGGGTTCTACCTATATACGCCGTGGTCCATGAGAAATCACATGGCTTCTGCTTTTACCAGGAGGATGTACTAGCTTTAATGTTCAATTAAATGTTTCTTATTCATGAAGGGTACTTAATATTTTCATTGGGGATTTGTGGTGATGGAGGCTTGCATTAACATCATAAACATGGGGAAGGGTTTTTTTCTAGATTGCTCCCGCTTATACGGCAAGATTTGTTGCGAGCCTTTCTACGAACGTGTTAGGAATAGGTGTATGTTCTTGGAGCTTTGTCGAGTGGGCTTGTTTTAAATAGTAACTATATGATTGTGTGGTTTGATGATTTTATAGTTCGCACCCAAGGTAAAAGTTAACATGGTAATCTTTTGATGCTTGCCATCTGAAATTAGTAAATGTTAGGAAGCGAGGGGCAACCTGTACCTTTAGAGGTCCTGTGAGTGTTCCAGTGTCTTTGTAAAGTTGGCCTTCTTGGTTAATGTACACTCTGCAATATGTTAAGCTGATACCTATGTGTGAATTATAAGGTTTTATACGGCAAAAATGTTTTTTTTTGTTTATCCTGCTCTGGAGATTCTGCAATAACCTCCGAGAAATATGCTGTGTTACGTTCCTTGGTGAGGAAACGACTTATTTGTGGCGTGGTGCTATAGCATGTGGCCAAAGGGACTAAGGGAGAGCTGGAGAGGGGGAAGGACTTCTGTTAATGTTTTATAACTAATCAATGTGCTTAGCCTTAACAGTAAGATATGCTAACTAATTTGTAATCGCTGAATTTTTTTTTTCTCATCAAGCCATGCAACCTTTCCCCTTTGGATGTGCCAGCTGTGTGATCTATATCTATATTAGATTTGTAACTTCCAAAAAATAAGGACTTCTATATCTATATTAGATTTGAACTTCCAAAAATTTTCTCTGTAAATCATAGTTGTGCCTCTGCCATTAATTTTATAAGTACTTTTAATCAGTTTGCAGGAAGTGCATATCGGAAGAGTTCATAAATAAGGAAGTCTGCTGCTGCCCTATTTGTAGCATTGATTTGGGCTGTGCTCCGTTGGAGAAACTCAGGTTTTGTTTCTATTTTCTTGAAATATTCACACTCATTTCATTCTATACTATTGCATTATCTTAGACTTTTCAACAAACTTAAGGCATTATTCAATTTAATTTTCTATCACTGCAAATTTACCTCTTTTGAGTTATGGCATCAGTATTGCTTAAGCTAGTGTGAGTGTGCAACATTGCACAACACATGCACCAAATCTGGGAGAATATTTTTCCAACACCTCCCCTCCCTGGTATTCAGAAGTGAGGTAGCCGGCCCTTAGCGATCTACTGTAGCATGTGCCGCACTGGCTTTTGACATTTTCTTGCATGAAACAACATGCCATGTTGGGTCATCTTGCTTTGACAATGCCATCATTTCGCTGTATTAGTTGCATGATTTCATCACTTAAATTGTTACCATTCCATGTAATCTCCTTCTGTACAACCTTGGCTACTGGATGGTCATAACATGCTATATGTATGTTTTCTGTCTTATGTGGTTATATTAGTTTTCTGGTTCCTCTGACCACAATAATGTGCAGATGATTAATTTTTAATTTCTGAAGTGCCTAGATTGCCCCATCAATTTTAACTCCAATAAATCATCCCTTTTTAGTTTCCAAGCAGCATATAATATATAGCATGTTAGGTTTTCTTGAAAGGTACTTGATCGATTTTATAATTTATGGCTCATTTCAACTAATTTTCTGTACAGAATTGATCATAGCCTACAATATGTAAGGTCAAAGATATTTCCTAAGAAGCAAAAGTTTGAGGGCCCAGAAGTCACATCATCAGTTACATCACCTATCAAGAGGAAAGAACGATCTTTATCTTCGTTGACGATTCCTGCTCCTCAAGTGTCTATGCAAAAATGCTTGACAAAGAGGAGAACAAAAGCTTCATGTTTACGTAACCTCTCTTTGGTATGTAGCTTTTCTTTTGTCGGATATCCTTATTAAATGATTGTACTGAGAAATTATGGTTTTAGTTTGATAAATCCCACAGTTTAAAAAGCTGCTAGTGGTCAGATAACTCACTCTTGTCTTCTCCTATTTTTTCCTTTATTTTGTTTGCGCATACATGTGGTATCATGTGAGTAATAAGATAATACATATCAATTGATCCAGCTGTTTTGAACCGATCTTCATGAGCATAAGAGTTCCTGTATGTGTTATGCCTGGGGACATTTGTTTAGTCTTCTTTTTTGTCTCAAACACTGATAATTTTCCATGCATATCGATATCACTTTCCATGTTGATAAGGTTGCCTGGAACCTGAATGTGATTTATGCATGTATCATATGCACTATTTAGTAGCAAACTCTTGTCCACATCTTAACCTCATTTAGTTTCTGCATTAATAAAAATTCAAATTCATTATATAATTGCAATTCATAATATTTTTGTTATTAACTTATTTACTGCTCCTTATGCCATTGATGTGCAGCACACAAAGTTGCGGGGCAGTAATATTACAAAGAAAGTTGGGGGATGGAGACCTTTAGGTTCTCAATCTAAAGCTGCTAAAAATAAAAGGTCTCTTAGATCTAAATCAGAAGATGTAAAGATGACTGAAAATAAATCTGATGATCCAGTTGATGAAACTCCTACCAGTCAATCAAAGACTAAGAGGCAGTTTACAAGACGTGGAAATCTGGAGAAGAGAACTGGAAGCAAGAAACTGTTGATTTTAAAGGGAAAACAGAAAAAGATCAAGCCAAAGCTGCCTAACAAGAAGAGAAAGTTGCGAGCATTATGGTTCTACCTTGTTGCTGCTTTTGACCAGTAAGAAACTAGACTTGTCTTTTCATTTATTATTTTTAAAAAGGAGCATCAGAAATCATGCTGTTCGGTTTACAATCATTTTCAGGAAAGGTCAGCCTCCTCTACCACAGGTAGCGTCAAAATTTTTGAGGATCAAGTGAGTTATGCCCTAGCAATCTTTCTCAAAATGCTATATGCTTTTCTGCACTAACTTGAGATGCTCTTATTACTCTTTCCTAGGGATGTAGACTTGCCTGCGTCCTTCCTACAGAAGTACCTCGTGCAGAAACTTAATCTTTCAAGTGAATCTGAGGTTTGTCTTTATTTCTCCTAGTGATTATAAATTAGTTACACCTCGTAAGCTCCAGTTATTTATCTTTGAAAAAACAATGTATATCGTTTTATTATGATATATTGATATCTGAATTATCCTGGAAAAACTCAACCTCTCATTTTCAAATATTGCTTCCTTGAAGCTGGTTCCAGTTTGATGAGTTTCTTGTCATTCTGTTTGGCACTGAGAAACATCTACGAAAGCGAATAATAATAATAAGATCACCCAAACCCAGTGCTTGGCACCATCTTTCCATCCAATTGTCTTTTGTTCCTTGTTCAATACAGCAAAAACTCTGATTCCTACCAAACTGATAACAAGTAGCAAAGCTGTGTGCAGTACATAGCTTCCATAGTGCAATAGCCCCCAAACTTTGCATAACTGAATGCTTTTGAGCATGTTTTTTTTTTCAAGAATGTCATTTGAGCATGTTTTTGATAAACTTTGTTACCATTCAGCGTTGGTTGATGATATAGTTGTGGGCACCGTGACAGTGGCCATTTTGTTCCACCTTCATCTGGTACCAACAGAGGTATCTATTCTTGCAGGTGGATATATTGTGCGGTGGCAAGCCAGTAAGCCCAGGAATGACACTGCACGATCTAGCAGATTGCTGGCTCAACAAAGGACAAAAGGGCCGAGTGCGGTCATCTTTGGGCACACCTGCTGCTGGATTCATTGCGAAGGTATTCTACGGCAGGTCAGGGTCGTCCGCACCTGAAACTGAAAATAACCAAGGCTGATCTAGAGCTTCCTCTTCATTTCTGAAGCAGCGATGCGTCATTTCATTCATAGGAGCCCTTGATTGCTCTGAGCATCTTAACATGTACATAGATGTTAGTGTTACAGCTTAGAAGCCTTGTTGGGCTTATTTTTATCCTCTAGTTTAAGGCATTGGCCTATGATCCTATCTAGTTCAATCCATTCTTTTCCTTTTCTTTTTCACTGACGAAGTGTGTATGTACCTAGGCTGTGTGACTATAAATCTGTAATTGTAATTGTTGAGTCATTGGGTGCGGTTGAGCTGTAAGCGAGGGGCTTGTCGCCATGGAGGCATGGAGCTTATAGTCTAGTCCTCTGCCAGTGTTTGTGATGTATAGTACTTATGTATTGTTCGGTTACTTAATAGCACTTGAAATTGTCCCCATTGAGGATTTGGCCTGAAGTAAAGACATTGAATATTGATCTAGGGTATGCTTGGTTGCTTTGGTGCCTGATGTCGCCAAAAGTTAAGCAAAGTGCAGCCCGCTGAAAACATGTACTCTCTTGTATGTCATAAGTCAAAATCTTTTTAATTCTGACTACGATATTCATGAAAATAAATTATTTTAAATAGAATGAGTTACATCATATGAGAACTGGTTTCCCAATGAATCAATTTTTTTTACGTTATTAATCTTTTATAATATTTTAACCATTAACAATCAAAATTGAGAATGTTCGACATGAGACAGACTTAAAAAGAGGAAGTACCTGATAAAATGTTTTCCAAATTAATCCGATGTCTTTGTGATGGTGAATGAACAATTTCTAGTCAAGTGGTTATTTGGATTTGGAATTTAATTGCTATAATTTGCAAGTATGTTGCATGGACAACTTGGCTGCAAGGCAAGTCCATCTCATCTAGAGATAGTAGTAGTAACACAATAAACAAGTCCTACAATAAATAGGTTGTTGGGTTGGCTCAATAGAAGCAAAGTTGCATTTAATTACTTTATACATTACCATCCTAAACACCGTATTTGTGTTGCAGCCACAAATGGATAGATAGAAAAAGTTTTGCAATTTCGAACAAATTAGGGTGAACCACTCCACTCCGTTCATAGATTATACTAAAAAAAAATCAGCTTTACATGAATTTGGAAGTATATTTTGGTAAAAAGAACTAGTCCCCCCCCCCCTTCTCTCTCTGTGTTTTTTCTTTAAAAAGAAAGTCCGATCTTCGTTCTCCGATTTCCAAAGCCCAGTTCCCGAAATCGACGCGGAAAAATTAGGATCCCCCGCGCACGGGCGCCAAAATGGTCCCCCACGACCTCCGCTCAAAACTCAAAACCCCCGCGTCGCCTCGCATCCTTCCTCTCCGCTCCATTATTACCCCCCACTCCCCCTCCTTTCCTTCCCACTATCCCTCTCGCTTCGCCTCCCCTACGCTGCGTTCGCCGCGCGCCGCCACCGCAGAAACGCGCCTCCGACGTGCGCTGCCCCTCTCGTCGCCAGGGGAGCTGCTCCTCTTCGCTGCCCTCGGTGAGCACGTTGTCGTCGCAGGCTCGCTCGCTTCGTTTGCAGTACACTGCTTCCGAGAGGGTTTTGGGCGTGGGGGTTCCCTTCCGTGGTGTAGGTGGGTGTGTCGTTTCGCCGATCGCGCTGGGGATCGTCGCCGGGAGGAGCTTCTCCGGGACCGGGCTGCATTTTGCGGCGCCCAGCAGTTCGCTCAGTTTGCGTAGCGAGCTCTCTTTTGCGGCCTCTATTGGGTGTTTTACTTTCCCCTCCGTGCTCTTCTGCACTCCGAGGCAGTGTAAATTTTTCATTTCGTGGGATCTCGTTTAATGGGCGAGCGAGGCAGGGATTGGGGCTTCGTTCCGCTGGCTGCTGCTGCTGCGGATCCGCGTGCGTAGGTTGCCTTGATGTGTCTAACGGTTGCATCCTCTTCTCGTCTGTAGGTTGCCCTGTTCGTCTGTGCTCGTTTAGGCGATATACATTTGAGGATCTTGTGCGGAATATTTTTCCTACTCTTTTGACTTACCTTTTGACGGTCTATTTGGCTGTTTCGTTGTGCAGGGATCGCGAATTTCGGTGATGGAACTGTGAGTGTGACCAGCGCCGGGGACTTTGCTGATCGTACTGGTAATGCTGTCCCTACGTTTTGTGTGAGGGCGTCTCTCATTTTTGAAGCAATCATGGCTGCACTTCAGTCGAACAACATTTGTGCTCTTTTAAGAAGTACTAGTTGGTTAATTTTGTTAAGAAAATACTACGAAGCATTTATTGAATTGCTGTCAATTAGTAGCTATGAACCATCATGAAATCAGTGGGGAGTTACCTTCGCATGCTTCTTTTGGTCTGGTGGAGTTGCTATTCATACTTGTTTTGGCACTTGCGCCTCTCTGATTTGCAAGAAGTACCTACTGTCGCTGCTGCTCTATTGTTCATTAGCGCTAAACTCTGCTCTAGTCATGAGAACAAGATGGCATTTAGCTACGGTCCCGCTGTATTTAATGAAATAATCCTCACAAATTCACCCTTTTTATAGTACCATATTTAATGAGTGAGTGGGTGCACAACTCGGTGTAACCTAGTTGTTACGTGGTGATAATATGTTTTCCTATTCCAACATTTTAATATGATTGAATTGAAAGGTGTACTTACCAATTATTCATATTTTCATTACGGCACAGGGGTACCCCTATGCTCAAGAATATGTGGCACTTAGGCTATTGTATTATTTTCACAACAAACCTATATAGTAACAAATGTATTGGTACTCAAAGTTGAGGAAGTTTGACCTGTCAAAATTTAAATTATCATATGTTTCCAAAAGGAGCACATGATTAGTTGCATGTAATATGCATTTGATTTCGGTCTCATATTAGTTGATATGCTTCAAATCTGTGTAACAAGGTAGTTATTCCAGTAGGGTTGAGCAGCAAAACATTCGTCAAAGCATCATCATCATGTTTTTAGTGAAGTTATTGTTTCCTATTATGTTTATTTCCTAAATTAATTGCTAAAACCATTTTAGCTTGCAATCTGATGTTTGACATACTTGTTTTATAAATGTTTGTTGACATATTTGCTTGATTCTAAACTTTACAGAGGTGTTATGGCGAAGCATCCGCATTCTGCTGTTGCTACAGCTACAGGTCTTGTTCCCAAATGCCTTGTAACTGCAATATATCACTTTTCTTTATCAATGAATTCTGTAGTGCACCATATGAGGCTGTGAACTGGGGCACAATTGTTTTCTGTTTATTCATTAAAAGATGTATGGCCGATATATGCCAGCTAGGTTAGTTCATATCTCCAGTTTATGTCGTGCCTGTACTGTGATACAAATTTGATACTAGGATGGTCCTGATTCCTTCTTAATATAATGATACACAGCTCTCCTTTATGTTCGAGGAAAAAAATGCTAGGATGGCTCTGATACGTATTGATATGAATTAGGAAGCATCAACTTTAATTTCTACTTTAAACAAAGGGGAAAATCCAATATGCCTTAATACAAATTTTCCTCAATTTCTCATTGCAGTTAGGTCATCATGAAACTGCTACCACATGAATCAAATTGCTATCTCTTGACTTGAGTTCTTCCTTTGTCCTTTCCGCTGCTGCCTTCCTTCTCACCATTGTCTCCCTCACTATCATTTATGCTGTCCCCTTCCTTGATCACATTCTGCCATAGCTTGAGCTCATGTCAATGCCAAGGAGGCAAAGAGAGCGTTGCTTTGATCAAGGTTTCTGTTTGCATTTATTTGCAATCTTTGGTGCCATATAGGTGGGGTAAGAGTGAGCACTAGAAAGTTGAAACACTGCTCAAAGGAACCCTTTGAAGCACCAAATTTAACACAATGTTCACTGTTTGTTAACTGTATGTGCTTAAACACTAATGTTTATGAGGCCTCATGGATGCCGGCTTGTTTAATGATTACATCTAGAGTTTAGAACCATCCTTATTTCAGGACATGCTAGTATGCTAGGAACCAGGTTATCCTAGTATGCTACGAGCAACGTTGTGGTACTTATCTATCCATTTGTGCAGAATCGATACTGCAGTTCTGCAACTGTCATCCTTTTCCAATTCAATCATACTATTGTGTCCAGTCCTTTTGTAGTTAGGGATTTATCAGTCTGCAACTAAATTAGTATAGTTTATAAAACGTCTCTAGCAAAAAAACAAGTATACAAAACGTCCCAAGTCTTGTCTTTTCTAACTTCATCCACTCGTCATCATCTTGCCTGAAACCTGCAGTTTTAAGTATCTGGTATAGGCGGCATAGTCTATCATGTTCATTAGTCAGGCATGCCTAGATTTGATTATATGTACTAACAAATTGATTCAGCATGGTGCATCTTTTGCTGCATGAATTGAGCTGTTGCTTTCTGCATACACTTATTTAAAGTCTATTAAATACAATTCTGTTTTTCAAACTCTTTTCCATGTTTAAATGAATGCATGTGTTTCAGATCGTCCTTTCCTTAGTATTCAGTTATTTTAGTGTGTTCATTGCTTTTCTGGTTTTCAGGAACAAAGAAGCGCAAAGCAAAGCTTCAGAATACGGAAGTTGATTTCACTGAGAATGAAAAAATGGTGACTGAACATGAGGCTAAAACAGAGAGCAAGGGCACCACTGATGAGCCTGTTGTGCAAGAGACCAAAGAGGGCAGCTGCCTGTTCTAATTTCAAAGAGAAGGAATTGGACTTATCTGAAAAAGATTTATTTATCACAGTCGAGGAAAGTAGGGTGGAAGAATGGGAAATAGATGCTGTTAGGTTGACAAAAACAGAACCTGAAGACCGTCGACCTTCCAGAAAACTCATTGATTTCGCCTTGCATGATGCGGATGGTAATGTGCAGCCCTTTGAAACGTCCGAAGTTGATGCTATTTTCATAACAGCTCTTTTCATGCCCTTGGACAATGGTCTGGAAAAGGATAGAGAAAAGGGTATACGCTGTTCAGGATTTGGGCAAATTAAGGACTGGAAAATTTCTGGGTACAATGAGGGTATTGCTGTAATTTGGGTTTCAACAGAAATAGCTGATTACAAATGTGTGAAGCCGGCAAGCAGTTACAGATCCTATTTTGAACACTTCAGTGAGAAGGCTCGAGTCTGTGTTGAAGTTTACAGGAAGTTAGTCAAATCAGTTGGTGGAAATCCTCAGATAGGCCTGGAAGAGTTGCTTCCTAGTGTTATCCGTTCCATTAATTCAAGCAGAAAATCTCGTGGGACAATGAGCAAGGACTTTGTCATCTCCATTGGTGAGTTCATATACAGCCAATTTGTTGTATTAGATAATACACCAGACATCAACGATGAGATATTTGTCACACTTCCTGTTCTTATTGCACTAAGAAATGAAAGTAAGTCTAGAGTAGAATTCAACAAGTTCTCTGCTATGCCTTCAAGCGGAACTCTGAAGATAAAGGATGAGCTGTGTAAGGTAGTAGGTGAGGATGATGAGAAATTAGCAAGACTGTTGCAGGAAGAGGAGGAATGGAAGATGATGAAGCAGAGAGGGAAACGTGGAACCTCACAGAAAAATGTCTACATCAAAATTAGTGAAACTGAGATTGCCAATGACTATCCATTGCCAGCTTACTATAAATCATATAGTCAAGAAATGGACGAGTACATATTTGATAGTGACAATGGCATGTTTTCTGGTGATATGCCCGTGAGAATCCTTAACAACTGGGCTCTTTATAATTCAGATTCCAGACTCATTCCTTTGGAGCTCATCCCTATGAAATCAGGAGCTGAAAATGATACAGTAATCTTTGGATCAGGTTTTATGAGAGAAGATGATGGTAGTTGCTGTTCAACTGCTGAGTCAGCACAGTTATCTTCTTCCTCAAGTAAATTGTGCCAAGAAGATCAGGGAATTTCAATTTATCTGAGCCCAATAAAGGAGTGGGTTATTGAATTTGGTGGTTCAATGATCTGCATAACCATTCGAACTGACGTGGCTTGGTAAATACCCTGAGAGCTCTGTTGCATTTTATACTCGTAACTGCTCAAAATAGATGCTAGCTCTTTGATTTTAAAAGGCTTCACATGCATTGCAGCTCTGCCCTTGAATTTGACACTTTATTTTAAGCACGGCATCCTGCAGTTGCTTTCTCTTTAGCCTTCCTTCAACTAATGTATGATCATTGATATCATTTTTTTCAGGTACAAATTACGCCAGCCAACAAAGCAATATGCTCCATGGTGTGAGCCTGTGCTGAAAACAGCAAGGCTGGCTGTTAGCATCATCACCCTTTTAAAAGAACAAAGTCGTGCTTCAAAGCTTTGTTTCACCGAAGTGATTAAAAAAGTAACAGAATTCGACAGTGGACACCCTGCATTTATATCATCAAGCACAACTGTTGTTGAAACATATGTTGTGGTACATGGACAAATTATACTTCAACAGTTTGCAGACTTTCCAGACGATTCGATCCGACGGAGTGCTTTCGTCAGAGGCCTCGTACTGAAGATGGAAGAAAGAAGACATACAAAGTTGGTAATGAAGAAAAAATCCCAATTGATGAGAGGAGAGAATCTGAACCCAAGTGCAAAAATGGGCCCAATATTAAGAAGGAAGCTTATGCGTGCAACAACTACAAGATTCATCAGCAAGATATGGGGTGATTATTATGCCGCACACTTCCCAGAAGATACTATGGTAGATGGAAATGAACAAAAGGAAATTGATGAGGAGCAAGAAGAAAACGAAGATGTTGATACTGAAGAGGAGGTTATTGTTGAAATTGAACAGCCTGTGAGGACCCCACCATCAACACAGTCTAGAAGGTCACCATCAAAGACTTGCAAGGAAGTTGACTGGAAAGGGGAAACAGCTGGAAAAACAGTGTTTGGGGAAGTTATATACAAATGTGTTACAGTTCGAGGTCTTACTATTGGTGTTGGTCAGTCAGTCACATTGGAAGATGATTCAGGAGAAGCCATCATGTGCTTTACTGAGTACATGTATGAGAAACATGATGGTACAAAAATGGTTCATGGAAGAATTCTGCAAAAAGGTTTTCAGACTGTTCTTGGCAATGCTGCAAATGAAAGGGAGGTTTTCTTGACTAATGATTGTCTAGAATTCGAAGTAGGTGACATCAAAGAATTGGTGACTGTTAATGTCCAATTGATGCCATGGGGCTACAAATACAGGAAAGAGAATTCAGAAGTTAATAGGATTGAGAGGGCGAAGGCAGAGGAGAGGAAGAGGAAGGGTCTACCTGTTGAATATTTTTGCAAAAGCTTATACTGGCCAGAGAAAGGTGGTTTCTTCTCTGTTCCTCATGATAAACTTGGCATTGGAACTGGTGCCTGTAGCTCCTGTAAGGAGAGAAAACAAGTTGGTGATGAATTCAAGATACTTTCGGAGACCAGTTTTGTCTTCAAGAATATCAGATACAATGTTAATGACTATCTGTATGTTAGGCCTGAATTTTTCTCCCAGGGGAGGGCCACGAGACCCACAAAGCTGGAAGAAACGTGGGTCTAAAGCCTTATGTTGTATGTCATGTGTTGAGTATCCATGCTCCTGCTGGATCTAATAAAGCGCATCCAGAATCAACAAAAGTCAATGTAAGAAGGTTTTACAGGCCTGATGACATATCATCAACAAAAGCCTATACATCAGATATCAGAGAGTTTCGCTAGTTATGTCTAATCACTGCAGCATTCTTCTTTAAATTATGTTGATGAACTTGTGACTAACCACTTGAGCTGTCGTTTGATCCAGGTATACTACAGTGAAGATACCATGACTGTGCCAGTGGCCATGATTGAGGGAAAATGTGAAGTTAGGATGAAGGACGACCTTCCAAATTCAGATCTTCCAGTGGTGGCTGAGCACGTATTTTACTGTGAACATTTGTTTGATCCTGTTACTGGAGCCCTGAAACAGGTGAGACATTCTGAATTTCACGTTTTCCATTTCTCAGTAGCTTAGACTTTTTTTCCTGAAAATTTTCTTTAGATGGTTAATTGAACTTATCTTACTTTATCTTGAACCAGCTTCCACCCAATGTTAAAATCATGTCACTGATAAGGAGGTCACCTCCTGCATCAAAGAAGAATAAAGGAAAGCAAATTTGTGAGCATGAGCTAGCTGGTTCAGACAAAAAGAAGGATATGCCATCAGAGAACACTTTGCAACTCTTGATATTTTTGCTGGCTGTGGAGGTTTATCTGAAGGATAGCAGCTAGCTGGTATGCATTTGTTGTGCAGATTTTGATGTGGGTTGATGGGAACACCTTGACTACCACATTACTTTCTGATCATACAATTCTGTAGGAGCATCACAAACAAAGTGGGCAATTGAATATGAAGAGCCTGCTGGGGAAGCATTTGGTGAAAATCATCCAGAAGCAGCAGTATTTGTGGAGAACTGCAATGTGATTTTGAAGTACGCGCAATTCTTTCTTATGGATATGATTATTCATGCATACTGTGTCTTTGACTCATTTCTGAGCATTATCACGCAGGGCAATAATGGATAAGTGTGGTGATGCTGATGATTGCATCTCTACTTCTTAGGCTGCTGAACGAGCATCAAAACTTTCTGATGGGAAGACCAAGAATCTGCCTGTGCCTGGCGAAGTAGACTTTATCAATGGTGGACCTCCATGTCAGGTATGTTGTTTTTCCTCTGAATGGGACACATTTTTATGCTTATTCAATCCTCTTAACCAATTGCATGATTTTTTCTGCACATCCTTTTTGCAGGGTTTTTCTGGAATGAACAGATTCAATCAAAGTCCCTGGAGCAAGGTTCAGTGTGAGATGATCCTAGCATTCTTCTCTTTTGCGGAATATTTCCGCCCTAGATTCTTTCTCCTAGAAAATGTCAGGAACTTCGTTTCGTTCAACAAAGGCCAGACCTTCAGACTAACACTAGCATCACTCCTTGAGATGGGATACCAGGTGCTTGCCATTTTTCTCTTATAGTACTTGCATTCTAGCATTTCGTTCAACACTGAATGTTGGAGCCTTTTCCTTCACATTTTCAGGTTCGATTTGGCATTCTAGAGGCAAGTGCTTATGGTGTCGCCCAGTCCAGAAAAATGGCATTCATCTGGGCTGCCGCACCCGGAGAGATCCTTCCGGAGTGGCCTGAACCAATGCACGTCTTTGCTAGCCCTGAGCTGAAGATAAACCTACCTGATGGCAAATACTACGCGGCTGTCAAGAGCACTGCCGCAGGGGCACCTTTCCGGTCAATAACAGTTAGAGATACAGTAGGGGATCTCCCACCTGTGGAAAATGGCGCCAGCAAGCCAACAATACAGGTATGAGTCAGTGTCACTGCAACTTCACTCTCTGGTTGCTTTCTTCTCTTGGTGCCCTTGATCTTGTAGTATCAGCTGGATTTACTCTTTTCTGTGGTGCAGTATGGGAGCGAGCCAGTGTCATGGTTCCAGAAGAAGATCAGACGTAACACGATGTCGTTGAATGACCACATCTCCAAGGAGATGAACGAGCTGAATCTCATCAGGTGCAAGCACGTTCCAAAGAGACCTGGCTGTGACAGGCATGACCTGGCAGATGAGAAGGTAACCACATTATGCTCCTTAGCCCCCGGTGGTAGTTTTGTACTACCTTTGCCTTTGCTCTAGGTAACCATGGCCCATTGCCAATGGTTAAGAAAATTCTCGTGGATGCGAGTACGCAGGTGAAGCTGTCAACCGGGCAACTGGTGGACCTGATACCCTGGTGTCTGCCCAACACAACCAAAAGGCACAATCAGTGGAAGGGGCTGTATGGAAGGCTGGACTGGGAGGGCAACTTCCCCACCTCCGTGACGGATCCCCAGCCTATGGGCAAGGTCGGCATGTGCTTCCACCCTGAGCAGGACAGGATCATCACAGTCCGTGAGTGTGCCAGGTCTCAGGTAATTCGCCAATTTGGCACCCCAACAACCAATCCTGCTTCAGTAGCTCAGTAACCTAAATTATCAATGCTTAGTAGCTTTTGCCTGTTCTATAGTGTCTGAATTATCTAACGAGAACCACACACAGGTTCAGACTTGAGGGCACTTTTTGATGAACTTCAGAGCATTTCCGCGCAAATTCTTTTTTCTTACTCTGAATCTACTGATCTTATTTGCATGGTCTATGTATGCAGGGCTTCCCTGACAGCTACCGGTTCGCGGGCAACATCCAGTGCAAGCACAGGCAGATCGGGAATGCCGTGCCGCCTCCGCTTGCCTACGCGCTCGGGAGGAAGCTCAAGGAAGCCATCGACGCCAAGCGCTGAGCCGCTTGCCTGCGTCGCCCGTCAATTTTTTGGGTTGGTCCTGATGCATGTGATCGGCACTGGACTTGCAGCATTTTGTGAACAGACAGACTCTTAACTGGGTTCCGGGATGGTTACACGGACGGCCTTCTGTACATCTAACGGAAGGAGGATGTTTAAGTGGCTAACACCAATAGGATCATAGCATTGGTGGTATATTTTGTGGACGGTAACTTATGTCAGCGGGGTACACTCTTTTGTGGAGACTGAAGCCCTTGG
Organism: Panicum hallii; assembly: GCF_002211085.1. Classification (NCBI taxonomy): domain Eukaryota; kingdom Viridiplantae; phylum Streptophyta; class Magnoliopsida; order Poales; family Poaceae; genus Panicum; species Panicum hallii. Next base: position 2,795,471 of record NC_038050.1, on the reverse strand, counting down.
CGGTCTAATCCAATCTTTTGGGGACTGTAATTTAAGTGATATGATAACAATATTGCTTTCTGAAGGCATGAGCCAAGTGTAAAATTTATGAGACTTTCTGGGGCATCTTGTCAAGCAGTGATGAGCTTTACTTGCTGCCTTCATCAAAATGCAGAGAAAAACGAACCCATATCTGCGCTCAACAATTTAAGCTCACTTGGCACTTGGTCCTAGTTCATAGCTAAGCTATTCATATGAATTTCCAGCGAAGTTTTATACCCAATTTAGTTAATGAGTGTTTAGCTGGTGATTTACACTTCCCTGCATGTGCAGGGATGCTCTGCAAGTTGTCTTTCTTCAAAGCAATTTAAATAATCCCAGATCCCAATCACCTCAAAATTGCACAAAAATTACACATCACTACATCGAAATCAAAAGGAACCCGAAAATGGCTGTACACAGCATGCAAACTACAAATGAAGTTAAGAACACGCTGCAAAAATAGTAAGAACATCACAGCTTCCATGAACACCTTGCAAACTCCCAGGGATGGATCAGAACCACCAAGAATCCCCTGCCCCATCCAAGAACACAATCAACAATCTCATCAGCTGAATTGCCCCCGCCTCTATCATCTCGGGAGCGTGTAGCCGTATCCGTTATCCGTGAATGAGCCGCCGGCGACGTCGAACGCGTCCCTCTCGTCGAGGTAGTAGTTCACCCTGAACGCGGCGTGCACGCCGATGACGGCTGCGGCGACGACGAGCGAGACGAGGAGGTTGAGCCCGGCGCGTGTGAGCGCGACGGCGAGCACCGTGGCTGCCGAGAGCACGGCCAGCACGACGCGGTCGTCGACCTCGCGGCGGAGGCAGACGAGCGGCTTCCCCTCGCCGCGGCCGAAGTAGAGGCCCAGCCAGGCAACGAAGAGCGCCAGGAACACGAGCATGGACACCGGGCGGTAGACGAGGCCGAGGAAGACGAGCACGAGCGCCGCCAGCGCGTAGTTGGCGCGGAAGTAGGCGAGGTTCCGCCGCGCCCGCGCGCGGGCCTCCCCGCAGCTGTCGGGGCGCGAGAACGCCGTCGGGTCCAGCACCTCCCGCCACGCGCGCGGCCGCCCCGCCGCGGACCCCGCGAACGCCCGCGCGCGGGAGAAGAAGGCGACCCCGGCCTCCGCCGCCGTCGCGGACGACGAGGGCGCCGCCGCCTCACCGCCCGCCGCCCCGTCCGCCACCGCGACACCCTCCGGCCTGGCCGGCGGAGGCGGGGGTGAGGTGGGGACGGCGCCGTAGCGCGACCACGACGCGGTGGAGGAGGACATGGCGCGCGGGCGGGGCGGGGCGAGGGCGGGCCCTGGCCGGCGGGGGTGGCGCTGGATCGGGCCTCGGGCGGTGGGATTGGTGCGGTGGCTTGCGCTGCTGTGTTCGGGCTGGCTGCTTGGCTTCTTCGATCGGGGGGCGCTGGGAAGCGGATGCGGATCTGAGAGAGAGAGAGAGAGAGAGAGAGAGAGAAGGGGAAGGTCTAGCCGTCTGGGGATTGATTTTCAAGTGGCCAATTGGCTTATTTAATGCCATTTTCAGCGACTTTTGCAGCGTCGGCAGATCAAAACAGCTGAAAAAAAATAGATTTAGTACAAAGCGAAAATGGTTTTGGGCGTGCGAACATGAGTGCCACAACCTTCTCCCAACTGCCAAAGATCATGCATTGCATACACTTGGCTTCATGAGAATGATAAAGAAGACCAGATCGATCGTGTATCCATGGAAGGAAATTTCCCCATCGGTAGACGTTTGGCAGGTTGTTTTCTTTTTCTTCTTCAGTGAAGCCAAATTTGGCACATGATCTTGGGCACCGTTCAATCCTTGTTGAACATGATGTTATTCTTGATGCAAAATCCATCGAAATTAGAAGGTTGTGCGTCTTCTTCGGAATGGAAATGCATCATCCCATAGAAGTACGGGAACCTACAAAGATCGCAGCTACTACATTCGTATCTAGAAAAAGTTTAGGACATCGTTTTAAATTTGAGAAATTGAAGGACCATAGTTGCAAACAAACCGAAGCTTTCCCCTCGAGCCGTGCACGGTCTTCCGCTGCAGTTTTCGGAACAGTAGCCATCAATCTCGTGTCATGCGACGTGTGTTCTGTTGGTTCCGGACACGGGGAAACGGACACCCAACGGACCGGACGTGCCCACGTTGAACCCGTACGTCTTCCCGGCCGTCCCCGGCTCGCTGCCGGCGGGTCCACGTTGAACCCGTCCCCCCGGGCTGCCGCGGCCAGCGGGGTCGGCTTGGGCGGCATGAACATTGGCAGGAAGGCCAGGCCAGGCCGCCCGAACAGCTTGGAAAGCGGAGGGTTTCCGTAGCTCGTCCTCGGCTCCTCGCCGGCGGCGACGGTCACCAGCTGCCGGGGACCGGGGTCGTCGGCGGGCAGCTACTGCTCTCTGGACGAATTGACCAAAACGATTCTTGGGGCGATGGCTGATTGGTAACTAACTCGAAGTTGGTAGCGCTTGATTAAGATTAATGCATTCTCATTGCTGAACGTTGCTGGAGTTCAGTGGAATTCATGTGTTTCCCACTTGAGCGTTAATCTAGCTCCTCAAAAAGCTGCTGTGACCGTTAACCCTCGAACAGAAATTAAATCTCTCTCTGCTCAGGATACCTCTTCGTTCCGAACAAATCACATCGAGCCACGCATCGTCTGTGTAACGAGGAGCATGCAGGAGCCTATCCCTACAGCTTCCCCGAACAGTAGCCATCCATCAGTGTCGTGTCACGCAACGGATGTTTGCTGGCTCCGGACACGGGGAAACAGCCACCGTACCGACCGGGCGCGCCCGCGCCCACGCCCACGCCACGTTGAGCCCCGCCTTCCCGGGCCGCCCTCCCCGGCTGACGCGCCCGTCCGGCCGCCGGCGCCTAACCCAACAGGGCGATCGCAGAGTGGGCTGGGAGGACACAGGACACGGCACGTGCCTGGCCGCCCAAGCAGCGTGGAAAAGTCGGGATCGGGTCGCAGGGTGGAAGAAGTAGAAGAGAAAAGGTTGCGGAGACCCCCACGTCATCCGGGGCCGTTTCGTTCGGCCACGTACGCTGAAAGGCGAACGGTTCATTCCGCCGGCGACCTCTACCCGTCGCTCCGGCGGGGCGGCGGGCGGTGGCGGTGGCGCTCGGCTCCTCACGCCGCCACACGCGCGTGCTACTCTCCACACCACTCTCGGTCTCTGACCAGATAGATGACCCCTGGCTGAAATTTCATTTCGAAGATGCCTCGGCGATAGCCGGTAGGTTACTCAAAGCCGGTAGCGTCTGATTAGTGCGCACGTAGTAGACCTTGACCAAGTGCCAAATGGTAAAAGCGTGGACCATTATGCCAAATGAAGAGGCACAGCTTCGGGCCTTGGGCTCTTCATTTCAAGGCGGCTCAAGTCTTCTTTCGCTAAGCACGACGGTGATGCAATGGGCCAGAGCTGATTCCGAAAGAAATGGGCTCGGCTCCTCTCGGTTGATGATGCGGGGGCCCTCCCGAGTTTTTGACTAGCCCGATGGGTGACACGGACACGGCAGTCACTGAACAAAGACAATTGGAACTTCCAAACCAAAAGTCAACACGTAGACTCGTTTTTTTTCCCCTCTCTTTCACCGATCAAGACGCTATGAGGTCCTTTTAATAAAACTTATTTTAACGTGACTGGTCAACTTACGATGGAACGCTCCTAAAAACGTACTCCTGCTTCAGAGGGGGGGAAAAACAGCTCTGAACTGTCACTCCACAACAATTCCTTACAGATGGGCTGGGTTGACTCTGACCTCTCTTGCGCTTTCCGACTAGGCCGAAATTGGGCCCCCATAATTTTTTCTCCAGCATACTATACTGCAATAATGTTTTGATTGCATTTCACATCGTATCATCATCCTATATCGGTTGCATGAGATTTTTTATTAAACTATCAGCCAATTCTTATCAAGATCGTGTGCTACGACGTCAAGCTGTGGTACTTGAACAGCTAGCTTTCTATTAAACTAGCCGAAATTGGACATACACTGACAAGTCGCAACGAACAAAAACAATTCAAACTCCCAGCAACGAGCAACCACACAATGTCGAATTGTTGATCCTTTCAGACACTGAGCTGGACAATACATAAATTCAACATCAGTTGGGTCTTCACTGAGAAAGTTGCTATACTTAAACCATTTTTATCATTTTCTCTATCACCTTGTCAGCTTTAATTTACACCCGTAATTGACCAGCTTAAAAAACAAAACAAAAGGCAAGAGGATATAGTTGTTAACTCGGAATGGATGTCTTGACACCTAAAAAAATTGTTTGAACCTCTCAAAAAAAATGTTTGAAACAATCACAAGATATCTGGGCCGTCCATCGTACCGACGGCCCTGATCATTCGATCATCACCCTCGTTGACTTTCCTAAATTTTTTATTCCGATCGTGCTCCACCTCTCACTCCCAATTGGAATATCATACTCGCCAGAATTACTTCCTGCACAAGTGAAGAACCCAATGAGACTGCCTCGCATCTGCTCTCCCTCTACAAGTTCACACGAGGATCTTGCAAAGACCCTTTCCAACGCCACCGTTGCTGCAATTCCTGCTACCTTTCTCTCTCCACTCAATTCATATCTTCTGGTACCAGTTCATGTGCAAATTTAGATTGCATCGTTGCATCTTCAGTCCTTGGTCAAAATCTGATCTCTGATCGATCTTGTTCACCTTGATACTCCATTGCACCACATCAGATTAGCAGTGTGCTACTATCGCTTTGGATTCTTGGTAGGTGCAGGTTCTTTGATCGCCATGGAGGTGGTGGAGGAAGCCAACGGGGCTGCCGTCGAGAGCTGCAAGAAGCTCGTCGCCTTCCTCTCGCTGTCCGCTGGCGATGCTTTCCGGCCTATGCCCGTAGCCGCGGAGACCGACGAGGCGGTCGCCCGGTTCGGCAAGGTGGTCGCCGTCCTGAGCGACAGGCTCGGCCATGCCAGAGCAAGGATCGGCAGCAAGAGCAGTCCGGCGCTTCCCGTCGATGCAAGCTGCCTCTTGGATCATCCGTCGTTGGCACCGGGCCACTCACCCAACGGCCGGCACCTCGTCAGTAGTATTCCGGCGCCGGCGCCGTCGGCGGCGACGATGCGAAGCGTTGCGCCGATGAGAGGCCATGAAACGGAGGTGGCGCCGGCGGTCCTGGTATCGCCTTGTGCCAACGTGGCACCGGCACCGGCGGCGGCCAGGAAGTTCGACAGGAACATGTTCCTCGAGACGCCACTCCTGGAGCTGAACTCTTGCGGCGTGCTTCCCTCCACGCCCATGGCGGCGGCGCAGAAGAACACCTCGACAGTTGTTACCGCCCCCTCGCCCAATCCTTGCACCACCATCGCCAGTCATATCCAGTTCCAGCCGCAGCAGCAGCAGGCGAAGAAGCAGAAGAGCTTCCAGTTCGACCAGGCGCCGAGAGGGGAGCAGTTCCACATCGAGGTGCCGGTGCCGCTTCCCCGGGGCGGCGGCGGCGGCGCCAAGGAGGTGATCAGCTTCAGCTTCGACAACAACTCGGTGTGCACCTCCTCGGCGGCGACTTCCTTCTTCACCTCCATCAGCAGCCAGCTGATCAGCATGTCCGACGCCGCCACGAGCTCCGCCGCCACGGCGAAGAAGGCTTGCGCCAAGAGAGGGGAGGACGGCAGCGTCAAGTGCCATTGCCCAAAGAAAAAGTAAGTTCCATTTCGCATCCTTGGTTTGTTTTTTTCTCTTTGCAATGATGCAATGATTGTGATCTGTTGCTGGTGAATCGATTCCGTGCAGGAAGCCGAGGGAGAAGAGGGTGGTGAGGGTGCCAGCGATCAGCGACAAGAACGCCGATATACCGGCGGACAACTACTCATGGAGGAAGTATGGGCAGAAACCGATCAAAGGCTCTCCTCACCCAAGGTATCTTGAGCATTTCTCTTCACACCATTGCTTTGTTGGTACTCAATGAGTTTCCCCTGTGCCAATTTAGCTGCCATGCCATACTGCTGCTACTCTTTGATCGTTGTCAGATCAATTGCATTTTGCACCATCGCTCTTGGCTTCTTCCAAATTCCCCTTGGAATAGAATCGGTCAGTCTGTAACGGGGATCGTTACTCTGACAAACGCTGTGTTCTTATCAACTAATTTCAGAAGGAAATAAAACCAAGAGACTTAGCACATACTACTTAATTAGTATACAATTATGAAGTCTGAACGAGAGGGGTGATGAACATTCTATGATCTCAATTGTGCGTGCAGGGGGTACTACCGGTGCAGCAGCAAGAAAGACTGCCCGGCGAGGAAGCACGTGGAGCGGTGCCGCAGCGACGGCGGCATGCTGATCGTCACCTACGAGAACGACCACAACCACGCGCAGCCGCTGGACCCCTCGGTGCTCCCCGCAAACGCGGCAGAAGCCTGAGAGGCGAGAGCATCATATCGGAGCCTGTCAATGTCATGAGCGACACATAAAGATCGACCAGCTGCGACCACGGGAAATCTCTGCAGCAAGCATGTCCTTGCCTTAGGATTGTTCAGGCTGATGTAAACGAACGAAGAGCACGAATTCTTTCCAAGATGTACAGTGAGAACTCGATTGCATTGTCACTGCTTTTGTTCCTTGTGTTTGTGTAGCTACATTCTTTGCGACGAGGCATCTAGTTTGCGCATGCCAAAGACTACTGACTAGATGATTTCATTGTTGTACACTTTTGTGTCCGGTTGTCCCCTAGCTTATGTTTGATCTCGGAAAAGTACTGTAGCAGTGTAGACTTCTATGCAGAATTCACGTGTGACCAACCTGTTTCGTCAAACCTCACTGATCTTTCTGGCTATCTACTGCGGATGCGAGGCACACGAGTGCCTCAAGAACATGAACACATCGAGACTCTGCTGAATAATCACAGATTCTCCCAGCCGCAGCTAACACAAGTGATTAGGTGCCCGCCCGCCTCTTATACTTTCCGAATCCCGAGCCGGGCCATCAGCCATCAGAATGCGGTTAAGCCATCAGCATGACCATCAGCATGCGGTTAAGCGGATTCCGTGGAGCCCTAATTGGCATTGCCATCACAGCGCACGCTTTCTTTAATTTTTAGTCCCGAATAATCCCGGCCCTCATGCTGTTCGTCCGTCGTTGCAGAGCAGGCGATGCGGTTAAGCAACTGTCAGCTGCTAATCTGGCTGGATCGACCGCGGCCTGGAGAGATATCCACATGCGCGGGGTCGTTAGGGCATTTAATGCGCCCCCCCATGATGAGCGCCGATGATTACTGGCGCTAAGCATGTGCGCGCGCGCCCCCCGTGCCGTGGATCTTACTGACACTCTAATCCTGATTATGTTCAGGAGAGATAGAGCTGGCACACAATTATTTCGACATTGCTTGAATGCCTGATGAGATTATTGATGCTCATCTGCAGGGCCTGTGAGCTATACTTTTTAGCATATCTTGGCAGGTTTGATCTGTATACAATGAATAAAAATGATAAATCGGAGTCATAGTAAGGGTGTAGGCGATGTGTACAGTCTGTTCTGCCGCTTCCGTAGTCCATGCAGCTGCAACTTGTTCGTCAGTAAGTTACAGCTTGGTTGCTCTGTACACTGACTGCAGTAGAGAAATTTGTTATTATGAATTTGCAGTAGGATATTGGGCTATTGGCTGTATACCTCATATTTTTCTAGTGCAACAAGAAGATGTTTTTTTTTTACTCACAATTTGGTTGCTCCAATTATTCAGTTAGTGGGAGCAAGCAAGAACTGTTGATTTGTTTTAGCTCTGATTCATGGATTGCATCACTGTTTTCGGTCTGACTAACGATGCCAGCTGCAAGGCTAAAAAGCATGATTAGAATGATAGGAGATGCCTTGAGGGGAAAGAGATAATCAAATTCAAATTTTAAATTAGTCTTGTCTTGAATTAAAAAAAGCAGCGGTCCACGCGGCTAGCTAGCTTGGGGTATGATAATGAGTGAGTGAAAACTAAACACCGGGACCTAGCAGAGGTTGACAAACAAGGCAAACGAATAGGAATTTGACTGCTGATTTGTCCTTTTTATTATAAATTACAAAAACTAAGGAACAGCCGGTAGCAGCCCGCGGCTGTAGGCTGTAGGCTGTAGTGCGGTCATTAGTCAACAAAATTAGGAAAAATAAAACTTAGGAAGCAACAAATTTCTATATGGGTTATCAAAGGTCACAACTGTAAGAACTCCAAGCATATATCAACCTCCTGAAACTGTAAGATACTGGATCCACCAAACTTCGTGACTGGTGACATCTTTAGATGATTGATTTTGCATAAAAACTTCGCATGATTTAAACATAATACATGAAATGAAAAACGTCCACTGCAAGTACTATTATAATAACACGAGAGCTTTAAGAGACGATGCAACCCTGCAGGCAGTGCAAGCCGTGCCGTTTCAAAAAGCAATGCAAGCTGTGGACTGTGTCTCGAGAGCATATGGAATCGAAGCCGGTCTCGCAGCATTTCATCCCCTCTCCTACGGGCTTCTTCAATCACGAGACTTCTCCAATGCCCTGCTCACCCTGAGGTTGTCTATTTACCTCCCTGGTGATTTGTTCTTCGTTGGATTCAGAGACTGGTGAATCTCTCTTTTACACTACTAGTTACCATGATTTTTTTTTTGAACTAACCATGAGCATCGAGCACATAGTAGAATAAGGATGCACCATGCCATAATGCAGGGACAATGAGGGTGGAGAGAATGAAGAGAAGGTGCTTTTGGGCTGGGTGGGAGACGGAGAACGGATCTGAAGTGCAGGACACGCCTGGGAGCAAACGGGTATCCCACGCTGCAGTAACTTTTTGATCTGCTCTCTTCAGCAGAAACCAATGTAACAAGCGTAAACTCTGCAGATGCACGATAGCATAGAACTGGGGATGGAGTCCCCTGATCCTTTATAATTCAACTAAAAGAAGTAATTTTTCTGTTTGCCTAGCACAGATTAAGTCAAACTAGAGTGGATCAATGGACTCTCGACCCTCGAGTACCAGTACAATACTGTTGACCATACACGAGCCAAATGAACCAACCCATACGACCCAGTCAGTTACAGAGCAGCAAATCCAGTTGCCAATCGAACAACAAATCGACATAAAAAGAAAAGGCTCAGAATGGTGCTAATTTGACATGAAAATGAGTGCATCAGCCACCTGTCAAGGCAAGCACCAATCTATCCAAATGTAACTGCAATCAACTCTCATTCCAGCACAGACCCAGTAGCATGACAAGTCCATGACCAACTGGCAGAGAAAAGTACAGCAACAGGATATAGTGAAAGGATAGATAACAAGATACATGAAAGTAATTTTTCATGCAACGAGCCGAAATGGTGATTGAAACAGTTAACAAAGGTTCTGAATAGAACGCTCAGTACATAGCAGGTATATGGAGTTCAACTTGACTGCCCAGACTACATGGAGAACCAAACTCTGGTAGAGAACAAAACCCCATATCCGGCCTCACTTGAGGGGAATGAACCGCGAGGAGTGGGTGGCACCGATACCAGGCCTACCGTGCTTGACAGGCTTGTACGAGATGGAGAACTCTGCGAGGTAGTGGCCAATCATCTCAGGTTTGATCTCAACCTGGTTGAAGGTCTTGCCATTGTAGACACCGATGATGCTACCAATCATCTCAGGCACAATGATCATGTTGCGGAGGTGGGTCCTCACGGGCTCTGGCTTCTCACCGGCAGGAGCATCCTTTTTCTGTTTAAATGAATTCATGCAGGAGCGTATGATTAGCATTCTAGGATATTAATACTAAAAGAGAACTGCTGTATTAATACTATAAGCTATCAAATCTAATCCTGTTAGAAAAAAATGAACAAACACATGAACCGCTGTGGCTTTACAGAAGACAAATAAATACAAAAGGCTACCGACGCATATAAACAGCTCACCTAGTAAGAGAACTAAGTTACACCTCTTAAACATGATAACCCACAAACTTGCTACAGAAACAAACAATTTGAGAAATAAATTTCCATTTCCAGTGAAAGAACATTGCTTCTAATATACTGTCAGTATTGCTCAGATAAACTATCAGCCAGGCCACAATAAGTTTTAAGAAAGGTATAAGCTTTATAAAAGAAAAAAAAATAATCGATAGCTGAAACATGAAAACAGTTGCTCCAGAGAAGTAAACATGTAAACATTGGTTCCAGAAAGACAAATTGGGAGCAGTAAATCAACAAATATGCTTCAGGTTGACTAGTATGCAACATTCAATGCAACACAAGTGACAGAAATTACTGGGGAACTAGTCATCCTATACATATACTATCAACACATCCTATCAACATCAATCAGGCACAAAACTGTCCTTGCAGCCTACTTCCATTAAATCAACATTACACGGCTCTACACTAAATGAACAAAAGGCAATCTAATTGATAGAGACCACTACGCATGCCCTTCAGTTCCAATGGCAATTCACCTCTCCTGGTAAAGACTAAAATGATTACGTGGCATATACAGCTGATATAGCAGAAATACTAGCGCCTTGCCAGCGGTAATGCACTCCCCACAGTTAACAATCCAATTCAGAGCTCACTACAAGCACAAGCCTAGCATCACAAAATTCAGAACTACACTCAGAGGAAAAGTAAACCAGACACCCACCGCCTTGCGCAGCTTCTTGATGAGCGCCATGGGCTTCCTCTTCAGACCCCTCTGGAACCTGCTCCAATCGAACACATCAGATCAGATCATCAGACCAAGCCCGGAACGGCAGGAGACACCGCCGTAAGGAGGTTGTTACCTCCGGCGTGCGCGCGCGGGGAAGAGCTGGACGAGGTCGTCCGTGGACATGTCGAGGAGCGCGTCGAGGTCCACGCCGCGGTAGCTGTACTTGCGGAACGTCCTCTTCTTCGGCTGCCCCGCGGCCGCCACCTCCGGATCCACTTCCACGTCCGCCTGCCACAACCACAAAGCTCAGCATGACGAAGATGAAGAAGAACCGGATAGGATTTCGGAGGAGATTCTGCTCACCATGGTCGAAGGGAAGAGCGGAGTCTCGAGACGAGGCGCGGGAGATGGGGAGCGGAGGCGCTGCTTGGAGGAGGAGCAAGCGGCGGCGGCGGGTAGGGTTTGGGGAGAGCGTTCGTGAGGTGATTATATAGTGCCCGTAAGTGCCACGTGGCGCCCTCCGGGTTGTTGTTTGGGTGGTACGTTTGCTGGGCTGAAAACCTGGGCCTAGATGAGCTGGTCCGCCCCGTGTAGGCATCTCGGGAAGGCCAGGCCTCTTTGTGAGCCGGTTCCGCCATGGGCCGATACGGAGTTGAGTATTTGCGTATGTCTTCATTTTTCACGTACGGTGAACTTTTCTCTTGAAGCCGTACACTATCTACGAAGATAAGAAACCTGTACCTAGTATTTCTTGGACAACAGCATCGAGTTCATCAAGACCGAACGAGGAAGGTTTTCTTTTCTTTCTCTTAATCACCCGCACAAAGTAAAGACATCTGCCGGTGGAAATAGTTAAATAAACCATTGTTCAACTCTACTCGAGGTTTGATGCACGTTTATTTAGAGTGTGTTCGTTTACTGGGTCTAAAGTTTAGAGGGGTCACGTCAAAGAGAATCTTATCATTTAGAAGTATTAAATAAAGTCTAATTACAAAACTAATTGCAGAACCCCAGTGTTAATTCGCGAGACGAATCTAAAATTTAGAGAGTAGGAAACGAACAGTCCTTAGTCCATTGCTCCGGATTATGTGTAGCGTCCTTTTTTGTGTTGCTTCTCTGACCGGGAGCTGGATTGGACAAGTAGAAGCAAGTTGAGAGAATTCGTGGTGCTTCTGTCAGCAAAAGATATATAAAAAGGATCCATGAAACTGTCCAGTTTAAAATCTAGTTAAGAGCGTGTCAATTGACGAAGTGTCAGGTGATGTCAGTGGCACCTGCCGATAGGAGATGTCAAGTACAACTTATAACGATGAGGAGTAGACAATGAATCCCTCGAGCGTGCAATCAACGAACAGTATAAGAAATCAAGCTCCTATATATCAAGAGAAAATTCAAGCTCCCATATATCAAGGGAAAATTCTTTATTTAACAGAAGATGATTCAATTTCCTCCTTGACCTTGAGAAAATTTTGTGTGTGCTTGATCCATTGACGCCGTGAAGTGGACTGTGAAAAGACTAAGTTACCCCTCTAATCAACGTGAACTATTTTTCTTCACATTTTCCTATGTTGGTCGGGAGCATTTGGCCATGGCGCCACTCGGCTCGGGAGCTCCGGCCATGGCGACCGCGGCCTCCGCGTCGCCGGCCTGCGAGCCCCAGCCATGGCGTCCGCAGCCTCTGCGTCGCCGACCTGGGTCCCCACGGCCTACACGCGCCGCCGCCCTGCAGCCTCCGCGTTGCCGACCTGCGAGCCCCCGGCCATGCATGGCGCCCGTGGCATCCGCGCCATCGACCTGGATCCCCGCGGCCTCTGCACCGCCGGGTGGGCGCCCACAGCCTCCGTTGCCAGCTCGAGCGGCCTCCGCTCCGCTGGCCAAGGCACCCGCGGCCTCGCGCCGCCGGCCTGGTTCCCCGCGTCTCCGCGCCGCCGCCGACCCGAGCGCCCTACGCCCGCCGCGACTGCCGCGCCGCGGCCGCCGGCCGGGGCGCTCGCGGCTTCCACGCTGCTGGCCAAGGCGCTCGTGGTCGTGGCCTCCGCATCCCTGGCCTTGGACCCAGGGGAATCTCATAGGCAAGGCCTAGTCGATGATGGGGTTTGAGTGTGCTCAACTGCTCAGGGGCAATTTCGTCCATTTTTTAGATTCTAACATGAGCCTAGTGGAAACTAAGAATATGAGATGCAATGGACGGTAGTGTCATATTTTGAACAAAATTAAAATTTAGGGTTTTTTTTAAGCCAAGAGTCATCTTTTGATGTCAAATAAGGAATTTTCTCAGAAGATCAACAACTAACCTTTTCTCCATTATTGTACCAAGAGTATTTTGCTTGCGAGATGTGGTATCCTTCTAGTCCCATTTTTTCTCTTGATGATGCGCGGTAGATATTGGCGATGATGCAAACCCTAGCGAACCAACGTAGCATGCTGGGAGGAATCGTCGGCGAGCTAGCATACCCAACCCAAGAAAAAGGAGCGCCGCTACTCATCACCCCCACCGATCGTCTGCCAAGCTCTGCTACTCGATGCGGCTAGCTGTGTTTACCATACCGCAAAACTGGCTGCTAAAATTAGCAGCATGCGTAGAGTTGCAGAACAAGCCGTCAAGCTTGCCATTGGGAGTATATAATCTGAACAAGCTCTTGCGTGTTCGCTTGCCCGAATTGCTGGCGTCGATGCGCCGCCGCTTCCTGCCTGCCTTCACTGCCGTAGTCAGTCGTCGCTGGAGGAGCCAAGACTTTGCTGCCGGAACGCGTCTCCACTCCCCACCGCCTCCGCAAATGCACCCGCACGGCACGTTCAGAATGCTGCCAGGCACCGGCCACGTCTGGAGTCTGGACAGGTGGAGAGGGCGTCGACAAGCTAATACTACAGTACTCTGCTTGGTCCGTCGTCGTCGTAGATACGATGATGAACTTTGACCGGGGAGGTGAAGCATCGAGTCAGTTGTGGCCGGTCGATCCATCCATCCATCTCAGCCGGGCGCCTGCGAGTGTTGTGGTGGAGCAGTGGAGCACGCACCGTGTGTCCACTCCACTCCCGGAAACGGGTGAAGAGTGGAGGGTGGTGCATAGTTGTTGTATGATGTGCGTGCAAAATACCCCCAGAAAAAGATTGAGAGCATTAGATGCTGCACTTTCCTTCATCGAGCTGCGAATCTCTATGTATGTATTCTACGCTGCTGTAACCACAGAAGAACAGGCTGCTAAATTTCACGAGATTTCCCCGCTGCTCGCATGTTGTAAACCGCAGGTTACCACCAGCCCAGCTTAACTCAGCATGTACTGACCAGTGACTACCATCAGCGTGCGATGAAGATCCAGTCGCTTGCGTGCTTAGGTGATCCAACAGCCGGCTCCTCAAACCGCCTGGAGAAAGAAGTATGCTAGTACGAAAACCAGATAAAGAGTACTAGTATCCTGTATACAGATATGAACCGGCGAAAGAATCTTTTGCAGGTTTCTTTCCCAAACAAAAGAAGATAGCAACTGTACTGTTGTTTCAGGATTTCAGCCATGTGTAGCAACGAGTGCCATTCGTTTCTCTCTTTTTTCACCCAAAAAAAAAGAACGCCATTGGTTTGAGCTGCCACGGCGAGTCCAGGCCTCGGAGCACGACGGACGGGCTGCTGGTGGTGTCTGTGTGTCTCAACGCCTGCTGTGGATAGAGAACTCCTGGGACAGCAACCCGGCTGGCCTCGCAACACCCCACCCCTCCTGCGAGCGAGGCCGCGGCGTCCTCGTCACCGCGCGCCCAAGGAGCGTGCCAACGCAGGGCGCAAACTTGTGCTCCTCTGATCACAAATCCATCCACCCAGGAGCATTAGTCCGCAGACTCAACCGATGTGCTCATGCGCCGAACGAGCGTGGCAACGCAGCGCGCGGCACCAACACGCCCACATCCAGTAAAGACCTGTGCTCGTCCGATCCCAGACCCATCCAGTGCCCTGCAGAGATGTACATCTTCGGGGACGGGGGATTGCAGTTGCAGGTCATTGGTGCGGTCTCGTGGTTTTCTATATGGCGAGACGCAGCAGGTGATAGGTTCAGCGTTCAGTTACTGCAATGGTGAAATCTCTGGAGCCCGGCAACTCCACGGATGAGCTCAATCCACACATTGCTTGTACTGCCATCGATCATCAGAACGTGCGGCCGCCCGGGGAGTTTCTTCCTCGGTGGGTGTGGTACCTGCTACCTGCTAGGTTAAGGTAACGGTTACAACGACAGCTCACCTCTCGCCCCGTCTCACGCATTCTGCCTCTGCTAGTAGCCCAGGCCTCGGAGCTGCACGGGAACGTTCCGCTGCTGCTGATCGGGGCCTTGCCTGTCACGTCCCCGCGCAGCCATGGCACGAGCGAGAGGTTGCAAGATGACGCGGCCGCCCGCCTACATCTGCATGCCGTGGGCTGTGGATAGACAGCACCTGGAACAGACAGCGCCCCGGCGCGCGCTGGCGTCGCCACACTCCACTACAGTACACCCCCTCCACATCCCACCAGCATGCCCGTCCAACCGGCCGTCCGGTAAAAAGCTTGTGCTCGTCCGATCACAGACCCGTCGGCCGTCTACCTTGCCGCTGTTGTCCTCGGGGATGTGATCGGTTGCAGGTTACCGGCGCGATCTCGTTGTCCGAGCGGAATTTCCTCTGTAACCGGACATGTCTGGGTACGCGCGCGCACGTAGCGGGGGATGACGATGCAGATCGAGCCTAGCTAGAGTTGCAAAACTGGCAAGGAACGGTCAACCAGATTGTAGGCCAAGTGCCGTCAACGCCAGCAGCCACTTCTCCTGTCTGTCTTGTGCCCGGCCAAAAGCTGGTGAATCGAACCCTGATGCCGATCGATCATTTCATCACGGTTGCGGTTAGCGAACAGACCTTTTTCCCCCCAACACGATGCTGTCAGCCATCGTTTCAGCGTACTGAATTCATCCGTGTGACTGGCTCTGCTCGAGTTCGACAAGCAGTAGATCACTACTACAACAAAGGTTACTAGCTACTACTCCAAATCGCGAAAAAGTTTGCTGGTTCCACAAACACTCCATCGAATTCAGGCGAAACACGTTGGAAAAAAACCGGAGCAGGAAGCCACCAGCTGCTTGAGCGGAATTTCTCTCTGTTTCGGTGCGTGCACTGGTACAGGTACTAGGGGAGAACGATGCTCGGGCCGGGGGGGGGGGGGGGGATATGGCATGGAACGGTCAAACCAGGTGTAGCTCAAGTGCTATCAGCGACAGCAGCAAATTCCTATCATGCCTGCCCAAAGCTTCAGTGAACTAATCACCAGGATCTTCAGTCCCTAAACTCCATGAACGCCGGCAAGCAAAGCTTTTTTCTTTCCCATGGCGTGGAGCACGGCGCACGGACGCGCCGGCCGGGGATAGGCGATGATAGACCTGCGCAGCCCTTGCTGCCGAGAGACCACCGGATCCATCCGTGTGCGTCATCTGCCGTGATCATGTGCCGTTCCCCGCTGTAGCCCCCCAGATCTGAAGCTGGCTGCGGTTTGTTGGGATGTGTTTGCGTGATGTTTGAGCTACTATGCAACAAGCGAACAAGCAGCGAGTTCTCGTGTGCCTGCCTGCCCGTCCCGATCCAAGGCTAGGTGTCCAGGTTCATGGTGAACCGAGACCATACACTCCGCCCACCCGGCCGTTTCATTCCTCGTTCGGTAGAGCTGGATTCGCCCCAGCTTATGAAAACTCTTCAACTTTTCTCAGTAGTAGTCCTTGGCTATTTGGAACGTAAGATTGTACGCATGCGAAAGTTCATGGCCAATTCGATCCAGCAAGTTCTCGCGAGTCAATTTGTTGCCTCGTGGATCAGGGACAAAATTCGCCAGGACGCTTTCGTGCCTTCTTGCGCGTGTGCACGTATCACCAGTTCATCGCCGCGTATGGGCTATCTTGGCCTAGCCTGTCACGTATGCACGGCCATAACATGAGAAAAAAAAAGTTCACGATGATGCTTCAGCCAGTGCAAAGTTGTGGCCAGAGAGCACCTGGAATAGTAGCAGCCACCGGCCGTCGGGTCTCGCTAGCAGCATCGTTCGTTTCCTCATCTCCTCCGGCGACGTCGTTGTCACGCCAACACACAGTCGCGGGACTCGCAGATCGGCCCAGTTCCTGCAGTCGTTTACCTCGCCGGCGATCTGCTTCCTCGACGGGCTCGAGATCGGCCGGCGAGTGGGTTTCTAGCTACTTTCCACGGTGAGATGGGGTCAAAATCAAGGGCTGGACCGAAGAGCCCAGGAAAGGCATGTTCCGAAATCGCAGGCCA
Organism: Panicum hallii; assembly: GCF_002211085.1. Lineage (NCBI taxonomy): Eukaryota > Viridiplantae > Streptophyta > Magnoliopsida > Poales > Poaceae > Panicum > Panicum hallii. The sequence continues at coordinate 2,778,541 of NC_038050.1, read as the reverse complement.
CGGCCAACTACTAGTAGCATTCGCAGCGCCCGTTTCACCTCTCGTCACCGGCACGCGATGGAGACGGAGGTGATGATCGCTCGGCGATCCAAATTCTTGCTAAATGCTAACAACTCCGTCGAATTCTGGGCGAATATGTCGAACCAGAACCGAAAACTAGTTGTGTTCGAGCAGAATTTCGGTCATCTTTAGCAGCAATTCGAGCTAAGATGCTAAGATGAGCAGCAAAAGATAAGATGTAGCGATGCTCCTCTTAGATCGATCGAGCCTAGCCCTAGTGTGGCATGATGGAACCGTCAACCACGTATAGCTCAAGTGCTATGTGCGCCAGCAGCAGCAGCAGCAGCTACCAATTCGATCCCGTACGTCCTGTGCTGATGAACCAGGCGAAGGCCATTAGCATTTCGCCACGGTAATTATTACTGGTCAGTGAAAATTACCACGCGACCTAGAACTCGAGACCCTAAACTCCATGGACGAGGACGTGCAGTTGCCAGAAGCAAAGCTTCCATGGCGTGCCGCGCGGTGCACGGACGAAACCGAGGATGACGATACACCTGTACAGCCCTAGCTACCAATGATCGTTCATCTGCCACGATCATGCGCCGCCCGTCGTTCTGGCTCACGATCCGGCGCCGCTTGCAGTTTGCATCCGGCGTTTGCGTGCTTGAGCTGCGTGTGAGGCGAGTTGTCGCGTGCCCGTCCGTTCCAAGGCTGCCCAGGTTCATGGTGAACCGAGACCACACACTCGCACACCCAGCTCCAAGCTTCCGTTCGGTGAAACAGGATAGCCTCAGGTTTAAACTTGCAAACTTTTCTTTTTCGCAAATCCTTGACCAGTTGGGACGTGAAATTGTACGCATCCAGGAGCACAGAATCAGTATAAAAAGTTTCCGGGCGTGCCAGTATTGGAACGCCGATTTGACCACCAGCCCGTTCCATCAGGCACACGAGTACACGCCCTGCCCTACTTTGACCTCTTCCTGGACGGGTTCTTCCGTCACTGCAGTAACAAGAACTCGCAAAGATCCAACCCAGTTCATCGTCCCATCACGAAATCGATGCGAATCGTGCTGTGCTCTGAGCACAGGACGAACTCGACGAGCAGAATTGGCCTCACGAGTAGACCGAGATGGCTTGTGTCACCCGGTATGCTTTCCCCAACGGCGGCAACCAGCTTTAGTCGCTCTCGAGCAAACTGGCCCGAATCCGGGTGCCGCGAAGCAAATGCAGCTGCCGGGCCGTCTTGCGCACGGACCGGCGCGCCGGAGGGCGGCGGTGCTCCGGCGAGCCGGCCTGCGGCGGCGCCGGTGGACGGCGCAAAAGTGGCCGGAACTCGCACACGGCCCAGCGAGGGTGCTCCGAGGTGTGTCAGTTGCGTCGCGTTCCGGCCGGCCGTAGACCGTCGAAACGACGTCGGTTCGACGGGATCCCGAGCTCGCCGGCTTCCTCTGCTAGCCTGCTACGCGGCCGTGCCGGCAGACCGGATTGTTCGCCGGCGCGCCCCGTGTCGCGGGCCGGAAATCCCGTCCAAACTCACACAAAGGCGCCGCCCGGACCAGTTCGGATTCCCGAGCCAATATCTCCCTGGATACCCAACCAAATCCAGCAAGTTTACACTCGTTTGAAAGATATGCTCTGTGCCTACAAAACTGCAAGATTTCATGTGAACTCGTTCATCAGGCGAGGAGATATCCGGACGCAAATCGGGAGGAGAAGCACACTCTGAGGCCAGTTCGCGAGACCGGCGGCCGGCTGCGGGGCAGCAATCCGCGGCACCGCGGGAGGCGCGTTGGCGACCGTTCGATGTGACAGGATCGGACGGTCCAGGTTCAATGTGGGGCGCTGAGGGGGGCGATCCGAGGCGAGGCCCTCTCGACCAATCAGCGCGCGGCGTTGGGCTCTCCTCGTCTTCTCGTCGTCTCCACTATTTAAGCACCGCTTCCTCCGCCCCGACCTCCTCACCCACCATCACCGAGCTCTCTTCCTCTATCTCTGTCGGCACGCACGCGCGCGAGCTCTCCTTCCTCGTCCAGGTGCATTGATGGCGACCGAAGTGGCTGACGCTCCGGTGCCGCTGGCGGAGGCGGCCCCCGACGCCGCCGCGGAGGCCCCGGCTGCGGCCGCCGGCGACGCGAAGCCGGCCAAGGCCAAGAAGGCCGCCGCGCCGCGGAAGCGCGCGAACCCGACCCACCCGCCGTACGCCGAGGTAATTGCGCACCCCCGATCCCCTGCCCGTGATCCTTCCCCGTCCTTGCTCTGCTGCTTTTCGTGCCGTCGTTGCTTCGCGTCGCCCCTGGATCTGACGGGTTTCGTCCGGTGGTTGGTGCGCAGATGGTCTCGGACGCGATCACGTCGCTCAAGGAGAGGACGGGGTCGAGCCAGTACGCGATCGCCAAGTTCCTGGAGGACAAGCACAAGGACAAGCTGCCACCCAACTTCCGCAAGCTGCTGCTCGTGCAGCTGAAGAAGCTCGTCGCCGCCGGCAAGCTCACCAAGGTCAAGAACTCCTTCAAGCTGCCGTCGGGGCGCGCCCCGGCCGCGGACAAGCCCAAGCCAAAGCCCAAGGCTAAGCCTGCCGCCGCCAAGCCCAAGTCGAAGCCGAAGCCCGCCGCGAAGAAGCCCAAGGCCGCCGCCAAGCCCAAGGCCAAGGCGCCCGCCAAGGCGAAGCCCGCCGCGAAGCCGAAGGCAGCCGCCAAGCCCGCGGCCAAGCCGAAGGCAGTCGCTGCGAAGCCGAAGCCAGCCGCCAAGCCGGCTGCCAAGCCGAGGCCGGCCGCCAAGCCTAAGGCCAAGCCGGCCGCGAAGCCAAAACCAAAGGCGGCTGCTGCCAAGCCCAAGCCCGCGGCGAAGACAAAGGCCCCAGCCACCCCGTCCCGGACGACCCGCCCCGCCAAGGCCGCCAAGACGTCGGCCAAGGACACTCCGGGGAAGAAGGCGGCTCCGGCGGCCAAGAAGCCCGCGGCGGCAGCGAAGAAGTCCCCCGCCAAGAAGCCCGCGCCGGCGAAGAAGGCGGCGGCCCCGGCGAGGAAGGTGCCGGCCCGGAAGGCGAAGAAGTAGAGCGGTCGGCGTCAGAGGAATCTAGGCTTTCATTCTCGTTTGGTTCTTTTTTCTCTCTCTTGTAATCGAGGGGGTGTCAGGGGTACTAGCTTGTAAATTTGATATGGAGGCGGGGGTACAGTGGCCATTCCGTACCCGTGGTGAAAAGACGGAGGCGACGATGACGACGACGAGTTTGTTAGGGGCTGTATTTTTCTGTAGCTGATATGGGTGTTGAGGTCCGCATTGTGTTGTTAAAGTTTATTATGTGGTGATGATAGTATTTTGTCGAGAATTACCTTGCTAATCTGCTATACTGGTGCAGCTGTTTGGCTTCTGCCATGATCTGATCTGAATCCCAGATCTGAAATAGAATGATCTGGTGTGGATTTCGTGACCCAACTTGTACAGCATCCTTTTCCCTCCCGATTTTGCGTGTTGCTTTCGCCCTAAGTCTCGTAGTACCTACGTGGCTCCGCTTGGAGTAAGATTGGTGGTCTCAATGGGCTTTAAGCCTGCCAAGATTAGCGCAAGCTGCTGCTGTACACTCTGCGTTGGGCTGAAACAGTTGAAATCGTCGCGGGCCCTCGTGCTGTTATCGTGAGAGGCCCAACCCACTGCAACGGTCGTCGTGGCCGAGCCGTCCGACACGCACCCGGACTCCGGCTTTTGAATTGGATCAGAAACCCAGTGTCAGTGTGGATGAAGATTCGCCGCGAGTAACCGCCGAGCGCGCCCCGCCCTAGATAAGCTGGCACAGAACTGCAGAAGAAGCAGGTGGGGGTAGGCCGGGCGCCTCTTTTGCTGTGCAACTTTCATCTTTTGACCCCTCCACTGGCACCCAACCTTTTCCCCTTCTTTGTTCCAATCTCTTTCCGTGCAGCTCATTGTTCTCAGCGCTCTCCTGAAACTTTCCGTTTCCGCGCTTGAACGCGGCAGACCAGTGGCAAGTGGTCGAACCAGGCTGAGGGACACAGAGCTGCCGCCGAGCACGTCGAGGTGGATCACTCCCACTGCAGCGTGATACTGGAATGGAACTCGTACAAAACACATCCACGTGCGTGGTAAAGCGAGTCCTCATGGTGGATCCGACCCCATGCAGCTGCACTGCATCCACAGCAGATGACAGTGACGTGTGATCCCGGTTGACGAGCTTAGATGTGCGCCGTTCGGGCGCAGCCGGCATTGGCAGACTCGGAGCTTGACGAGGTGAGGGCGTCCGGGCGCGGGGGCGCGAACCGGTACCACTACCACCTGGCGAGGTGACCACGGCCTGACTACCTGGCGCGGCTGGTGCCGTGCCAGCATGGTAAACGACGCGCCGCGCCGCGCCGGCCAATAGGATGACTGAAACCAAGCTAGGGTTTACTACCGGACGGGCCAGGCCGAAACTTGAGCCCACGACGAGTTGCTCGCTTGTCATCTCGGCCGGCCCAACGTGAGAGCTAGCCCATTCTGGAGAGTTGCAGGCTCAACTAGCGGCTAATTCGGCTGTCCAGACCAGGCGTGACATGCTGAGTTGCTGACTGCCTGTCTGCCCGGCGCGCTTGAGGTTGGCGACCGACAACGACACGCACGAGCCGTTGCTGCTGCAGAGCGAGCCATGCACGTTCCATCCGGGAACCGCAAAGCCCGCCAGCAAGCTAGCGAAAGCTAAGAACAACCTATTACCAGCGAATAGTTTTACCTATATTATTTTTTTGTATTAGTGAAGTCCGAGTCAATTTTTCACTTGACAAAGTGTGCCCTCTCACGCTAGCTGTCCTGCAGCCCTCTCGACTGGCAAGCTCAGCTCCCACATGAATTCCAAGGAAATCCACGGTCCTTATAAAAAAAAAGGGAAATGCCACGCTGAAAGATTTAACTTGTTACGGTATTAGCTCAAGCTTCACCATCAAGCTCCTTTCCGCGATGTTTTTTGCCTGCCACGAACCGTTTGCTTTAAAGAAGCTAAAGTTAGCAATAGATTGTACCATAAGATAGCACCGGTGGAAGCTTAAGCTTTGCTTTTGTGTAAAGAATCGGCTTTTTTTTTTCTGTAATAATCCCAGTAGATAAGCCGTCATTAAAGGTTAATCGCCTGTATTGGTCTGCGATAAAGCGCGACGGGTTCCCTTGTGTCTGACTCGACCCGTAGAGGAAAATAACGCCTGAAAAGGACGCACGAGCAGCGTCTTTACGGTACACTGTCATCTCCACTTCATCACATATAAATATACATTTGCGAGGCTCAAAAATTAAAATCTTAACCACATACTAAATTATCTTGTTTCTGATGAAACCCCTTTAAAACCGGGGATAATCTCATATAAAATCTCTCGGATCCTCTCGGTTCAAGTACTGGAAGTGTTTTCTCGTCGCAAAAACGGAGCTTCCCATCACATGTAGAGAGCGTCTACCAAACACGCCGTGGCCCAAATAAAATAGCATTAGCTAAATAATACTCGGAGCACGTCCGGAACCGATTAATGGGCGGGTGCCGCTGTGCGGTGAGGCTTACGGTTGACCGGCTTAACTGTCAGGTACAAGCATCCGATGTTATTAGCGGCAGTAGCGAACGGGGACCGGACGCACCGACCGTCCTCGGCCATCGTCTTCCCCGGCTCCACGGGCTCGGAAATTACAAGACGTAGTCACCTGCCTGCACAGTGGAAACGGATTAGTTTATGGCTTTATGCCACTGGATTTACTGTTACTGTTGGTTGGGGCATCGACGTTTTCAAGACTGTAGCCTGTGGAGTGCCGTCACTTACACGTGGGCCCAGGCGGCCATCACGGCTCACTCCTCGGTCCTCCCACTGAACTAGTGAATGAAGCACCGTCCCCTCGTGCACGGGGGAGCCGCGCACAGCGAGTCCCCAAAAGAAAAAAAAAACGCATTCCACTTCCACACAAGCGGCTGCGGGGCGGGGAGGTGGAGGAGTAGGCACCGCCACCCTCCGTGACTGGAGGGGACCCGGCGGGGAGCAGGCGGCAGCGGAGGGTCTCGAGGTCCGGAGGCGGGGAGCTAGAGCTACGGTGCTAAAAGAGGAGCGGCGGGCTCGCGCTGTTCTGTCCCCCGATGGCGGCCAGCGGCGAGAGCGGCGGGGATCCGGCGGCGGCACGCCGCCGGTGGGATCTCACCAATAAGGGGCCCGACAGCACGTAATGCCACTGCCTTTAGCTGCATTATGTTCGTTTCCCTTTGTTTTCGGAGGATTTGGGGTGGGTGGCTGTGTCCTCTAGCAGCAATGCTGGCGCTGGAGCTCATCCTTTAGCTGATTGGTAGATCTGGTTGAGGTATCCTTGATTTACGAGATTTTTAGTGATCTTTGGGTGATTTTTTTACTTAGTCTAGGCTGGCGAGTTAGGGTTTGCTTGGTGTAGACATAGCTTGACCTTGCAGATGTGCAGCTTGAGGGGAAAGAGAAGGCAAGTGTTTGATATGTTTCTGGACGAGTCGCTATAAAATCCCCGGTTTCATAGTCCTTACCGCATTGCATCCGTCATGGCTGTTGTTGTTTGTGCCAAGTTTTGTACAAGATTATTACTTACAGTAGCTTCCCCAAGCAGTGTGTTCTTCAAGAGCCCCAATGGGTGCTTCTCCAAGAATTTATGCCAATGTGCGCAACTGCTGGGGGATTACAAGTAGGGAATTATTGATTCGAGCTTCTTTTTGAAGAGGCAAATTTCAACCTTTTGTGTCCCATCTTGTTGAACATGCTGAAGCGTTCTATGGTTCTTTGAAATTTCTTATGGACGTGTTTCTAAACCTGCAGGAACAACAGTGAATATTTCATATCGCATTTCTCTTAGACATCTGATTTGAGGTTAGGTTCCAGGCAATTGATATATTTTATCTGTGGCTTCCTGCTAGAATATTCTGAGTTGGCTGATTTGTTTCCTTTATTACATATCCTATGATCTCTTAATGGTCATACAGAGTTGAAATCTTCCGATATTTGCGGCCAATTCTTGGACACCTGTTAGGAATTTCGTGGACTATTTGGATGCAGCACATGGTTGTTATTACCTGCATTAGGCACATAAGTAAATAAGTGTGTAGTGAATTTCACTAAAAAGGTATGAAGCAAAATCAATGTTTGCTTGTCCTGGGGCTATGCAGTTTAAATGTGTTCAGTTTGGATAACTAGTTTTGTTACTGAGTCTGTAGTCACATACATCAAGGACCGCCAAATATTTCAACTGCTGATCTGCCATCGTGTTTATAGCTGAGTATAGGTGTGTAGGTAATCTTCTGCCAGATTACTCTAAAAGATCGAGTCCCTTCAGTTACCTGATAACACGATTACAGTATTTCTGATGTAGGTGGCATGTTATTTGTTGTGAATAGTTCATAATATGTTCCTTTTGTCCATGATGGTGGTGCGAGCCAGCGACATCAATTGTACTATGTACTATATAATCATTCTTCTCTTCTATCTGAATTCACATGTGACTCTATATGTCTATTTATTCTATATTAATTTCTTTTTCTGCAGTCCAATTGTGAAGGAGACTCTGGAAATTTCTACAGACGAAGAATCAGATGGTGTTGTTATATGCCATCCAAATGGTAACAGCAATACTGATGGATGTGATGAAGCCACTAGTGGCAACCACGATGATGATAGCTCGGAAGGCCAAGTAATTAGTTCTGTTAAGGACCCGGACGTGGAAGGTGACACACAGGAAGACAAGTGTGTAAATCAAGATTCACTGAAGTTGATTGATCAAGAGAAGTCTGCTCCCCCCAAGTCCCCGGCGAAGTCTGCAAGTTCTGGATCGGAAAGGCCTAAACGTGTTGTTCCCCAACCATTCTCCCTTTCTTCTCAAAGAAGGTCTTCTGGAGGAAATGGTGTTGTGGCCAGTCCACCCATCAATAAGGAAAAATCCGGTGATAAAAATAGCATCTCTCCCGCAAGCATGACAAAGAAGGTATGGTCCTGGCCATCTGCATGTTTCTCATTAAATGTTGACACTGCTACATTATTTACCTCTTGCTTTGAGGCTGTTATTACCTAGCAAGATTTTGTTTTGGCCCTATTACCTATTTTGCAATTATTAGACACTGCTATTCTTACCAGCTAATATCATATGTATTCTATCTTATGCATTGAAATTTGAAGCTATCTGATAAGACAAGGGTCTTTCGATCTCCATGTTGAAATTTTCTACCACATGGGAGTATCTTAAATTTGTTGTACAAAACTGAATCCATATCATCTCTAAATTAATTGGGGACATATCTCATTTCTTCGTTTTGTCTGAAAATATTCTTCGATAAACTTTTAGAAAAGGAGGTTATACTAACAGAATTACTCTGGCTATTTATTTCAGAGTACGCCAATGGCACCTAGGAAGACTTTGCAGCCTGAGCAGACATTTCACCCTCAGGAAGAAGACTCATGTTCTGTGACTTCCTCGTATCCTTTTTCTGTTTACTTAGATGTGTTGAGCTTCTTTTCCTTTTTCTTGTGATGTTCCATAGCTATGCACTAACATTTAAGTTTGTGAAAACGACCTTCAAACTTTTTCACACCTAGTTACATATGGATGGACTAATAATACATTGGAATCTTCATGTTCAAAGATAATCAGAAAATTACATACTGGGTTTTCTTAATTAAGCATTGAATTATATGATGTTTCCCATTGAATATGTAATGATGAACATTGAATCTTCTGTGAACTTGAAAGCATGTCCTCATGGTTGTTTTCTATGCCTTCTAAATTGAAAACATTTTGTTATGCACACGCAAATATTGTCAAGATGATGCATTCGTTCTCGTTAATTGTTTGAATTTGGAAATAAATGAATTTACAAGCATTCTGGAATTGCATGCGACCCCTTTTCCTGAGCTGCATAAAGAACTACAACGTCAACAAGAGCTGGTAGAACTAAGACAACTGTCCCGGTTGCCCCTTCATTTGTGTGTGCTAACCGAGCTGACAAGAGGAAGGAGGTCTGTATATAATTGCTTGCATTATTGCCAGATTGGTTGTTTTTTTATGAATTATTGATAGTCACAATGCTGTTAATTTTCCAGTTCTACACAAAACTAGAAGAGAAACACAAGGCTTTGGAAGCAGAGAAGGATGAGGCTGAGGCCAGGAAAAAGGTAAGAACTTACTTCTTAAATCTGATCTGTCTCTTGGGAGTTGGAAGCAACCAATCGTAGGTCAGGTGACTTGAGTTTTGTAATGAGTGTTCTTATGATCTATATGGTAATGCTGTTTTGAAAAAGCTATAACAGGCCCTATTCAAATAGGGTTATTTCTGAGTACTCTCAAAGGGAGCTTTATGTTACTTTTTCTTTATAACAAATTTGCAAAATTCATGGAAGATTCTCACTGACCACACATAATCCTGCCTTCTGTTTTAGTTACAGGCTAGTCTTATTTCTTCCCTTCCCTTGTCCTTTTTCAGTTTTCCTCTGTATTCAACTGCGGTTTCAGGTGTCAAACCCTTTTGCACATACAAGAAATGGGAACATGGGATATATTAAATTTCACATATATAATTAATAGTTTCATGAATATAAACAGTTATAGTCTCCTGTTTACTGTTGTAAACACTTTCTGTATTTTCAATCTGACATCTCAATATTTTTTTAAAATTATTGTTGTGGTCATCTAATCAATGATGGGTCATTTAATTATGGTTGCTTGAATGCCATCTACTATCTTAGGGCTATCATAGGCATCTAGTCAATGTTTTGCTAAGTTAGATATTGTTGTTCGATGGCATTGGCCATCATACACTGTTTCATTCAACTAATCGTCTAATTTACAAGAGTTATATTGACCGTATGCATCTGTGCTTTTCCTTTAGTAAGTGCATGTGCTAGTTTTTTTTTTAATATTGTCTAGTCTTGCCCATATGGAAAGTACTATCATTGTCTTTTATCTATCCTTAACTAATCTTATTTGTTCATTTTTTTGGTAGGAAGAGCAAGAAACTGCTTTAAAGCAACTAAGGAAGTCATTGGTCATTCGAGCAAAACCCATGCCAAGCTTCTATCAAGAAGGCCCCCCACCAAAGGCTGAACTTAAGAAGGTAATTTCAATGTTGTATTCTAATTTTCAATTAAAACATTTTAGCTTGTGACTGTGAGTCTGTGAATGTTGTCATATTTGTTGTATGCCACATACTGTTTAGGGTATAGTAACATACTAACATTCCAAGAGGGAAATGTGCATATACTGATACATGAGGCATACTTTGTGCCCTTTAACATGGGTATAATTAGATCGAGCAAGTAGTATTTCAGAACTATTTTTGTGCGAAAAATTGAAATGCATGATTGTTGCTTGTAGCATGTATATATTGTGTGAACTGTTAGGATACATAGCTACTTTTAAATTATGTAATAGTTCTAGCTGTGAATTTGAGTTTTGCCTTCTGTTCTGTAAAGGTGCCTCCTACTCGTGCCAAATCGCCAAAGTTTACAAGTTCAAGGAGAAAGAGTTGCAGTGATACAGCACAGACATCAGAGGGGAAAAACACTAGTGCATCATCTGCGCGGTCACATCGTCACAGTATCGGAAGTTCTAAAGATGCTAATAGAGTACAATGCTCACCGAAGAATGGTGTGGCAACTAAAACCAGAGCTGTCAAACCTGAGCTGCAGGCCCTTTGAAGAACATGGAGCAGCCAAGCGCTGTGATTGTCTCTGTAGAAACCTAATTACCTAACTCTTAGCCATTTCCATTTTCCATGACATTTTGCTCTTATTTTACACCCGAAATCCCCACCAAAAGAAGGCCGTATGGCCAAGTGCATGCGCTGCTGGACCTTATCCATTCTCTTTTATTCGCCTTGTACTGTGAGTACTCTGTTGCTGGGACTATATGATGTTCCATGTTGTAAATTACTCGAGGGTCTTTGTAAGGAGTCTCACTCGATATCTTGGCCCTTTGAAGCCCTTGAACTAATCTGTGGGCTGAAAAGCTGTTGGAGTGGCATTGTTCTGCTTGATGTATTCCCAGGTTTGGAAACCTGGGGTGGACTTTTGTGGTGCCTGCAGATCCTGAAGTTCCGTGCCTCCATCTTGTGAGGTGTGCTTCAGTTCAAATACAGTTTGGCCCGACAGTTGCCCAATATTCCTGGTGGTTCCTGGCATCGATTGATGGCCAGTTTCACCTTGAAATTCAGGGAGAGGACAGTGAATTTTCAGACTGAAGTTCAGGCTGGATGGTCGATGGTGGCTACAACTAATGCCTCATTGCGAGGCCAACTAATATGGGTAATTTTGCCCAGATATTATCAAAGGTGTAGTCTGTAATGACATGGGCCCACGTTTCAGCGTCAGAGTCAAGGTTGATATGGGACTCGAATGGATGATTGTCAACGCAAGGTATCAATTTGCTACCGGCTTTAAACTTTGTGACCCAGAGCCAGAAAATGAAATAGATAAAAGAAAAGGTTGACAGGGTATGATGGAATATTTGAATTGAAAATTGAGAAAGTCACCTCTACAACGTTTAATTTGAAAAATGAAAAAGGGGAAAATATAAGCATTCGCTTGCCTCTTCTTTATTTATTCTCTGTCTAACCTTCTGTACTATCACAGCCTGTTATGACGAATTCCAAGAGGTACCCGACTTTAATTTCTCCAATTGATATCTTCTTCCATGTCCTTTAATTTATTTATTGATGCAAGTAAAATCTTTGTTTTTCGGTTTTATTTATTGGTTCCATGGTAGTTGGCCAGTTGTGCTCAGGGGACACGCAGTGGGGGAGATCTGAGCAAGCTGTTCCTTTCCTCATTCCTGTCTCCCATCCTAAGAAGCCAAGAACGCCGATGATCACCTCAGAAATGTGATGAAGGTATGTTAGATGAGCCGTTTGATCTTCAGTTTCTTGAATCCTTGATATGAGTTGGGATTTCTTGAGTTAATTCAGTTTTCTTGATCGGACTCTGTACTGGGAAAGTAGGATTGGAAGTTTCGGTTGTGTGAACTGGTTCTTCATTCGAGTTCTTGCTGTTGGTTTTTGTGTCTGATCCAGTGCAAGCTGAATTTTCTGGGTTCTTGCACAGTTTTCGTGTGCAGTTGGTCACAAGTTGCCTCTAATTTCATTCAAGGCTGTAGGCTGGAAATTTTTTTCTTGTTAAAAAAAATCTTATGTTTCTGTATAATCTTGGAATTTACTTTAGGAGCCCCTCTAGCATGGATGGAATCACAAGTTCTATTCCTAAAACCTTCTACCCTAATTCTCCCCTAGAAATGGAAATTTAAGTTGGTATGTTCGAGGTGAATCTAACTGCGGTTTTTTTTTTGGTAGTGCTGGGGTTGCCACTTGACTTATGTTTCAGAGTTTAGGCTATCGTTTTGCCTCTAACCTTAAAATATCTTTTGCAGTACCTATCCAAAATATCATCATCCCAGGAAAGATACAGACTATTTATCCAGTGACAAGTTTCCAGCCGAAATCAATGGCTTCAAGACCAAGTACTGGTAAACCTTGGAGATATCAGCATCTCTCTGCTCTATTGTCTTCAGCAGTCCTAGAATGGGTTTTGATGCTTCTGCTGCTGCTTGAGGGGCTACTCTCCTATCTGGTGACGACATTTGCACACCTTTGCAAGCTGCAACCACCATGCCCAATGTGCACAAGGTTGGATCATGTCTTGGGCAAGGCACAGAAGGGCTTTTACTGCAACCTTATGTGCAGTTCTCACAAGGCAGAAGCATCGTCATGGGCATTTTGCCACATCCACCAAAAGCTTGTTGATGTCCACAGTATGTGTGAGGCCTGCCTTCTTTCATTTGCTACTGACAAGAAGTCAAACCTTGAGACATACCGATCCTTGGTAGGGAAACTTGGTGTTGGCATTGACAATGCAGGTTGCAGAGACAACTTCACTTCGGGAAATGATGCAACTGAAGCACCAGTCCAGAAGGAAACTCTATGCTCATGCTGCTCGAGGCCATTGGAAGTGAAGTCTCATCCTTTTGTCGTTCTTCAGAGCAAAGCTAGTGGCATTGGCATCGAGGGGATCTGTAGAGTTGTTTCAAGAGATCATCAGAGTATCGATGAGATCAATTATGTCGCGTACAGTGAGCTGAAGACCTCTGACACTGAATCAGAGCCCCAGCAGCCTGGTGGTGATGTTGGAAATTTGCAAAAGGATGACTATATTAATTTGAAGGAAGGTTTTGCAATTGGCCATCATCAACTAACAAAGATTGCAGATGACATGCCTCCATATGACAACTCACAGGAGAAAAATCCTGAGCAGTCTGAGTTGACACTAGTCCAGAATGGTGGTTCTGACAGTAAGCCTATTGAAAATTCAGAAGAGTTGGACAACATCCAAGATGATGGAAATGGAAAGGCAAGCCTCCAGTCAACTGATCTTACCATCAAAGATGAGCAGCAAATTACTAAACATCCCGGCACAAGAGGTCTAATTTACCAATTTATCCTCAAACATGTTAAAGTATCTTTCCGCCCTTATGATTGTTTCCTTCATATATTGACAATGCTATCTCTTTTTCATTAGATAAATTGGAAGATGATGTTTGGCACAATGCTCTTAGTTCTACTGAGGAGTTATCATCTGTAGACACTAAATCAGCTGAAACAGACACCATAACAGATGAAAAGAACGCTGAATTTACTCATACAGCAAGAAGGAAGGATTCTTTTAGAGTTCATGAAGATTTGAAGTCACTGTTGTCACACCTTTCTACTGCTTCACAGGCACCTGACTTTGATAGTTCGACCGTCCAGAACCAACATGAACAAGCCATACTTCACAATATCACTAGAGCACTCTCCCTTGATAGGAATTATTCAGGTATCTCTGAGAGCATGGTGCATGAAGCTGAAGGAGAGTGTACAATTGATCAACTGAAGCAACAAATCGAATTAGACTGCAAGTCGATAAACCATCTTTGGAAGGAGCTGGAGGAAGAACGAAACGCTTCAGCTGTCGCGGCGAACCAAACAATGGGCATGATCACTAGACTGCAGGAAGAGAAGGCAGCAATGCAGATGGAAGCCTTGCAGTACCAGAGGATGATGGAAGAGCAAAGCAAGTACGACCGCAAGGACCTTCAGAAGATGGCCCAAACAGTTCAAACACTCCAAGCAGAGATCGAAGGCTACAAGATAAAACTTAAGGATCAGTTGCTCGTCGACGAAATACACGACCACATGCGCCTTTCATATCCGAAAGAACATGGTTCTAGCATCTCCAGAATTAAATCACTCTCGGGTTTTGAGGACGAGAAGACGTACATCTCAAAACGCTTGAGGAATCTAAGACAGAAGCTTCATGACTTCTCAAACAATAGCAAGCTTGTTCCATTTCCCAGGCTCAGTGATGACAAAGAAGGTTCAGTTGATGACAGAAACAACGAGGATGCGTGTGAAGATGCCGACGAAGACGACAACACAGACGATTCAGAATTCAACAAGCATCTAGGAAGAAATGGGGACATATTCAGGGACTTGAAACACGGCAGAGGACATGATCCAGAGGGGCAGTACCATGCCATGGTCAGTGAGAATGACCTTGCTTCTTTCGAAGACCAGATAGCTGAAGTCAGTGAGAGGCTGATGGCGCTGGATGCGGACCGGAGCTTCCTGGAGCATAGCGTGAACTCGCTGAGAAACGGCGAGGCAGGCGAGGAGCTGATCCGCGACATCGCTAGCAGCCTCATGGAGCTCCGGAAGGTGGGGACCACTTGGAAAGAGTATGATTAGCTGAAGACGCCGGCGACTGCTGTAGCAGAGGTAATGTGATGTTTCAGTCAGCCCATTGACTGAACCGAAAACTTCTGAATTCTACTGAATCTCTAGTCCAGTATTCTTTTTTTGGAAAAATTCGGTTTACACCCTCCAACTATCATAAAAATACGATTTTCAACTTTTAATTGCAAAACCGGATAACATAGAACATCCAACTATCGAAACCGTGCAAATTTGGTTCTTTAGGTGGTTTCAAAGGTGATTTTCCATTTTGTGAAAATTAAAAATATATAATTTTTAAACTAAAAAATTTATAAGTAATTTATTTTAAATAAAAAAATACGAAATGGATATAAAATTTTTCTAAGAATGTGACTTATCTATTGACACTCTATTCGGATCCAATTTTTCTATGTTCATAGTATTTAATTGCTTGTAGTTATACCTATTATTTTTCAATAAATAAGTTTCAAATAGAGCAATAATAGATATGTTATATTTTTAGAAATCTTTTTATACTAGTTTCATATTTTTATGATTTAAAATAGATTAGTTTTGATTTTTATCTAATTAGAATTTTTTTTAAAAAAATACAAAACTAATTTTTAACCACCCAAAGGGCTAAATCTGTATGGTTTCAATAGTTGGATGGTTTATGTTACCTAGTTTCGTAGTCGAAGGTTGAAAATTGAACTTTTGCGTTTCTTTTTCTTTTCTTTATTGTTACGAGTTATTTATCCTCAGCCTGACTGAATTAACTGACGGTTGTCCATTTTGCAGGGTGTAAATAATGATGAGCTGATTGTAGTGGAGCATGTATCTGCGGTTGCTGTCATCTGGTTGTGGTTGTGAGTATGCAAGTGCGCCGAGCATTTCGCGTGAAGTCATGTGCATTGCATTGCAGAGTTTTGGTGCTTGCTTGTGACCAGTGTATATGCACTTCTGAGAGCTTTCTTTTTTTTTTCTTTTTTTCCCCTGGACATGATGTATAGTGCTTTGTTTTTCTTAAAAAAAATCCAGAACATTTCTCTTGTTTATTTTTATTTCTTTTCCCTGGGAGAGTTTTGGGGTTGCTCCCTGTCCTGAGCCTCCTGGCCAACCAAACGTGTCTGACGCGAAAATTCTGATGCGAGCCGACCCATATTTTGATGCAAGAATGTTGCCACTTCACAGTTCACTCTGGCTCTTTCAGGACACGTTCAGAAATCGGAATGCAAGAAACGAAACAGTTTCAAAACATCCTGCCTTCTCCGGCCTCCCTTCACCGCCGCCCAGTTTCCTCACTGTCGATCACCCAAACATCCCATATTCCCATCAAGCAGCAAGACCCCGGAGCACGCGCACCGCGCCGGCGCCCATGCGGCGTGGCGCCTTCTGGCTCCGACGATGGTTGCCGTAGCCTTCTCGCCTCGCCGCCGCCCCATTCCCGTCAATCAGACCGGCGCCCTTGCGGGCGGGGTGCGCGTGGGTGCGCCGGTCCACGTGCGTGCTCGCCTGTTCGGTGTTCCAGCGCCGACGATGGCTTGGGCTGCTGGTGCTCTCGATCCAACGCGCGCGCACCAGACCAGAGCCGAAAGGGCTCGCGTGTTAGGCCCGTCCCATGATCCGCGCGCCCCTCCCTACCCTGTGCCAGGGCGAGCTCCGAGCTGCAGCCACGTTCCTGAGCTCCGGTGTCCAGGTTCGCCGAGCTCCGCAGCAAGTGCTCCCTGCCTTCCAAAGTGCTCGCCGCCGTCCGCTTCCAGCTCCTCGTCCAGCAGTCAAGCACGCGCACAGCGATGAGAGAGAGAGAGAGAGAGAGAGAGAGAGAGAGAGAGAGAGAGAGAGAGAGAGAGCGAGCGAGCGAGCGAGCGAGAGCGCTAGAGCTGTCAGGTTGACACGTCGAGAAAAGTCAAAAAAGGAATTAGAATGCACCGGCCTCCTTGTTGCTTCCTGGACTGAAGAATGTGAATCGCCGGGTGCATGCAGACTGCAAGTCTGAATCTGAGGAATAATGCGCGTTCCAATTCCAAAACCCAACGCCTGTTTCTTTCTCGCCTGGAAGACATGCATTCCAAGGTCAGATGCCAATGCCAAACGTCTCTCCCTCTCATCTCCCCTATTTCTCTAGCTACGCACTTCCATCTTGCCGAGCCCGTGCTCGTGTATTTATACGCATGCATCGATCCACGCTGCAACGCACACAGCTCACATGAACGCACTGACACAACGGCAGCGTGCTTGAACTATCAAAGGTGCTTCCGATTCCGATCGATTGGTGTAGTAGCTGCTGGGGGACACGTACATCGTCCATGATGATGAGGTCGACGGCTCTTGCAGCGGCGGTTCTTGTCCTCGCCGTCGCCGCCGGAGGCGGCGTCCTTGGCGCGGCGGCGCGCCCGGTGGCGAGCCAGGGCGGCGGCTCCGTCGTCGCGGTGGAGTTCACGGGCACCAACTCCTCGGCGCAGCCGTCCAACTGCACGTACGGGAACAACGTCGGCGGCGTGTGCCCTCCGACTCCTCCCGGTGCTGGGCACTAGCAGGAACCAACAGGAAATCTTCCTTATGCTTCCGTTAGGCTCGGGTCCAAGGAGAACAGTGAAAAAGGAGTAAGGGCTAGACAAGGGGTTTATTCCTAGAGATGTTCATCTCTTCTTTATTTAGGATCCGAAACTCAAATTTTCATCCTCCATTTCGTACAATCACAGCAAACGTTTACGGTTGAGGTTGTATCGTTATCAGCTTGTTTTTATAGTTCCTTCTCTAAACAATTCGGTTTTATTTGAATAAATACAGACTTAGTTTTATTTGAATAAATACAGACGACTTATACGACTGATCCAAATTCAAAAGTTACACGCCTTGGCCCGATTGGCGTGGCGACCGGATCGGGCCGTGGCCCAGCCGAAAAATGAGTGTGTTTCCTGCCGAGTCGGTCCAGGTCCAGAGCGCACAAAATCCCCGCCTGGAAGCCCATCCACGAACTAAAGTCGGTTTACATTGTCAATGACTTCTGTCGACAGTATCGTTGCCTTGTTGAGACATCATCAAAACATCCAAGAATTAGGCAACCTTTAGCACAGATCGTCATCATGAAAGCTTCATCCAGAAATTTATCAATGATCATAACACTAACAATTTCACACACGCCCGATGCATTCTGAAATTAAAATAGCACTGGAACTAGGCGAAGCAAAATTCTCGAGATGAAATCATGGATTCAGTTCTCAAACTAGTTCCAGCTCAAATCAATCAAGAACATTAGTTCAACCTCAACTCTCAAAACCCTCGGCACAGAATCGAGGGAGTTGGAAAAACTTCTCGTATAGCCGAATCAAAGAACAAAAGAAATAAGGAATCAAAGACAAGAACTGCTCGGATCATGCGGACGACAAAACCATCTCATCTCGACCAATGTCTCGGTACGGTTCTTCCTTGCCGCCGCCATGGACGCGTGCGGGTCAATCCGAACTCAATTCTTCCCGCCGCCGTACAATATGAACTCCGAGCCGTGAATTTCCACCTTGGCCGCCGCCTGCCGCTGCCTCCTCGCTGCCGCCGCCGCCAACGTACTACCGGCCCCTCCGGACGCGGCCTTCTTCCCGTTCCCGCTGCCGTCGGCGGTGGCGGGAGTCGAGGGGGGCTTGTAGTACATGCTCCCCGTCTGGGGGCAGTGCCGTAGGACCGCACGGCGACCCTGGTGCCCATCTCCAGCAGCTCCTCGCACACGCGGCGGTACCGGCTGCCGATCGGCGCAGACTTCTTCCTCCCCATCTCTTCCCGCCCGGGCAAGAACTCTGAACTCCTCCCAAGAACGGGCGCGCGGACGACGGGACGAGCGCGGCGAGGTTGGAGCTGATCGAGCCGAGAGATCGAACGCCGCCGAGCGCGGGCGCGAGCTCTCGGTTTCTTTCCTCGAGGTGGCTGGAGCCCTCGAGGTGGCTGGAGCGCGGCGCGAGTTCTTGGTTTCTTTTCTCGCGGCGGATGATGGCCGAAGCGCGGCGCGAGTTCTCGGTTGCTTTTCTCGCGGCGGATTGATGGCTGGAGCGCGAGACTGGCAAGAGGTACCTCGGAGAGAGGGATGGCTGGGTATTTGTAGCCGGGGGAGGCGAGGAGAGGTCGGTGGCTCGGCGCGGCGGGCGGGTGAGTCCGACGACGGCGGGGGCTGCGGTTTGGAACTCCGAGTCGGCCGCGCGGGTGGGGGTGGGGCGGGCGGTGTGGCGGGGTGGCGAGGGCCCGCCAAGGAAACTTCAAAGGCCAACCATTTAACATCATCACTTCATCGGAGATTCAGTGGCCCAGAAGAGCCCAGGCCTCAAACTTGGCCCATCTACAGACCATATAGGGCCCAACCCAATTTTCCATCTTCCCTTCCCCTCCATTCCAATCCCAATCGCGAGCTCGCGACTCGGGCACCGGTAGCCGCGGGCGAGAGTGGGGACGACGAGGGACCGTGAGGTGCTGCGGGCGGCGAGTTAGCCGCCGTTGCCGCGGTGGGCGGATTCCAGATCCGGTCGTTCCCTCTGTCGGACCACAACATCCTCAGCACCGGCGACGATTGGCCGACGACTACTGGTGAGGTCCAAATTCCTTCTCTGCCTCGCTATGCGGCGCCGGCCCCCTTTTGATATTTCGTTCAAGTCGAGCCTGTGGTCGATTAGATTTAGTGTGATTTTTGCTGAATTGCTGAATTAGACGATGTCTGCACCACCTTCTACTAGATTGTGCCGCGTTATCTCTATCCATTCCATTGGTTGCGACGATGCTATCTATAACAGCTCGGTTGGGGGCAACATCGTTGGCCATGTTATCTGTGAGCCTCATTCTGCAAGTGGATTTTATTTGCCCAGTACCTTTGAAATCCTGTATAAGTGTTACATATTTCAGGAATTGAGATACTGCTAACTACTGAATTTTTATGCATTTGTGTAACTTCTCATTATGTTACCCGACCACATGCCTGCCAGCCCAGTTGGTTCTGTGGAGTGCTCAATATTTTTCCTTTCATCATTCTTTTGCAGAAATTGCCTCCACCTATCAACCAGCAGTTTCAACTTAAGATCTGATGGAAAATGACAGAAGCCAGCTTGGTCAGATCGACCCAAGAAGAGCCCGCTTTCCTTGTTGCATCGTATGGACTCCAATACCCTTCATCACATGGGTGGTGCCATTTATCGGTCACATTGGTATCTGCAGAGAAGATGGTGTGATTCTGGACTTCGCTGGTCCAAATTTTATATCAGTTGACAACTTTGCATTTGGAGCTGTTGCACGCTACATTCAAGTAAACTGCGATGAGGTTTGTAACCTGCGATTTTTGCTCTTCTCTTTGACTTTCTGAATGCTTGAAGCATGCTAGTGTTTACCACCAAACATTGATCTTTTTCCCTCAAAAAAAAAACATTGATCTTTCGGAATCTGCAGTGCTATAAGCTTCTTGAAGCTGAAGGAGATGCCACGTGGGACGGTGCACTGAAGAAAGGTACGCAGGAGTTCCAGAACAGGAACTACAACCTGTTCACCTGCAACTGCCACTCCTTTGTTGTGAACAATCTGAACCGTCTGTTTTACTCGGGCCACGACAAATGGAACGTGGTCAGCCTAGCTGCGGTGATGTTTTTACGAGGCCGCTGGGTGAGCACGGCGTCTGTTCTGAAGACCTTCTTACCTTTCGCCGTTGTTCTCTCCATCGGTACCCTCCTTGGCAGCATGACATTCCTGATTGGCATTGTGGCTTTTGCCGCAGTGATGACTGGCTGGTTCCTTGTGGGCACCTACTGCATCAAAGGCCTCATAGAGTTGTGATTAGAGTAGATATGACGCGTTCGGGGTTCAAGAGCACGCACTTTTAATTGTTAATACCTTCCTATATGATTGGTTCTTGATGGTATTCATCTATGGATGCGAATGAATCATGTGGAATGAATTGTGTAGCTTGATGTACTGGTTGTTGTCGCTCTTTCTCTGTGCTGTTAAAGGAACATGCCACAGCTTCAAGTCCATACTACATGGTCTATAGGTCATATATCAAAGTGCATGGTTTGAGTGAAGAAAATATTGTGTTCCATATGGAACCTTCAGTTGCCAATTTACCATGTGTCAAAGTTCATGATCTTGGGTAGGGTAATCTGTAAGCAGTATTGGTTCTTCTGCTCTGGTTACTGGCCTACTGCTAAGTTCACTTGTCATGTCAACATTCAGGAGCATTCACGATCGCATCTCACATGTTCAGACAATACGTTTTGCTGCAAGATGGAATAATTCACGCGAGTACACGACCGACGGTCCCGATGGTTTCCTCGTAGCAGTCCAACGGCGGACGCTGCGCAGCAACTGGGCTTATCGGTTATCTCCACTCCACCCCTCTCCGCGCAAACGCCACTGCAGCCACGCCGCGGCAAGCCGGCAACACCACCATGGCGCTTCTCCTCCACCCCCGCCTCCCCTCCCACCCTCCCCGCGCGGCCACCCAGCACCACCCCGCCATCTCGGACGGCTCTTGCCTCGTTCCCCTCCCCGGCCTTGCGTGGAAGCGAATGCCGTTCGCGGTCACGTGCCGGGCGGCAAGGGTCAAGGAGGCCGCTCCGACCACGCGCGCCGCCCCGCCCCCGCCGGCGTCGCTGGCGAAGGAGGCGCACAAGTACTTCGACCACGCCGTGGTCACGGTCCGCGCGGGCGACGGCGGGCACGGCGCCGTGCTCGCCATGCCGCCCGCGCCATCCGCCGACGCCGCCAAGCCCCGCGGCAGGTTTAACAGGGTCGAGAAGAAGAGCAAGAAGGTGTCGTACAAGCGGAACTACGACGGGTCGGTGGCGCTGCCTACGGGCGGGCACGGTGGCGATGTCGTGGTTTACGCCGACGAGGCCGAGGAGACACTGCTGCGGTTCCATGAGAAGGCGCGGTACTGTGCCAAGAGGGGCGGGAACGTGGGCGCCGCCGGTGGCACGCTGAGCTCGCGGATGCACAGCGGGTTCGCCGGGGAGACGCTCAGGATACCCGTGCCTGTAGGTTTGTGGATTCGGTGCTGTGAATTCCGAGCATTTTTCCTGTGTGAGGATGGGTACATAATCTATACCTTGGCATCGAATTGCAGGAACTGTTGTGAAGCGCAAGAAGGGGACTGTTCTTGCTGATTTGGATCATCCCGGTGATGAAGTGCTCGTTGCTAGGGGTGGACAGGGCGGGGTGAGTTTTTACGTACTGAAATTTTGTCAAGAAGAAATGTGAATTCCTAGTCCCAGAAACATATCCCCAAACTTTATGAAACATTCCCTTTTGAGGGCCCAAAATGGTATGGGGGCGTAGTTAGCATTTACCCATCGTGTCATTGTTATTCAATAATCAATATTACTTTGAGCACAAATGTGTATAGTGACTGGTAAGAATTTTAACCATCCCTCTCTGCATTAACATTTCCAATGCATGAAGCTGTGTGCTAACTCATTGAAAGTTGTATGTAACCGCTCTAGCAAAGATCTATAACTTGATCATTCATAGGTACTGGTGTATTATAAATTGGTGCCAGTAACTGACTTGAATATGAAAGATGGTGTAGGTTTCTATTTTTTGCAGACTAGAAATGGCTACAATACCAGTTCCTTTAGTTACTGAGTTCATAGTATAAATATTCTGACTCTTTCTAAGCCTAGCTTTGCAAATTTGCTTCTTTCATGTATCTCTGTGCTTTGGATTTCTTTTACCATTCACTGTGTTTGTTCCCTCTTATTTTTCATACTATTATGACCTTCCAGTCTTACAGGCCTAGTTTATATTTTTCAGATCAGCTTGATAGATGTGCCTGAGTACAGGAGGAGGAAAGCCATGGCTTTATCACCAAACATCATTCGTGATGCTAGTGACAAGGTAAGTTGTCAGTATTGCCATTCAAAACGATTAGATGGGAGCTTGAAAGACATTTTACCAACACGTTACCTTCGTTGTATCTTCTACCCTGGGGAAGGATTTATTGGGGATAAACATAGTTATGTGTTTTTAATAATGCATTGCTTGTTTAGTGCTTAGGTTTGTACAAACAGCCCATCAGAGAACATAATGCAATCTAGTTGACTGCCTCCTCTCACATGCTTTTCAAGTGTCAAGCTGCTTGCATGTCTGCAATGCCATGTTAAGCATGAACTTAAATAATTTTCCACAGACTATGGTTAATGATTGGTCATGAGAAGAAGACATCAATGATGCTTAAGTGGTAATGCTAATAGTCAACTATAAATTTCTTAACATACGGAACACTGAACTGCTGGTAATTATTGCTGTTAGTGTGATGGATTTTGATAATCTAAATTTCAAGAGACATCGTCAAGTTGATTTTGCTGTCTGTTATTCTCATGTCCATAATTACCTCGCTTGTTTTTGTTTGCAGGTATTAACTCATGGTCAACCTGGTGAGGAAGTAAGCTTGGAGTTAATCTTAAGGGTAGTTGCTGATGTTGGCCTTGTGGTACGGTGTTTCTCTAATGCTGGCATCTCAAGTTTTCAGGAACAAGACATTGTTTTCATCATTTAGTTAAATAGTTTTCTTCTTGAGTTTGTCCTGTGGCATAGGTTGCAGATGTTTGTTTCCAAATTTGGCTTGCTTCATTGCTATTTTTCCGCATGTTACCATGCTGGTATAAAGTGTCTTAATTGCATCTTCAGGGACTTCCAAATGCTGGAAAGTCAACACTTCTATCGGCTATAACTCTTGCAAGACCAGACATTGCCGATTATCCATTCACTACATTAATGCCAAATCTTGGCCGGCTTGGTGGAGATCCTGCTTTAGGGGCGCTGCAGTTTTCCTCGGAAGCAACATTGGCAGATCTGCCAGGTCTGATTGAGGGCGCTCATCTGGGAAAGGTTCTGCTTTTACTTCTGTGTCCTTATTGGTTCCTACACAAAATCTCTTCAGAAATTTTATGCTGCCTGCCCTTCCTATTTTTCTTTGGACTCATCATGTAGCTTCATGGAACTTCAGGGTCTTGGTCGCAATTTCTTGAGACATCTAAGGAGAACTAGAGCAATTGTCCATGTCGTTGATGCTGCTGCAGATGACCCTGTGAATGATTATAAAATTGTCAGAGAAGTAATTTCTAATTGCTTTCATCATTCCCATGTGCTGTTTGGTTTTCAATTTTCACTTTTCACTTCTCAGTATTATGATGTTCACTATTTGTATGATCCATAGCTGTAGCCCTGATTCTGTTAGAATAACATCAGTGGTGAGATACCTAGGCTTCTAGAGACTTAGCAAAAATATCTTAGCATAAAACTTGCTCTCTTAAGACATTGCAAATTTCAATTGGGGATATCAGGCTTGTGATTTGTGAAAGTGAAAACTGAATCATTCGTCTATATTTTGTTTCTCAAGTCAAGGTGAAGTGTTGAACAGTGATCTGGCATGCATATCTTTGCAGGAATTAAGGATGTATAACCCCCAATACCTAGAGCGACCTTATGTTGTGGTTCTGAACAAGATTGATCTTCCTAAGGTGCACTTCAATTCCTTAATTTGAGTTAAATATTGTCTTCCTAATTGGAGGATGCAATTTTCTGTTTCAACTAATCTCCTGAAGATTTTACCTCATGTTATTATGGTCGGTGTTTTAACTATTGTAGCTTTTTGATCCCCCCCCCCCCCCCCCTCTCCTTGTAGGCCCATGATAGGCTATCATCACTGGCTTTGGAAATATCTTCAATTGGATGTGAAGAAGCCCATAACAAAAATGACATCAATGATACCAGAAATGCAAACATAAGCAAACATCAGGTTCCATTGGACGCTGAAGTTGAAGGCAGCGAAAAGGAACTTGAGGACTATCCAAGACCTCAAGCTGTTGTTGCTGCAAGCGTATTGTATGTCTCATCACCTTACCCAACTAAACTGCATGTTTATAATGCCTTCATTTCAAGCTGTTCATATTCCCAAAACAAAGTTCATAAATCTGTTGTTCTGTTTATGATGCAAACATGCACCCTTGCTATTACCAGTACATTTTTCTTGGCTGCCTAACCCTTGAAGCAATACGTTCTAGTTTAATGTCTGCTTATTTCCTGCCCTATTTTAACATCACTTCATTCTGTTCTCCAGGAGGCACATTGGGATCGATGAGATGCTGAAGGAGATAAGGGCAGCCCTGAGAAAATGCTTTGATCACAAATTGCCAGAGCCATGAAGCCTATGAGTATGATATGGTGAGGGAGACAAGGGCAGCCCTAACAAAATGCTTTGATCACAAATTGCCAGAGTCATGAAGCCTATGATATGCTGAAGGAGGTAAGTCAGCATATCATAGGCCTACTACCATTGTTCAGTAGCATAAAGGGAGTGAAGTGGACGGTCCCTTGGCACATGCCGAAGAGTTCCCAACGGCAGTAAAAAGCCGTGGTTCGCACTTGCAGCAACAACACCAACTTTTGAAGGATGAAGCCACCCAGGGGCGGACCTGCATATGTACACCTAAAAAGTTTGGCCAAAAAATTGTAATCCCATAGTCATAGCATATGTACATAATGTCGGTTAGGTGAGAAGAAATAAAAAAAACAAATTGTCTCGTCCCTTTAGCTTAATGTTAGTAGGGATGGTAACGGATAATGACTCTAGCGCTTTCTTCGCAATTCAACTTGGTCTTTATATATTTTTAGCTTAAAATTATATAAGATTTGTATATTTTTAGCTCAAAATTATATAAGATTAGAGTGTAGCGTTTAGGTTATCTAGATTATCTAGGCTAAAATTCAAAGTTACCTTGTTACGTAGTCGTAGACATACAATACAGTTATGCCACTTTCTGTTAACATGATCAGCAAGTGCATACATTAAATAATTTGAAAATCTTGCCAATTTCACATAAGTGGTAATTAAGGCAAACCTGCCATATAAATTATACTTTCTCCATTTTAAATTGTAGTTCATTTTGGAAAATCTAGATATATATTTTTTATTATGCATCTAGATAAATACTATGTCTAAATGTATATATAAAAAATTATGTACTCCCTTCGTTTCAAAATGTAGGTCGTTTTGGAATTTTTAAATTCGTAGTATTTGTATCTAAATATAATATATGTCTAGGTGTAGTAAAATCTGTGAATCTACAAAAGCTAAAACAATCTATATTTTGAAATGGAAGGAGTATCTACATTTTTTTGGATGAAGGGAGCATATTTATATTAATCCATGGCACACTCGTGAATGCATTTCAGCTCAAAACATACCTCAAAACCTGCAATATAAAGTATATATAGACCATATGAGACATGCCGGCATTGACGAACATGAGAATTTTTCATAGTGCGCGGCGTTGTAGATTTCCACGGTTCCATGTCCTGATGTCCACAGTCTCCACAATTCAAACAGGCTTCAGCTTCATCCCCCGCGCGCGCCGCCCTACGATCTCCTCCGCGGCCCACGGTCTCCAGCGAGCTCCGGCGGCGGCAATGCACAGTTGCACACAGCACACGCGTATTCGCATAAAACGAGCCCGTTCTGCCGGCGAAGCGGTGCGAAGACAGCGACGCGCCATGCCAGGCTGACGCGCGAGCGCCCCACCGATTCGCACGGTGCACGAATGACGAACCGTCAGCTCAGCTTGCGCCAGCCGCGGGCGCGCAGCCGGCGCGAGCATATCTCTAGTGGATGCGGCCGACGATTCCGTGGCGCACTCCGCCGCGCCCCGACTCCTCCGTCCAACCAGCGCCTCGCGCCGCGGCGGCCGCCTTCTCCCTCGTCTCATCTCCTCCCTAGAAGGTCCAAGCGCCAACAAAAAGCAGAGCAGAGCTGCAGGACCCCATTGAGGCCGTCGCCCACAAGGACACCACCGCCGCTGATGTCCTATGGCAGGGAATGGCGGCGAGGGTGCGGTCGGGAAGGTGACCTGCGCTGCGTGGATACGGCGGCGGGAGGATGACGGGCCGCCCGGCGTCAGCCGCCTCCTTGTGGCGTTCGGGCGCGACGCCACGGCGTCGTCCCCGCCGCTCGTCGACCTCCTCGAGTTCGACGCCGGGGCCTCCGCCCTCGCCTCCGAGCCCCTGGTGAGTGGAGACTGCTTCCCCCGTGGTGAGAGGGAGGGCAGGTCTGATCGCGCGCTGAGCTTGTGAGAGCTTGCTTGCTTGTGTTTCCGTAGGTGAGGGTCGTCGTGGGCGAGGAGGCAGCCGACACGCCGCGGACGATCGCCGTGCACCCCGGCGGCCGGGAGTTGGTCTGCGCCACCGCCAAAGGGTGCAGGTGAGTCTGTTAGGAAATTTGTAACATATTTGCTTGATGTGCTGCTTGAATTGTTGGAAACTTTCCTTGTAGACGCAAGTGTTTGATCTCTTGCAAAATGCTTGATTTGTACAGTAGGAGTATGTGCAGAAGACTGAAGTGTCATCTCTTGCCTAATTTAACATAGAAATGAAGCCCTTTGTTTCCTATACGAGGATCAGTTCCTTTTTTCATTGGCTTTTATTTCTTTTAGATTATTATATATGCTTTGTTGCTCTTGTAGGGTGTTCAAGCTGCTTTTTAGAGATTTTGGTATTCACCTTATTCCAAACGATGCTTCACCAATCCAATCTGTTGGGCCTCAAAAATGTTTAACCTTCAGCACTGATGGTACTAAGTTTGCTATTGGTGGTGAGGTATGAGCTCATCCTGTATCGTTATTTTAATTTCTATTGGTGATCTTTTTTGTTAAATTACTGTATTTAATGATACGATGCGAGTTCCGTTTTTTCTTGAAGTATGCCGATAATTTTTTACATATGTTTGTTCCAGAGTTATATAGCTTCAGTGAGTTATCTAAACTCTCCTAGTGTATTTCACTATGACAGGATGGACATCTCAGAATATTTCATTGGCCAAGTCTCAATGTGATTTTGGACGAACCTAAAGCTCACAGATCCTTCCGTGACATGGACATCAGGTGAAGAAATGGGGAAGCTGCTTTTATGTGACATTTTTTTCCTGCATGATTGAGACATGCATTATCACTACCAATTAGCTACTTACTCAGATAAGTATATAGGATTTGGTCGGGCACATCATACCTTCTAGCTAGTATCTTGGTAGTTTTAAATGTACTTGTCTAGTTCCTTGCTTGTAAGAGAGAATTACTGCACATTCGTTACTTTGCAAGCAAAACGCCTATATTTGTGTCTTCTGATATTGTTCTTCTACCCTTCTTATGTAGCTTAGATTCAGAATTGTTAGTGTCGACATCTAATGATGGTTCTGCGAGAATATGGAAGATTGATGAGGGGTCTCCACTGATCAATTTGACAAAATCTCTGGTCTAGTATAATAACTTCCTGTATTTCCTCATCATAGTTGAAACTGAATTCTTTGTCTGAATTTTTTTTAATGTTTGTTTACAGGATGAGAAGATTGAGTATTGCCGCTTTTCTAGGGATGGAACTAAACCTTTCTTGTTTTGCACACTTGTAAAAGGTAATCCTTTAAATATAGTTGAAGAACTGCTGCAGCAGCCAGCTATAATTAAATCTTTGTCTCTCAAATAGGGCATAACATTTTGACTATGGCTGTGGACATAAGTAATTGGAAAAGAATCGGATACAAACGGTTTTCAGCAAAGCCCATTTCCACGCTATCAGTTAGCTTGGATGGGAAGTATCTTGCACTGTAAGTGAAGGAGATACTAACCATTGAACTGTCTCTGACAGCACATTTCCATCTATCATTTTACTTTTAGGAACAAATGCAGTGCCAATGTTTGAAACTAATTGTAATAGTTATTTTTCGAAGATTGGCAAATTCATCTCTCTTGCATTTTCCATTGGCTGTCCATCTTGTTGTGAACTTTGCTGAGCTGAAATCATTATTTTTATTATGTAAAATTCATGTATATGGTGCTAAACTGTGGCCAAAAGTATATTTTTAGTTGCAATATTTCTAAATATCTCCAAAACTACAGCCTTTTTGCAGATAAATAGTGACAGCATAACCTGAAGTTTATCCAATTGACTAAAGAACATTTAGCTAGCCAACGTATAATGGTTATTCTGTTACAATGTTCTCAACCAATTGATTATATTGAAAACAAGATACTTGCTCCTTATCCTTTCCTAGAAAAGGAGCATATCCGGTTGCCATCCCAGTTATACTTCTTTGAAACTAAATTTGTATCTATCAATATTTGACCACAAACGCTTTATTTTCCTTTGGATGTGAGGTGTCATTAATATGGATATAATTTTCACCCTTATTTAGAGGAAACCGTGATGGCGACTTTTGTGTCGTGGAAGTAAAGACAATGCAGGTCGCTCACTGGAGCAAGAAGGTTCATCTTGGCTCTCCAATTTCTTCCATTGAATTTTGCCCTACTGAAAGGTAATTTTTCGTCTTTGCTGCAAGAAGAGAGACAAACCGAACATCACTAGAGTGATAGGTTAGCATTACTAAGCGCCCTATTATTTAGCAAGATCACTGGCTATATCCAGAAGATCACTAGATATGCTAGGAGTCTCAGTGGAACAAGCAAAGTGTTTCCTCCACATGCATCCACACCATACTCAACATGCCTTGCCCTGGTGGCAAGTGCAACTGTTCAAGTCATGGGATGCACTGTGATAATAGTGTCTTTGGATATTGCAGGGTTGTAATCTCCACCTCACATCAATGGGGAGCAGAGATAACAAAACTTGACGTCCCTCCTGAATGGAAAGGTACGCGTCTGCGTCTCTGTGAACGGGTCTTGCTCTATCCAACAGGTTACCAAAATGCGGCCTCATTTTCAGCCTCCTGACTACTACTGCAGTGTGGCAAATCTGGCTGGTACTGCTAAGCCTCTTCGTGTCATCTGCCGTCCTCTTCTACCTGTTCTTCAAGCACGCAAGACTCAACTTGTTGCCCTGACGATTGGCCCATGCTGAGCTTCAGCAATGGGTGTCGTCTGCCGACAACGATAATAACTCAGTTGCCCTGACGAGCTTTCCTTACTCCGCCCATCACCATTCGCTTCTTAAATCCTGATGCTGTTCCAAGTTCCAACCCTGATGCTACAGCGTCACAGAGTTTTTGTACCTGGACTGTTCCAGATCGTGCCTTAGATTGCTGTTGACCTCTCAATAAGTGAAGGAAGCACAGCCCGTTGCGTCCAGATGTGTTGCTACTAACCTAGGCTGATCAGTCTCAAGCCCACTGTTTCTGCTGGGCGTATTGTTCAATCTGAATGTGTATGTGACACGCTGACGCTGTCGGCTCATCAGCGTCAGGTCATCATCTGATAGTCTGATACTGTGCCAAGTCAAGTGTGAACGTTTTCTAGAAGCTCACAGCGGCCAGAACGCCGTCGCTGCTCGCTGGTCAAGTCAAGTCTGATACAGGGATGACACTCGGACAGGGACTTGCTTTGACTTGCAGTGCTGTGTTTCTGGTCACCGGTCGCCCGTCTCAAATCCATGGCTTTCTTCTGTGGACTGAGCTGAGGAGCATCTTCTGAGCTCTGAAACTGAACGAATTGCGTGGGGACGGGAAACTGTGCAAGTTTGTGTCGCTGCGCTGTGCAGCATGCTTTCACCGACTATTCAGCTAGTGCGCAGAGAGCCAGAGACTTTGGGTTCCATCTCTCTCGCCTTTGGTTCCCACTTCTTGGATCTCAATCAGAGGCCCTATGCGTTGGACATGAGATCCTACTGCCAATCCATCGAGCACCTATCTATCCCCTTCTGTTAAACTACATGGATACTATTTCTGAACAAGATGTTGGTTCAGATCAACACTGCTTCTGTTCTCCAAGTCCTGAATAGACACGTTGCAAGGTGCCGGCGTGCCGCCAGGAAGGGTATCTTGGTGGAAATCCGCCTACTCTGCCAGTCAGAGGGTACATCGTTTCAGTCGAGGTGGCCGGTCTGATGATCGATCCTTCAGGTCTGGGAATAGCAGTTAGGCGTCAGTGCTCTTCTTGGTTGTGGCCAATGGTCACCTCAAAAACAAAGCCAAAAACAAGATTATGGTCATGGTGATGATTGATGAAGACTTGTGGAGTGGAAGGTGGAAAGGGCGATTTCGGAGGGGGAGGTTTTGGGTGTTTTTCGCGCACAAACGGGAGGAGAATCTCCTTTCCCTTCGTCCCCTCGTGCAGTCGTGTTCCTGCTGCGCCGATCCCTTGGCAGCTAGCTGCTTGTCATGCCTGGCGAAGCCGTGTTCTGTTTGTTCATCTTTGCTCGTTTGGTTGGTGTGCCGACTCGTGCCCCTGAGAGTTTCAGCTCGAGTGCGTGGCAGCTGTCTAATAAGGAGCCATTCAGTTTCATCCTGAAAATTACGTATTCCCTTCATCACTATCGTCAGAGCTTATTTACCTCATTAGTTACAACAAAGCACAGAGAAGAAAATACCACACGGCTCATCTCCTAATACACTTACCCGTCACTAATTAACTACTAGCATATATCATTTTTCTTGTTCATAACCATATGGTAAATAAAAATATAATAGAATGACTGGGGGTAATATGTCGTAAAAGAGGACCACAGCATGTGTTGCATGTGCTTTGTATACCAAAGAAAAAGACGAAGAAGAAAAAAGCATCTCCATGACGCTGCCAATAGTCAACCAAAGGTTTGGCAAAAGGTTTGCTCCCCTTTTACTTGCACAATGTGGGTCGATGGGCCTCTGACAGATACAGCAACTGTGGCTCCTCCACGTTTTGGTGAAACGGACATGCATCTCCGTCAATTTCATGATCCAAACAAAGAGCAATGCCATCCTTTTTTGGATTTGCCGCATTGCAGGTGTATATGTGTCCACGTGGTGGCAATCACTTTCTAGTTTCTTCATTGTTATGGTCTCTCGCTCCAAGGCTTTTGCTATTTGCTGGTGCACCACTGCTTAGCTGAGTTCTGCGGAGAGGATGGCTTCTTGAGTACCAGCAAATGCACTTAACACTACACCATCACACTTAGCACAAAAAAGTTGCAAAAAAAAACTTTTTTAGACTGCTGAGAAAAGCAAAGTTAAAAAAGGGGGGAAGTGAGGGTTTAGCTGTATTTGCTCGTGTGTCACAGTGAAATAAAGAACAGTAGTCCTCGCAAAAAAAACCAACAGCTGAGCTCCAAAGCTTTGCTTTCTGGTGTTCTCTCATCACTCGGATTTACTGAGCACAAAAATGAATTCAGTGTGCTTGGACAGTGAGGGCAAATACATGGGACAAAAGGAATCAAGACACGTTCACTTGAGAGTTAGTGGGAGACTTGAGGTTAAGGTTAATTATTTCCCTTCTCTGTGTTCCCACTTGGGCAACTATACCTTTTT
Organism: Panicum hallii; assembly: GCF_002211085.1. Taxonomy (NCBI): domain Eukaryota; kingdom Viridiplantae; phylum Streptophyta; class Magnoliopsida; order Poales; family Poaceae; genus Panicum; species Panicum hallii. The sequence goes on along the minus strand of NC_038050.1, from coordinate 2,746,598 downwards.
GGGACCGCCATGTCAGGTTAAGCCCCCCTGATCTCTCACAAATTACATATATTTCAAGAACATTTCAGCTCGCCTCCTAGTGTGAATAGATCATGAAATTTTATGGCAGGACAAAGTTTTCTTCCCTTAAATATAATATCCCAGGAAGGCATGCATTTCCAAACTACCAAACCTAAAATAAAAAAAGATGTTTGGTCTTTGTGGATAAATATCACAGCAGAGATGAGTTTCATGCGTTGTGTAGTAGCCGCCTACCGGGCTCCCAACTTGGCAGAGTCTTATCAAAAAAAGAAAGAAAAATCCTTGGCAGAGCAAATAAACATATGACTTCGTCTCTTGAAAGAAAGATCAGCATATGACTTGCACTCAAGCACGAACAGGATCTATGCAAGCACGCGAGGTCCTTTTCACTTTCCAGCACTTTTGACCTTTTTTGTGTTGAGAGAGAGTATGGCCGGTCGATCCGGGGAGATCTCTCTTGGCATTGACATGCACACGCATCGCTCCTTGGAAGAGATCTCCCGTGGCGTTGACGTGCACGACGACCCGTGGTGGTACACGCAGCGCAAGAGCAACGAGTTCCCTGTCAGTGTTACAGTGGTAGGCTCATGATCTCGGCGTCGATGCACGCACAAACCAAGCGTGGAAGCAAGCAAGGTGCATGCAAGTCCAAGCACGCGCGATGGATACATGGTGCATGCTTATCCGGAGCTGGCAGCTGCGCCGCCCACGAGACCCGGAGCAAGGCAAGCTAGTTAGTGCTCTTGGGGTAAAGCTAGCTAGCTGTGCTAACAGTACGAGGTGAATTGATGATACGCCACGCGTAAATAAACACGTTTAATTAGCGATCGAGCTCCATTAGCGCAGGCAGTGTTCTTCTCTCCGAATCTCGATCTACTCCGTGACGTCACCTTATCATCACTCACCATCATCCCATTATTCATTCCCGGTGGCCGGTGCCAACGTTAGTGAGGAGCATATATGTGCTCTGGTAATGTTTAAATTATTACATAAATGGCAGCGGATACCTTGAGAGTTTGTGATCTGAGTAACAATTTCTGTATTTTGAATTGAAATGTGTAGCGGTATGAGATTTTTTTTAAAGAAAAAATGAGTCATGGGTCATTTAGTAGTGAAACTTATTAAAAGGTGAATTCTACCCCGCGCTAAAGAAAGGGGAAAAAAAGAATTATACGCTTTGTTTGGGTTGAGATATACATGTGCCTTTTGTTTATACGGTTCTTTAAGTGCGTGTGCATGCGTACATAAATCAAAGAGCAAGGAGTCGACAATTCTTGCACAAAAAAACAATGTTACCACGCCTGTTGTATCGGTTGTCTATCTCCCCAGCTCGGTGTACGTGCCTTGGCCTTATCATGCACGCTTTGTTGCATATACTAGTGCTGTGTAAGCCGGCTCAGCTTGTCAAGAGACAATAATATATGTTTATTATTTGCTACTGTATCTGTGTATGTTAAGGTTAGCAGCTTAGCATCTCGTGACACCATTAGATATTATCTAGCTAGCTACTAGCTGGTGCCTTCATCAGTTTACCTGTGATTAACATACCTGACCTAGGATATAGCGATCTTGACTTGGTTACCGGTGAGCCACACATGCGTGTTAGCGTGAAGCGTGCAGTGCAGACAACTCCAAAATAAGTAACCAACCAGATGCCAGTGCAGGATAACACAAGACACAACTTGCATCATAAACTTAAAAGAACTGATCCGAAAGAAAAATTAGAGCAGGAGCAACGTCAACAGCAGCACATAGTTAGTCAGTTACATGTGAAGCCTAGCAAATTTTTTTAACGGATTATAAGTCTATTTCATCGATATAGGGTAGAGAGTAAAATGCACCGCTGGTTCTCGAACTTAGTTTAAGGTATCATCCCGGTCCCTAAACTTTTAAAATCCACGTTCAGATCCGTAAACTTACTAATCGTATCACGTGATGTCCAAATAATAGATTCTTAAACTAAATAAGTTATATACAAAATATATACACATAAAATTAATTCATACCGATTTACTTGTACAAATTTATTCAAATATAAAAGATTTGTAGAAAACTTCCTAAAACAAGAAACTCATAGAAGAGCTTTGCTGCTGGCCTGCTGCGTTGCATTCCAAGCTTCAATTCGCTGTGTAACAAGGGCGCACGCGGTTGCTTCGCGAACGGGGCACACCAAAAACCCGATACATACCCGTCAACCAAGAAAATATTCCGTCTAATATAACCTCCTCGATCGAACTGCCAGGTTAAATTGGTTTGTTTCCTTGGCCTCAAAATTTGCCTAACTGATACGTGGGCCCAAAGGGCCGCATTTCATATGGCAAATCATGAATTGCGTCAAAGTCAACGTGGCATAATAATAAAAAAAAACTAATAAGGGAAACTCGAATTATTCACCGAGGTGAGACTTCCTGCAGATAGATCGAGTCGAAGATTTACCCAACTTTTGTATTTTTCCCACGTCAAGTCATACCTACTAAGCTGCTACCTTTTGAACAAAAAAAAAGTACATGGAATGGCGCAGACCAGTTGGAACGAACGCTGCAAGCCTGGAACTGGAAGAACTGGTCTCGATGCCCGTTGCCATTTTCTCAAGGGAACCTTGACAAAACTAAACCTGATGAGCAGATCACATTGTCCACTGTCATGATCCGCCAGTAAATGTCGTTAGCCGTTGTCACTGCCGTGGAATTCTTCGCCAAGCGGCAGATGCAACATACCAGTCCACAAGTGGTAGATATTCTACGCCTACGACTTGTTACCGTCTCGCCACTATTTGACATCAAATTGTTGTCACTTGTATGCTGCCAGCCATGGGTATTTTCGTTTGCTGGAATCCTTGATGTCTCCTTGTCAAGGGAGTGGCAGCATGGAAAGAGATGGCCGTGGCAGTTTCCTAAGCACAAGAGGACACACGGCCACTTTGTTATTGCTTAATGGCTATAGTTTAAAGCCTAATCGGTAGTTAAATCACCTCGATGTTTTCACAGGAAGGAGATGGTCACACTGCAGACACATGGCCACTTTTGTTGGTCAACCACAAGCTCGATCGATCAGTAGTTCTGCACAAGCAAGTACACATCTCTGATTTCTTAATCCTTCCCACGTAGCACAACTGCACCCTCTTAATCACCAGCATCAATTCTTAGCTAAGTATCTCTTTCTGTGAATTTCGGCTAATATCCAAAGGAAAACACAAGATGGCTCACTGACAGGCCGGTCCCGCCTCTTCGGATAAGCAGGAGAGCCGGTTGCGAGAGTCCAAACCAGCATCACAGCATGCTTCAGTCACACACAGACACACACACACACTCTCTCTCTCTCTCTGCTTAGTCAACAGAGATCGCTCTCATTAGTCCTCGCAAATCCTCCCAGTGATCAATGCATGAGAATTGCATCTGAGACCCTGATGAGCAAATCTGTGAAGACCACATGGAAAAAGTTTCCAAGGATCATGGTCATGGCTGCCGCTCAGAGCCAGCCAGCCAGCCAGCCATGTTGTTCTACAGGCATCACAACCGCCTGTTCTACTTCGATTCCCTGAAGACCAGGGCCAAAACAGTAAACAGGCAACCAAAGCCTCATCTAATTTGGCCAAAACATTCTAAGAATTTGGCAAAATCTGTGGTCATTTTTAGTGGCCTCAGAACTCTGGCTCCAACCAAAACATATCCATGTGCAGCGCAAGTGACATGCTAGATTGCTCGCGACGCTTACTCTCTGCAGTGTCCACAGAGTTCAGTCGCAGGAGCCTTCTCTTCTCCTAGCATCCACCCGTTACCCCCTTCTATATATTGCACAGGCGCCGCGCCCCCTGTCCTGAGTCACTCGCCGGCTCGCCACCAGACAAGCGGCGAAGCAGATCGAGCTAGCGCTGCCGATCGAGAAGTTGGAGGGGGTTTGGCGCGATGGCGTTCGCGTCCGGGGGCGGCGCCGGCGCCGGCGGCCCGCAGGTGCTGACGGCGCGGTTCGTCCGGCAGGTGGTGCTGGGCCGGTGGTTCATGGTGTTCGCGTGCCTGCTCATCCTGTCGGCGTCGGGGGCGACGTACATCTTCAGCATCTACTCCAAGGTGCTCAAGTCGTCGCTGGGGTACGACCAGCGCACGCTCAACACGCTCTCCTTCTTCAAGGACCTGGGCGCCAACGTCGGCGTCCTCTCGGGGCTCATCAACGAGGTCACGCCGCCGTGGGTCGTGCTCGCCATGGGCGCCGTCATGAACCTGGCGGGCTACCTCATGATCTACCTCGCCATCGACGGGCGCACCGCGCGGCCCCCCGTGTGGCTCATGTGCATCTACATCTGCGTGGGGGCCAACTCGCAGTCCTTCGCCAACACGGGGGCGCTCGTCACCTGCGTCAAGAACTTCCCGGAGAGCCGCGGCATCGTGCTGGGCCTGCTCAAGGGCTTCGTCGGCCTCAGCGGCGCCATCTTCACGCAGCTCTACCTCGCCATCTACGGCGACGACGCCAAGTCGCTCGTGCTGCTCATCGCCTGGCTCCCCGCCGCAATCTCCATCCTCTTCGTCCACACCGTCCGCATCATGCCGTACCCGCGCCCCAGCCGGCGCGGCGCGGGCTCGTCGGCGGCGACCAGCAATGACGCCTTCTTCTGCTTCCTCTACATCTCCATCGCGCTGGCCACCTACATCCTCGTCATGATCGTCGTGCAGAAGCAGGTCAACTTCTCGCACGCCGCCTACGGGGTGTCGGCCGCGGCGCTGCTCCTCGTCCTCTTCCTGCCGCTCGCCGTCGTCGTCAAGCAGGAGTACAGGATCCAGAAGGAGCTCGAGGAGTCCCTCCGCGAGGCCCCCACGGTGACCGTCGAGAAACCAGCTGCCTCGCTGCAGATGGCGCCGGCAGCTGAGCCGGCGCCCAAGAGCCAGCAGAGCACCACCGCTGGGGAAAGGGAAACAGAGGCGAGGCCGCCGTCCAGTTGCCTGGGGGCGTGCCTGAGGCACATGTTCAGCCCGCCGGCGCAGGGGGAGGACTTCACCATCCTGCAGGCCCTGGTGAGCGTGGACATGCTGGTGCTGTTCCTGGCGACCATCTGCGGCGTCGGCGGCACGCTGACGGCGATCGACAACATGGGCCAGATCGGCCAGTCCCTGGGATACCCGGCCAAGAGCATCAACACCTTCGTCTCCCTCATCAGCATCTGGAACTACGCGGGGCGCGTGACCGCCGGGTTCGCCTCCGAGATCTTCCTGGCGCGGTACAAGTTCCCGCGGCCGCTGATGCTGACGCTGGTGCTTCTGCTGTCGTGCGTCGGCCACCTCCTCATCGCCTTCGGCGTGCCGCAGTCGCTGTACGTGGCGTCGGTGGTGATCGGCTTCTGCTTCGGCGCGCAGTGGCCGCTGCTGTTCGCCATAATCTCCGAGGTGTTCGGGCTCAAGTACTACTCCACGCTCTACAACTTCGGGTCCGTGGCGAGCCCCATCGGCGCGTACGTGCTCAACGTCCGCGTCGCCGGCGCCCTCTACGACGTGGAGGCCGCGAAGCAGCACGGCGGGTCACTGGCCGCCGGCGACAAGTCCTGCATCGGCGTGCAGTGCTTCCGCAAGGCGTTCCTGATCATCACGGCCGCCACGGTGGCCGGCGTGCTCGTGTCGCTGGTGCTGGTGTGGCGGACCAGGAACTTCTACAAGGGCGACATCTACGCCAAGTTCAGGGACAACGCCGCCGCCGCCGAGGAGGAGGAGGAGGATCCGAAGCGGCCGCAGGAGGCGGAGGGGGAGTCAACGGCGGTCAACGGGAGGAAGGGGTAGCGTCCATGCCGGCCGGCGCCTGCGTTGACTCGGTCGAAGCACGTACACAGGGTCTCATAGTGAACTAAACGCTCGGTTTTGACTTGGTATACGGGTCGTCCTTGTCCCCCAATCCATGCTGTTCTCAAGCTCAAAGAGAGCTCAACCGAACGGCAATGGAGGGCTCAGTCAGAGCGCAGCTATCACTGCATCCAGCAGGTGATTAGGTGCGCGATTAGTGTGTAATTTTAGCAGACGAGTAGCGATGATGACAGAATAGAACAAGTGCTCTCTTTTTACTGCTGTATGGATGTATACTTGTTACTGCCACTCTTAAACCTTCTACCGATTCAAGAGAAAAGGGTCAGGTTCCATGGTTACAATGTTCTTGACAGGTTTTCAGAAAAAGGAAGCTCTTGGTAAGCTGCATGAAGAACCCGAACGACATCAGATCATTGCAGGTGATTGGCTCCATACTCTGTCCTACCGACAGTACCACGAGTCCTACTGCAGATTTGCGATTAGCGATGAGGTTAGAAAGGTTGAGCGATGAGACGGCTGCTTTGGAAGCGGAGGAGTTAATGGCCGGTCGCCTCCGAACGGCACCGGATGGACGGACCCCATCCATCCAATGATCCAGGACATACGGAGACTGAAATGAATGCCAGCCACATCCTGTTCTTTTCTCGGAGGTCCATGGGCTCCAGCTCCCTTCCTGCAGCAATGGCAACAGTGATGTCTGAACCATGGGACGGCGTGGACGAGGACGACACCTTCGCTCGCTTGGCCATCGGAGCAGGCTTTGGCAGACGCCGTCCCATGACGCTTTGCTAGACGGCGTTATGTCAGGAGCACTGCACGACAGTGATGTCAGGAGATGGATTCAGAATCTTCAGACTAGCCACAGGCTTTGCTAGTACTGCCAGTTTTCAGCCAGGATTCAGAGCTTCATGTCGTCGCTCTCATTGGTTTTGATTTGTTTCCATGCGTTTCATTTCAATATGTGACTGAAACTGACGGCTATTCGTTGAGACCCGGTTGCTCACATTTTCAGGCCTGAATTCAGTGTGGATTAGTCTGTCTCCAACAGTATCCTCTAAACCGTTCTCTACTCTATATATAGAGAAAATTTCGTTCTCTATTGCTCCACCAGTGTTCTCTAAATGGTCTTCTAAAATAGAGAACGCTACAGGTTTTCTCTATATACAGAGATTCTCTCTCCTCTTCTCTATTTTTTCTTTACGTTTTAAACACTGAATTAAATAAAAATATAATATGTCCATAGTATTTGAGGTATGATAAATACGTACGTACAAAAATTTGGAACAAAATACGTTTCTAATATAGGGTTTAATGTATAGAGAACGAGATTTAGAGAACGTTGTTGGAGAGAAATGAGATATAGAGAAGATAATCTTGTAGAGAATTTTGTAAATGAAGGATAAAGAGAACGACGATTGGAGATAGCCTTAGGAAGGACATCTCTTTAAGGCCTGAATTGATCCACCGTTGGGGGCGCAGTAATGGTCATGGTACCAATCGTTCCTTGCATCCAAGGACGCCCTTTTCCTTTCCCTTGTTTTTAATATCTGAATCGCACCTTTACGATTTAATCACAGGCTCCATCAAGGATACAGAGACTGGACAGTAGTTCCATTTGGGAGTGACTACTTGATAATCGAGTAAAAAAACGTAGAGCCGTCACTCACCATTAGAGCCAATAGAATGAGGCCACGTAGCATTATTGACAGCTGCCAAAAATCGAGTGATGATAGGGTAAAAAATCACTCAATTTACCTACTGATTAGCCGGGTGGGAATCGGTTCAAAATTTGTCTACAAATCACTCAAAAAAGACCCCACTCCTATACATAAAACAGACCCGCCATGCCCAAAGCAGAAGGAGTTTTTTTGCAATTGATTACAAAATACCACTACCTGAACAGACCCGGATATAAAAAGTATAAAAAATTTATAAATTTGCAATATTAAAACATAACTTGGACTTGCGATTTGAGCGAGCAAGGTTCCTTACGATGGCACCTGCCCACCTGCTCGATTTATTCCAAGAATTAATGGATCTATTATTTCGATGATAGGCGACGTGCCGCTCCGCTCCGTAATGAGGTGCCCGTAGTGACTGTCATATTCTAGAATAGGGGGGGATATGGCCCACGTCCTACATCTGTGTAACCACCCGTAGCCTAGTAGGACTGCTCCTACAGTAGCCAAACTAGTCGGATACAGTAGAGGACTACCAAAAAAGTATTCGGGTAGGACTCTAAGACATGTATCCGACTAGGATTTCTATGTAAACCTATCCTCCCAGATTATACAAGGGCGGACGGGTAGGACTCTACTTGCAATTTGAGCGAGCAAGGTTACTTATGGTGGCACCTGCCCACCTGCTCGATTTATTTCAAAAATTAATGATCTATTATTTCGATGCTTGGCGACGTGCCACTCGACAGTGAGATGCCCGTAGTGACTGTCATATCCGGGCACACGGGACTGTACATGTGGCATATTTTTTCTAAAATAAGGGTAGGATATGGCCCACGCCCTATATCTGTGTAACCACTAATAGCCTAGTAGGACTGCTCGTATAGTAGCCAAACTAGTCGGATACAGTAGAGGACTATCAGAAAAGTATTCGAGTAAAACTCTAAGGTATGTATTCGACTAGAACTTCCATGTAAACTTTCCTCACAGACTATATAAGAGCGGACAGGGGAGAAAACTGGTGATCCACCAGGGAACCACCTAGGGATCGCCCAATCATCATTAAAGCCAATACAAAATACACAAGATGTAGGGTATTACGCTCTCAGCGGCCCGAACCTGTCTAAAACCTTGTATTCCTTTGCACCTTCGAGTTTCAGATCTCGGCGACACCCTACCTACAAACTCACCACCTCGGGGGTATCCCTCGGTGGGCGTGGCGGTAAAACAGCGACAATGACCCATCAATCTCAAGATATTCCGGCTTAGTCTCTCAATGGTGATCATAGGAGTAGGGGTATATGATTGTATTCATAGGGACGGGTATGCGTGTTTGCAGTAAAGGTTCATGTCTATATTATGTTTCAAAAAATATATTGGATTTACAAAATATTATGAATTCTTTTATTAATTTGATCTGACCAAAATAAATGCACCGTATTACATAGGCAACTTTAATATTAAACTCAATTAAAACAAACAACATAATCATACAAATAAAAATCAGATCCCCATGTCAACCAAAAATGAAAGAGGAAACACCACTAAAAAATAGACTACAAGAAAATATTAATATTACTAAAACACAAGAATGATTTGATATAAGGCGAAGATATTGCACCCTCTAATTTGATCATAAAAATAATTATGCAACATTAGATAATACATATCACCTCATACATAACTTGGACATACAAAAGCAATCCAGATTCTTCTATTAATTTGACTAGAGCAAAAGAAAACCATAGATATAATACAGTAAATTAGAGATCACATTACATCATAGACACCATTTTACAATATAACAAGTGAAAAGAAGTATACATATCCGGAATACCGAAATGTCATGTGGAGTAGAGGCGAGAAGCAACGGCTTGACAGGGGCACTCAACGGGTTTTATTTTTTGGCATGACTGGACCGGTACAAAGTCCACATGATGAGAAGGCTGCTGAGTGGCAGCTAAAAATAATTGGGCCGGGCCTCCCCATCATCAGATATCCTCCACGCAAAAGAGGCGGACAAAAACTGGTGCGCACAAGAGGATCGAACGGGCCGGTCAAACAATCGGACGGAAAAAATCGACTGACGCACGTATTGGATTTTTACTCGAGTGACGGTTAGGAATTCCGTTCCACTTTAATTGGAGGATGCGGTAATTCCATGTAGCCGTGCCATTTGGGCCTGAGGTGTCTTTCACACTGTGGGCCTTCTGTATGGATGGGCTCCTTACGCTCCAGCCCAACGAACATGAATAACCGACCTCACAAATTAATCCGCTTTACCAGCCCAGAGCCCACGACTCTGGGACAGCTCCCCTCTCATCGCTGACATGCCGAAGCGGGACCGCGACAGCGAGGGCCGGCGGCGCTCGTCGTCGTCGCGGCGGCGGCGCAGCCCGTCCCCGTCCGACTCGGAAGCCGCCTCGGACTCCAGCGGCTCCCGGAGGCGGAGCCGCCATAGCCGCCGGAGCCGCCGCCGGAGGGACACCCCGTCCTCCTCCAGCGACGCGAGCGGCAGCGGGAGCGAGGATTCCGGGTCGGACTCCGGCGGCGGCCGCGGACGCCGGGGGAGGAGCGGAAGCCGAAGGCGCCGGGACGTCACCGAGGAGCAGATCGTGGAGTACATGGCGAAGAAGGCGCAGAAGAAGGTATTGAGATTGGGCGGTGGAGGTGGGGGGTTTCCGTTTGTTTGGGCTGGAAGTAGGGTTGCGATCAAGGCTTTAATTGCTGACTCATTGTTGCTGGTGGCGGTTGGTTGTGCAGGCTGAGAAGGTGGCGAAGAAGCTGAAGGCGAATGCGGTTTCAGGGTACTCCAATGATTCGAACCCCTTCGGCGATCCCAACCTGACGGAGAAGTATGTGAAATATTTTCCCTTCTTCAAAATTTTGCAAAACTTTAATAATTGTTCTTATCTAGGGAAGAGACTTGGGCTCAAATTTGCCCAGAGTGCATTGACAAAACTAGTTCATCTATTAGCACCTATAACAACATTGCTATTACCCATCTTGTATCCAAATAAATACTGCTCCTAATGGAACCTATAATAAGACTGAAGAAATAGAACTAACATCTTGTGGCAACTAGTGGCACATTATAGATGATTGTACTTGGCCACTTGGGCAGATACCTGGGTGGTTTTACTTGTACATCAATACTGCTTACTCACTGGCATGGGTGATGAATTTGTAATGGTATTTGTCATTACCAGTAGTGAAGCTGATTTAGGTTGCTGGATGCAGCTAATAGCTCGAGGAAAATAATTTGGCATCCTGACCAATTAGGCTATTATGGAAACAATACATGAACAGCTGAACAGCTTATGCTCTAGTTAAACATAAATTGAAAGTGGAGCTTAGTGATGCACTAACTACTATGTATGCATTATTACTATCGCAGTTATGATAAGTTTCCTTAAATGGCTAGTTTGACCAGTTTATGTTTTCATGAGAATTTCCTGACATGACCATAGGGATTCTATTTGTTCGCATGGCTTATGTACTTCTTTAAAGGAAGTTATGCAAATTTTAAACACAGCTTTGGGTTATTAATGTTGTTCATTCAAATTTATTTAATTATTCTTGCTTGTGTCCATTAGTGTGTTAAGATCTTATATTCTGACTTTTCTATCTTATGTGACATTTATCTTCCCAGATACCATATTTCACCTTATAGTTTGGCATATTACTGCACTTTATGTTCACACTTTTATGATAGTATAATTTATCTTGGGATAATTTTTCTAATGTTAATATATTTTATGAAGCAAAATAAAATGTTTGTGGCTTCCTTGAAGACCCAGATTATCTGCTACCCTACTTTTTTGCATTACCACTATAAGATCCCTTGAACTGCTGCTTTCATTTGTGGCAAAACAATATTCAAAGAAGAATGCCCTCTATCTTGTCCCTTTACAGGTTTGTGTGGCGAAAGAAGATAGAGCGTGATGTATCTCAAGGACAAAAGGTCGACATTTCTGTCAAATCTGAGAAGAAGAGACAGCTAGAAAGAATGGTACTATGAACCATGAATTTCTCTACTAGTTCTATATATCTGTTTCAATTGTTTATGAGTAAAAACTTAAAGCATATCATAGTCATTGTACCCTCCTTTACTTCGAGATGTACTTTCATTGAATTAACAGGGTTCATAACTCAATGTTTATTATTTTATTTTTAGTTAAGCTTTGTCATTGGTTTTGTACTGTACTGTAGTTGTTTTCTGGCCAGCAAATGTGTTGTTCAGTTTTCTTCAGAAAGTTGAAGATTATGTTTTTCTTGCAGCGCCTAATCGTTATATTCATTCTGTCAAATATAGGCTGAAATAGAAAAGGTTAAGAAAAGAAGGGAAGAAAGGGCAATTGAAAAGGCACAGCATGAAGAGGAAATGGTTCGTATTTGATGATCATATATCTCTTTTACAATAATTTCAAAGGTTTGTGTTTCGTATTTTAGATCCAAGTCATTTTGCATTTGGAATTAAATACACGTATTTGCCATTTTGAAGGCATTGCTGGCTAGAGAAAGAGCACGTGCAGAGTTTCAAGACTGGGAGAAGAAAGAGGAAGAGGTTACTATTTAGAACCTGACAAACACCATGCAATTCTTATTGTAGTCAGTATGGACTTTTTATTTATCTAACTTTTCTCATTGTGGAATGCAGTTTCATTTTGATCAAAGCAAAGTCAGGTCTGAGATCAGGTTACGGGAGGGGCGTACAAAGCCTATTGATGTTCTCCTGAAGAATCTTAGTTTCTCAGATGAATTTGACGTTGAGTTAAATGAGCCCTATCTGGTGTTCAAGGTAAGCATCATTTGTTCATCCTTATGCCATTGCAGTTTTAACTGGGCAAAAAAAAAAAAGCCTATCCCAGCAGCATTTACCTTAAGCATTACTAACTGGCTGCCATCAATTAAGGTAGAGAAAAGGGACCACCCTGTGTAATATTCTGGACGGGTTTCAAAACCATCCATTCTATTTAATCTTATGACCATCGTACAATAGGTTTCAAAGAGATGGTTTTTATAGCTTAGCACTTCCTGAAACATGTCTTTTGCTAAATATCAGGGATTAACAGTGAAAGAAATGGAAGAGCTACGTGATGACATTAAGATGCATCTTGATTTGGACAGGGAAAGCCAAACAAATGTGAAGTACTGGGAGGTATATGTCCTTTTCTTTTACCTTTTTTTTCCTGAATAGCTGTGTTGGCATTAAGATGTTTAGAATGTATAGTTTTTGATGTTGAAATGCTTAATATGGAATAGTGTAGTCCCAAATAGGGATTGGTGGGATACAAAACTGATAGTAGTCTCCATTCTCTTATGATAGATTTTGTTTGGCTAGGGAAAAAAATGATGATAGATTCTATTTGACTAGGGAAAAAAATGATGTAGTGTAGTTTGTCAGTATATAATCTCTAGCTCATTATATGATTTCCCCTTAGTTCCTTACAGAAGCTATATCAAGTTTGATATTTAGTCCCTAGTATGACGGGAAAAAACTTGGATGTTCAGGTTATTTGGTTTTGTGTTGCCCTGTTGCTAATACATAATGTTCACGTTGATCTGAATTCATCAGGCACTCATGGTGGTATGTGATTGGGAGCTAGGTGAGGCTCGGAAAAGAGATGCCCTAGATCGGGCTAGGGTCCGTGGTGAGGAACCACCACCTGAGGTTCTTGCGGAAGAGAGGGGTTTGCATGCTAGTATTGAGGGGGATGTAAAAAGTCTCCTGGATGGTAAAACTTCCACAGAGCTTGAAGATATGCAAAGTCAAATTGAGTCCCAAATGCGCTCTGGAACTGCGAAAGTTGTTGAATACTGGGAAGCTATTCTGAAACGGCTTCATATTTATAAAGCAAAGGTATGCCAGTGGCTCTGCAAATGCCATCCCCTCGTACTTTTATACATTCTCTGATTTGTATAAAGACAGTAAAGGGTTCATGGGTATATTGGTTAGACCTCTCAGTCATTGGCAAAAGGTGCTACTTTCCTACCATTGGTTGGTAGCCTGTGGTGCAGTTGCATGATCTTCTTTAAAGGCTTATAATCTGGAACTGCGCTATTTAACTTTTGAATACTGATTTTGCAATTTATCCTTACGGAAAATGCTTGTTTCCATCGCAGGCTTGCCTGAGGGAGATCCATGCTTCTATCTTAAGGAAGCATCTGCATCGTCTGGAGCATCCTAGCGCTGCTGAACAAGATGTTGAATCTGAGAAAGAAGTGGACGACAAAGTGGAAGATGAGATGCTTGATGATGAAGGTTTACCTTCATTTCTGATTACTTCACTAACTTTGTTTTCGAGATGCTCGAGTGATTTCTGATATGCGTTTTTTTTTAGATGATAAAAGATATTCGCCTGAACCTATACTTCAGCAGACAGATAATCTTTTGGAAGAAGAAGATGGATCCTTTTCTCCACAGCTAATGCATGGCAATGAAGATGAAGATGCAATTGATCCTGAAGAGGACAAGGCTGAACTGGTAGTGTCCTGCATTTCCTGCTGTGTTTCTATTTCTAATAATATTAATAGAAATGTGATCAGAACTCAATAGTTATTTGCTGCAGTGCAGTTAGATGGGTAGATTAATTGTCATATATCGATTCTTAGTAATTGGACACCAAACTTGGAACAAAAAAAGCTATCCAACAATATTAGGACGGATATTCCCTAAAAAAACAATACTAGGACAAAGAGGTCTTCCAAGTCTTTTTTCCTTAGGACAACCTTTCAAGCTTCTGCAGGCCTTCATGCATGTCTTACGCTGAGAGGGGCATTGATTCATTTAGATCTTACTTCTTATGGCAACACTCCTTATGGTGACTTCCATTTGAGGCTCCCTAGAGTTCATATGCAAACAAAATGGTTATTAATAACATGATGTTGCTATAGTTCATTCTATGAGTCGATTAGACATTTGGAATGAGGTTGGCAACTGACTTATGTGCTTTTAATTCAATTATATCCAGGACCGAAAACGTGAAGCTGTAGTTTTGGAGCATCAAAGAAAGGTTCAGGAAGCCATAAAAGTAAAGGCAAGAGTACCTGATGAGATGGAGATGAAGGCCATAAAAACAATGGGAGCTATGGAGGAAGGGGATGCAGTATTTGGTGCGGGTGCTGAAGTGAACCTTGATTCACAGGTTTGCACAATTTGCCTTCTCGATCCTATTGCATTTCTTGCATCGTAACATGACAGTAGCTGCGTATCCACACTGTCCATTATTCTGTTTCTGCACTGTATTGGCGGGAGGGCTCTCAGAATCCAGCTGGGATCTGGCATAACTGTGACAATTTTTTAGAGCTGCTCCAGGAAGACTCATGGTTATGTTGTTACATTTTGAACCGTATAGAGCACACCTTAAGCAATATAAAATTTTTCAAATAATCTCATAATAACTACGTATTGAACTCTGAATTCATTTATTTTGTAATTGAGTATATGCTGACAGTTGAATATAGGGCTAATGCTATTTTTGAGTTTGATACCGTCAGTGGTAACGAGCTTTACACACTAGATAGAAGCGTGATTTAGCAACTCCGATGCATGACCTACTGCATGTGAATATTTACTCAGCTGGATGCTGATGGCATATGCTCACAGGTGTACTGGTGGCATGACAAGTATCGACCAAGAAAGCCGAAGTACTTCAATCGGGTGCATACTGGATATGAATGGAATAAATACAACCAAACTCATTATGACCATGACAACCCCCCGCCTAAAATTGTTCAAGGCTACAAGTTCAATATATTTTATCCTGATCTTGTGGATAAATCAAAGGCACCAACATACAGTATAGAGAAAGATGGAAGCACTGGTGAGACTTGTCTCATAAGATTTCATGCTGGCCCTCCATACGAGGATATTGTAAGCCTTGTGCCTCCATTTGTTTAGTTTTATTTTTCTCAGTTTTTTTTTCCATTGGCAGCTTATTCACTTTGTTTTCCTCCACAGGCTTTCCGTATTGTGAACAAGGAATGGGAATACTCGCACAAGAAGGGGTTCAAGTGTACATTTGAGCGTGGGATTCTCCATCTCTATTTCAACTTCAAGCGTTACCGATACAGGCGTTGAAATCTCTCAGGGGCAGGGAAGAACGGGATCTTGGACTGCTGCATGGTGGTTCTGCTGTCTGCTCGCATGCATATCAATCAAGTATGCATAAGAAGTTAGATCCTACGTGAAATGAGATTGTACTAGATTTTCCCCCTTTTGGGAGGTTTAACAATATTACAGCGTTGCAAGCTGATAGTTTTTCTATCAAAATTTTTATGCTTGCTAGTTTCTACTTTCAGTAGAATGGAGATCTGTACTAGATTTGTGTAAACGATAGCTCTGTACATGTGTTCAACTGGTATACACAGGATGCCCTTCTAATTTCTTCTGCGGCAAAAGCAGCGAGGCTGTTTATGCAACCTGTGAGGTTTGTGCTTGCTTTGTATATTGTACTACTACTGGAGTTCCAAGTTACAGCACGGTCTTGCTCCATTCGCGATATGGCTAGTTGCTCTCGTACGTTGTACCTAAAACAGCCATGCCATGCCGTCCATGTGCCGGAACACTGCAGAGAGGGTTTGTTCACAGCCCAGCGATGGCGTAAAGAATTCAGCAGAACAGATCACAGACCGATTTGTAGAGTATTTTGTGCATGTTATACATCTATCCACTCACGTGTACAAGACTACCATTGATTTGATACCATCTAACCAAATGAACACGGCTGGCCTGTGAGTTAGTAGGATCTCATCAATTGCGAAGTCCGGCCAAGGAGAGGCAGACCCTAGCGCCGGTGTCGCGATGGCAAGCAGACCAAAAACCAGCACTGGCCACACCAGCAATGAAAGCTTATGCTGCACTCAGAAAATAGAACTAGAAAGCATCTTCTTATGTACCCAAACTTAACAAATCAAGACCAAGTAGCAAAGGATTCCGCTATCCTTTATACAGCAGATACATGCAGACCAGAAACAACAATGAATTGCTACCAGCAGACATCACATTGACGAAAACTTGTGATTTCAGAAAAGAATTGAAAGGTTCACAGTTGCTATCAGCAGACATCCATTTGGTACTTTGAATTCAATTGGAAGTCAATTTCCAAACCAGGAACTTGAAGTTTGTAACATGTAGAATGGACTTGACCATCCGAGGTCCAGAACCAAATAGCT
Organism: Panicum hallii; assembly: GCF_002211085.1. Lineage (NCBI taxonomy): Eukaryota > Viridiplantae > Streptophyta > Magnoliopsida > Poales > Poaceae > Panicum > Panicum hallii. The sequence continues at coordinate 2,729,938 of NC_038050.1, read as the reverse complement.
CATGACTGATGCAATAAAAGATTAAGTGATACTGAAAAACTTCATCTCGTTTTCTCCAGAAAAATAACATGTCAAGCAGATAAGCAGCATGGCAGATATATAAGAAAATAGCAAACAGCAAGCCACCGAGAACATAAAGTTAAAGAGTACTTGCATTGGTTTCATCCGGAGTTTCAGGCCCAGAAGACCAACAAGCTCAGTCATAACCTAGCTACTCCGAATACAAAGATGATAATACGAGCAACCAGCTCCAAATTCAGGACAAGTCCATCAGAAGAAAACTACCAGAACCATCAACCACCTCTCACCAACATCTTGGCATCCCCATCACCCAGCAAAAAGAAAACTTGTATGCAAACTTGGAGCAGATCAGCAGTAGAACATAACATCCTTGACATTGTCCTTGATCTTCGGAAGTTGACGCACCTCCACAGGTCCCTCACGAGCTACTGCCTGCCCACTGCTGCCAGGGGTTGAGCCACCGTCCGAGCTTTCTCCTTCCACATAGTAGCGAGCACGGAATGCGGCAAGGTGGGCATAGTAGGCAGGTGGGACTGGAAAACAAAGAGCATCCTATTAGTGATGACTGGTTAACCAACTATACAACTACAACATAAAAGAGTATGAAGAAGTGATGCATGGTTCAAGAAAATAGATGTCCATATGATATTTACAGCCTTACAAGGCAACAGTAGGATTAACCATAACAAAGAAATGACGATCATGAATCCAGCAGATAAAGATGATGTTTAGAGCTGATAACAATATACTTGGCTATTTATTTCAATGAAAATTCAGATAACACATTGCAGAGACATTAAGAATACTACGTGTGTTCCCTCAGTGAACCAATCTACATGGCAATACATCAACAGTTTTCAAACAAAATGCTACCAAAGAGCTTGAAATTTTCTCTATTTTACTCCAGTTTGCAGTTAGAATTACATAAAAGAACTTGACATTTCTCAAGTTTCATGCGCACAGAGAAAGAGCTTATATCAATGAATCAAGCTTCAACTGAGAAAATTACTAGGAAGCAAAAGAGATACGATAAGAACTTACCCACTGACACAGCACGGGTGCAACGAGCATAGCTGCATTTCACCAATGCAGAGAGATGTTAAGTAGAGCAAAAGTCAGAGTGAGACGGAGCACTCATGAGAGAAGGGGAGTTGGAACTTACGTGTAGCAAAGATTGTTGGTCAGTGACTGTAGGCCGTCAGCAGTAAAATGATTCTCATCATAAAGGACATGGTAGTGGGTGGGCCGACTTGTTCCCTGACAAGAAATATTTTGACACTCAATATTTGGATAAATGATTTTCTGGAAAAGAATGTGTGCCAATGTACCAACATAGTTACCTGAATACCAGCATGACTGCACAAGTAGAAATCAAACTCGGTAGGATGACAAATCCTTTGGTCAACCACAGTTCCTGCAGCACAAGCAAAGCACAAGATAATCCCAGATCAGCAACTGCTTACAGAAGCATCAGCTATATTGTACTCAATAACAGTGTGACACCAAAACCACTAACCTGGAAGAATGTTTCCACTTTTGTCAGTCATATCACGCCTTCCATGAACCTCAGGGAAAAGCCTCGTGTGATGCCTTTTCTGGACAACCACAAACGTGACTGGAGGTAGGTATCCTTCCTCCAAAGAAGCACAAGCCTTGAAACGGAAAGGGACAATAGTCACAAAACCATCGATATGGGCATATAGCAAAGAAAACTAAAATTACAGACAAATGATGATGCAGGAAAATGTTACCTTTCTGATAGCATCCATTTCATGAAGAAGTACATGGCTGAATTGACCTTCACTTACACCATCCCTGTATAAGAGTGATCATTCAACATTATTCACTCAAAAGAATACAAAGATGAACAGAAAACAAGAATTTGGAACACATACCTATAGAATATTATCCTCTCAGGCCTGCGGTTTGTTTTCCTGCGGAAAGCAATCAGTAGCTCCCTACAAACAAGACCAAGTCAGTTCCCCAGATAAACCATACGAGAACTAACAGTAAGTAAACTCAGATCAATCACAAACTAACCTGATCATGCCACCATTAACATTGTGCCCCTTCTGTGGATCTTTACTGACAGTAAACAGATCTTCTATTATCTCTTGTCGGTGTGGTTGAGCAGAAACTAGACCTCTGTACTTGGTGATTTCTGGCCAGTCCATTGATGCCACCACCTACACAAATTCAAGGAAAGATACAACAACATCATTACTAGAACCAAGTAACAGAAGGAATAGCACTGAATAATGATTGGGAAATTGACAGTTGTGAGAAGAAACTAACAGCAGCAATGGATGATGCAGAGTCCTCTCCTGGTGGTGGGTGTGTGACATCAGCGCCAAAGATGATAGTTGGGACTTCTGACACAAAGGGTATGCCATTGCGTACAAAGGCTCGCTCAAGAACTGTGTTGCGCCCTCCAACCTGCTTAAGGAAAAGAATCATCACATTCCTGCAAGAAAGAACCGAAACAGAGACTTTACACAGAGTATAGATATTGAGACCTTGACATTGATTTTGAGTGCAACATTTTCCAGATATTGTTTGTTTGGCCTGCTAGCATGCTTTGGCAAGCAACATTGAGATACAATTCCGATTTCAGTCTCACAGACTCTTTTGATTTTTCCTGCAAAAGTAAGAGAGTCAAATATACAACAAAAAATTCCAATAAATAGCAAAGGTGCCTGTGTAGTAGTATGCTTACCATAAGAACCACTAACTTCAGGCAGAATAACAATTAGAAGCTGTAGCTGATTTCCCGTACCCTGTTGGGCAACCATTTGTGTGGCCCTCCTGTGTACATCTCTCAAAGCATTCTCTATATGGTTAGGAGCAGCTGACTTGACTTCAACAAATGGACGTGGATTGACATTCTACAGGGATGATAAGAAGCCAACTGTAATTATACCAAACTACTGGGAATGAAATACATCATAACACATCCAAGAAGTGGACAACTTACCATTCCAGTGGCATTGCACATATGAGTCAGATCCATACAGAACCTCTGTACCTCCTCAGGACGCATGCGTGAAAAGTTCAAACAAGTCCAGTTATCAATAGTTCCTCCATTGATCATTTTCTGGAAAAGGTTTCAAAACAAACAGTAGTAAGAGAGCTTTCTTACACATCTTAAGATTGGTCTAGAAAAAATGGATAGTTTTTCCAACATTAACAAAAAAAAAGAGATACTCTTAACTCCTAAAGTGTGGCAAACTGTGCAGAGTCATTTGTAGCTAAGAGCATAGCATCACCTTATTGATCATGTTCCATTGTCCAACACTTGGCGCACAAGTTTTCTCCCTACCAGAGTCATGATATTTCAACTGAAACACAATAAACAAACTGATTAGTCCTCTAAAAAATGAAATGACAAAGTTATCCATCGACACTTGAAACTTCTAGCAAACAAAAAAAGAATCTAGCAAATTTACCAAGGGTGGAGGCAGCACGCGGGCTTCAACAGAAACAAGGTCATTGCAGACTTTGATGCCAAATTCCTGAGCAAACTTATCTTCCACGTAATTGTTATGCAGAACCATCTATGTGGCACATTAAAACAATTGTCATAAGAAAATAATTATTCTAATAAACAGCAGAGAAATAAAAAGATCTTGATGCGTACATCACGGATGCTCTGCTCCCTCTCCTGAGGACGTTTACAGGTTGCTCTAAGTATGTTGGTCACTTGTCTGTCATTTAGCTTCTTAGAGTATCTCTGCCCTTCAACAATCTTGCAAACCTAGAAACATTTTTATGAATAAAACATCAAGCATAACACAAATAATTTGACTACAACTGAATGACAATGGATACGGTACCTCCATTGGCAAATATACGGGCCGCGAATCACTGCCAGCCTGAAGACAGGGCCAAGAACCATACTTCAACCTGCAGTTATATTTTTCCCAAAAGTACTGCAAAACCGTCTGTCTAGTTCCCTTCTCATCAACAGGAAATCTAAAATGACAAAAATGAATGGTGAGTTGATATAGCAATGTTGACAAATGTCAGATCATTCAAATTGTGATAATACAGAACAAATTAGCTAGGAGTTAGTAAGTGTTTTACAAGCAGCATTAATCTTCACTAAGGAATCCTATAATTAATTATTCAAAACATAAATGCTGTACAGAAAAGGGAAAAGGAAGCAAGCCTTTGCAGATAGATACTTACATCAGCTGGCTCATAGGCATGGGAGTAACCCCAGTTATCTTGTATCTTCTGATCTGGTCCTTTTGATGATTTGTTTCAATGCGAACTCCACGTAGTGCTTTCTTTATCTGAACATCATTACAGTCAAACAAGATTTAGTCAACAAATGGCAGCCAATAGCTTGTTGTACTGTACAGGAGGTTTTGCAGATTCTCAGCATGGAAATCTTTACCTTCACACGATCTCTGTCTGACAAAGGCCGAGAGGTATCACGTATGCTCAGAAACTCCTCCACAAATTTGATCACTGTCACAGGCTTAAAAAATGATGTTGCAGATATATCTGAAAAAATCAACAGGAAAAACAATGTAAATGACTGCATCAAACAGATCAAACAAAAAACATGCGGTCAATAGACAACAATAACATTAGAGGATGTTACCTATATTCAGTGAAAGCCCCATTTGTGTTGGGCGTAGGCTCTGGTAGTAACCTCTCCAACACTCAAGCCCCTCGCCGATGTCGCCTCTGTGACCAAAAGTAGTAGAGAAAAAGGATCTGGATACTGTAACATAACTGCAATTAAAGTGTTATTACCAAGAACTCGTCAGTGCCTCGGATAGAAGGTTAGTTAAGAGAATTCAAGAGAAGAACTTGAGTACAGCTATTATACTTCCAAGATGGAGACTCCCTGAGGACAACATCAAGTACTTGTATGGTCTCTTGAGGCATGTCCCTCTGTCTTCCACGCAGAAACTGGTGAAGGTGGTACATATCTGTTCTTCCAGCAATTCGAATTGTGATCTTGTATTCTCTCTCCGCCCTACAAAATCGAAAGGATTAATAGCTGCAGATAAGGAAAAAAATCACATAGTACGGAAAAATGACCCAAGAACCGGGAAGACCTTTCTTTCTCCTTCTTTTCCGGATCAACCAGGGTAACCACAAACTCCTCTGAATCAAAAGGAAGCGAACCAGCAGTATACAGACTCTTCCGTCCATCATAGGCAGGCAATTTGCCACCAAGAAGGGTCTTCCCATGCAACTTGATGAGTTCATTAAGAACTTCCCTGTTCGTTGCTCTTGACTTTGACTCGGGATTAATTGCAACCTGAAGGAAAGTAAATGCCAGGCAATCTTAATCATAATCCTTCAAGTTAAACTAAAACATAGTTTTACAAATCACATCGTACATATAAACACTACAAATTAACTATACTAGATTCAGTGAAAGCCAAACGAAATTGCATCCTAGACTCAGTTAACAAAACAGAATAGATTCACATCCACATATAGTCAGGGTGCTAACATCCACATAATGGAGAATTTGGAAAAAAAATTTGCAACAAACTGGTCACATTCATGCAAGTAAAAAAAATAAATGAATTAAATTAACCTAGATTCTGTGCAATTGAACCAAAATTCACATCCTAGATTCAGTTAACAGGACAGAATAGATGCTTCCTTACCCTAGGACTAGGTAGCAGAAAAGATAGCGTGCTAATATCCACATTAAGGAGAATTTGGTATCACTTTCGGCCAAAAAAAACTCATATTCACTCAATGAAACACCAACTGTAAACAAAATGTAAGTGACTTACCGCAAAATTTATAAAGAAAATCGTCAAATTCTGGGTAGAACAACAAGCCAATCAAACTAGAGTGGGGTTGAAGAATGTTCGTATTTGGGTTTGGTGGCCAGTAATCCAGCAGCCGCAGCGGGCGGATTATGTTGGATCTATCTTGCTAAGCGGCGGGGGATGGGGATCGGGGTAAGTGAGGGTTGGGGACGCAAGGGCGTGACACTGACAGTTTTATTTCCCTAAAATCCTGTCCGCTGGTGAGTGATCCTACGGATTGCTTTGCTCTGCGACTCGAAACAACGGATATGGCATATTCCTGTCCAGCACAAAAAAATTTATTGGCTATTTGCAGCAGGTCCCGTATATCAAATAAGTAAATGATGAGAACTAAAAAAAAAAGAGTTCCAAAAAAGGGGAGAGCACAAAAAAATCTATCAGTCTAGAGACAAGCCGAGAGACAGAAAAAGACCTGGGCCTCTGTACAACTATTTGGCTATTTGCAGCACAACAAAGGAGGCTCACTGTCCAAACTCAACAGGGGATCTGACCGTAGCAAAAGCAAAAGTTCAGCAAGTACGCTTCAAATCAAACAAATAGTGATAAAGAAGAGCAAAAGATCCAAAAGGAGAACGAAAGTAAAGAAGATGCCAAATATGTATCAAGCAGTAGCTGCAGCATCAAAAGCTGCTTCCCAAATGGCAGCCAACCGAAGAAGTTGCAGGACGCGAATGACAAATGCATCAGCCGTATTGTTTTACCGGTTTTGTCGCCATCTTTCACACAGGAAGCAAGAATCGCAAGTTTTCATGTACAATGCTCAAGTCAAAATAAATCAAGACAGGCTCTTGAAGCCCAATGAGTACACTGCAGAGTATCCGACACAATCCTCGCCAAAAACAGAGGAACAGGAAAAAAGTGAGAGGAGAACCGAGCAAGAAACGGGGACCTGATCTGCATCCCACTTGCTATAGGAAGCGTACAAAAAACGAGCTCAAGTCTCAGAGAAAAAGCACTGCGTGCTTTTGAACACAGAGCTGTGGCTGGTCACGCACGACGATGAGAAGCACCAAAATAACCGGGATCCAAAGCTCGCGACCAACCATGGGGAAACGCAGGAATGGAACTATGGTGCACAAACAGCAAGGGGAAAGTCCAGTATGAACATGCGTGCACTGCTACCAACGCCCATGACATGAGCAGGACGAGATCGGGACAGCTGCGATGTTGTCCTCTCAAAGAGACCAACGTTAAGTCATGTGCACACCACGCCCAAAACAGACACTGCATGCTAGCTTCTGGAGGATCGGAATTTAGGAAACCTTTCGTTTCGCTTTCAAAGGTGTGAGCTCTCACATTCCCCAGGAATTAGCAGTGATCCAAAACAAGCGACCAAGACAACCGGGGACGGCGGCAGAACGGGAACTATATTGCACATCGGCTCAAGAGAAAGTCCCCAATGCCACTGGCTCCGACCAACATCCATTAGCAGGATGAGATCGGAAAGCCTCGTTCATGGACTGCTGCATAATTTCCTCAAAGCAAATCACGTACGAAAAACAAAAAAAAACGCAGCAAAAACTGGACCTGTCAAATCAAGAAAGGAAAAAGATCAAGACGGCACGGCTGGGACCTCTGTGCAACCATCAATCGTTTTGTAACTATGCGTTGCACGGCATGAGGCTCACTGTTTAAGCCAACCAAGAGACTTGACGGTTCAAAGCAAAAAAAGTTCGACTAACTTGTACGCATAGAATGAAAAGGATCACAAGAAAGCAATAAGGCAAAGATACGAAAAGAAAATCGAAAGCTTGCTTGGAAAAGCTTGTCCTCAAACGACAGCCAACGAAAGAACACGCACCGCACGGATGCAACCGGCCGAGAATCTGCAGGATGCGATTTTCAGTGCATCTGCACCAGTTCTTGTCCGGTTTGATATTCAGGCTTGCCATCCTTTACCCAAGAAGAGCTTTACACGAAACGGGGAAATGATCTGCACTTCAGCAGCCCCACTACCTCAAAGATAAACCGTCCAAAAATAAGAGCAAATTGTTGCAGAGAGAAACGCCTGATCACTGCAGGCTGCTGAACACAAAGATTGACCAAGCATCACGGTGAGGAGCTCCAAAAACGTGCTGCTGCATGCTACTGGAGGAAACCTGACGTTTCACTACAAAGGTGTGGGCGCTTGGACACCGATCTCTCATGGACTAAGAGAGTGGCCAGATCAAGATCAATCCCATCACCAACTCTGAAGCTTAGCAAGGATCCAAGACAGGCGAGGGGAAACGCAGAACGGGAGCTATGTTTGCACAGTGGCACAAGAGAAAGCCCCATATGAACGTGCGCTGCAACCAAACATCAGCAGGATGGAAAAGGAAGCGCAAGCTGTACATGTACTGCTGCAACGTTCCCCACATGGGCAAGTACAAACGAGAAAGCACAAGAACAGAAGAAGAAAAATTGGATCCCACAGAACAGTAAAAATACAACCACCAAACGAGAGCAGACCATCACACACCGCATGACAACCACATAAGCATCCATATTTCATATACGAAATTACCATATCTAACGAGGCATGCATGTATACGAGCAGATACGATCGAGTAGATCGATCCAGGGGAGATAGAGGAGGAGGGCGGGCTTGCTCACATCGTAGTGGAAGAGATTGTTGTCGGCGACGTCGACGAGGAAGTGGTTCGCGCGGATCCTCACACTCTTGCCGACGGTGCCGATGCCCGGCCGAGCAGGGTGCGCGAGCCCCTTCTTGGAGACCGGCGCCAGATCCACGCCCGACGCGTCCTCCGCGTCAGAGGCAGCAGCCCCCTGCGCGGCCGCCACGGCCGCCTCAGCAGCCGCAGCCGGCGGCGCCAGCGCTGTCTCGGACACGAACAGTTTCTTCTCGACCTCCTTCGCCAGCGCCGCGGCAGACGGCGCGGAGGAGGCCGGGGCCGGCTCGGACGCCCGCGTGGGGGCGCCCTGCGCCAGCTGCCGCGGAGCCGGAGGAGCCGCCGACGCCGAGGGAGGTGGCGCCCGGATGGTGACCGCCACCGCACGAGGCGCAGGCGAGAAGGAGACCGGAGGCCCCGCGGGCGCGGGCGCCCGGTAGACGGCCGCCGGCACCCCGTACGCGGCCTGGTGCGGCAGCACCATGGGCGCGCGGTAGCCCATCGGCACCTTGTACGGCACCGGCACCGGGCGCGGCGTGGACGGCGGAGGCGGCCACACGAAACTATGGCTGCCGCCCCCGCCTCCGCTGTACGGTGGGCGCTGGTCCCCGCGGTCCCGGTCGCCGCCGCCGCCGCCGCGGCCACCCCGGCCGCCGCCGCGGTAGGCCATGGGAGAAGGGTGGAAGGAGAGGCTCTAGTGGTGGTGGTGGTGGCGGCGGTTACCCTCGCAGTGGATAGGAACGAGAGAAGCAAGAGGAAGGGAGGGAGAGGGAGTGGTGGAGTGGTTGAGGAGCGTAGGGGAAGGGGAGGCATTATATAGGCGGAGGGGGCGAGGAAACCCTAGACCACCCGAGGTGGCTAGCGAGCTCGGGAATGGAGGTGGTGGGGAGGAGGACGCCGCCTCCCAACGGAACGGTAACGTTACCGCCCTCCGTTTGTGTCCGCAGGTGGGCCTAGTCCTGCTTTGCAACTGCCTTGATGATCAAGTAATGATCAGCACCAGTGGAGCCATTGGTTCTTTAGGTCTTAATTAACTTTTTAGGGCTCAAGTGTTTGTTAATTAGAAAACATGCATGGGATGAAATTTTTGTATGTGAAATGATAAAAGAGCCCAATTAAATTCTATAATCAACTAGGTTCCTTAATTAAACATTATGCTGCTCTTCCGTTAGTTCGCTCGTCCTTCCCTTGCATGTTTTTTATTTTCATTTTAATGGTAAAAATCTCGTGATCATGTCAGATAAAGTCAATGACATGATAAATCATGAAGAGATCACTTGCTGTGGTTTTATTCAAACTTGGGCTGGGGGCTTTTTTTCGTCATACATATTAACAGTGCTATCTACTAGTAGATAGGCAAGTGACATGGATGGGGGATTTGTACTTGATATTGTATGTAGGCCTGTGTGGCAATAAATATCGGCAAGTCTAAGGCATTTGTTTAGTCAAAACTAAACTAATTTGACGTTTTTTTAAATTGAGAAGCTGAAGTTGTGCCACCGGAACCCTGGAGTGCAATCTGATCATTCATCCAAAGTTTCAAATAAAATAAATAGTGAACCCATGAAACTGAATAGGAATCAACATAGGACATTCATCCCTTTTTTTACATGAAGTTTCAAAGACTGTCGATTTCATTGCATTTGAATGTGGTTGAAACAAGATTTTAATGCAAGTTCCTTAATTCATGTTCTAACATATGTTTCAAGTCGTAGGTTAATTTCAAGGGACAAAAATAAATAAAATGCATGGCATGGAATTTTTGTTTGTTTTGGTATGACGAATTTTGAGTTCAATCTAATTACATTCCATTTATTTTGAGGGTTTGTGACTTGACATGAAGTTGTACGCTGCATGTAATTGAGTTATGTTATTACCATCCACACATCAGCCGTCGTTGGCATTATTATTCTAACTACGTATAGTAGGAGTGTAGGACACTGTTGCCGCCTTCTTTGTTAATGACGAGCATAGTTCCATTATCTCTTCAACTCATGGCGTCTGTATAAGATGGCGTAATAAAAGGATCAAAAACAAAACTCATGGTGATTTTGTTTACATTTGAAATTCCCTTTTAAATTTGTATTCCGATGCTAAGGTGGCTGCCGTCTTTTGGACTGTAAAAGTGGAGGAAACGTGGGTTGTCTATCTTGGCTAACCCCTGGTTGCTTGTTTATATAGTGGTAAATATCAAGGTGATAAAAGAGGTAGTTGTAAATGTATGGCTCGGTTGAGCTAATCCTAATACAATACGTGAAGATCTATCTCTAACCGAGTCCACATCTGCAACTACTAACATCTTTCTTGTTACACTTGGTTACATGAGATACATATTAATTCTAACAGACTCCCTCAATCTAAACTTCTTTTGCATTTGAGATTTAGATTGCTCTTGAATTCTTCAAGCTTCCCAACCGGTAAAGCTTTAGTGAAACCATCTGCAATTTGGTCCTTGGACAATACCAATCTGACTTGCAGTTGCTTCTTCAGAACTCGTTCTCTAACAAAGTGAAAATCAATCTCTATATGCTTTGCTCTCGCATGAAAGACCGGATTTGCTGGAAGATACGTGGCACCCAAATTATCACACCATAATATAGGTTGCTGATTCAACTTAACTCCTAATTCTCCCAAAAGTGGCTCAAGCCACATCAATTCTGCCGTAGCATTAGCATAGACTTGTACTAAGCTTCAGTACTTGACCTTGAGACTGTTGCTTATTTTCTTGCACTCCAAGAGATTAAATTAGGTCCAAAGAATATAGCAAATCCACCTGTGGATCTCCTAGCATCTACACTTCCAGCCCAGTCCGCATCTGAGAATGCACTCAACGTTAAAGACTTAGACATCTCGAAATATAGCCCAATATTCATAGTATGTTGCACATGTCTCATAATTCTTTTCATTGCTGTCCAATGAACAGATGTTGGTGCATGTAAAAATTGACATACCTTGTTGACCGCAAAGGCTAAATTTGGCCGCGTCAACGTGAGATATTGTAGAGCCCCTACAATACTTCTATACCGAGTGCTATCCTCCTGACCGAGCAATTCTCCTTCATGACTTGATAGCTTTTCTTAAGTAGACAATGGAGTTGAAGATGCTTTACACTTTGTCATGCCAACCCAAGTTAGTATCTCTTGCGCATATTTTTCTTGAGACAACAACAAACCTTCCTTGTCTCGCTTAACCTCTATGCCCAAGAAATAGTGCAAGTCCCCGAGATCCTTGAGAGCGAAATCTTTCCTTAGATCCATCAATAATGCCATTACAGCTTCACTAGAAGAGCTTGTAACAATTATATCATCAACATAGATGAGCATGTAAATAGTAATACCCGAAGCTTGATATATGAACAATGAAGTATCTGACTTTGACGCTTCAAAACCAAGCTGAACAAGTTTAGTACTTAGCTTTGCATACCAAGCTCTTGGTGCCTGTTTTAAGCCATAGATAGCATTGTCGAGTATGCAAACAAGATGTGGAGCACCATCACTTTCAAATCCTGGTGGCTGCTTCATATAAACCTCCTCTTCCATAATACCATGAAGAAACGCATTCTGAACATCCAATTGTCGGAGACACCAACCTCTAGAAACAGCAATAGAAAGAACCAGTCTTACTATAGCAATTTTAACTACTGTACTGAAAGTGTCTTCATAATCAATTCCATATCGTTGTTTGAACCCCTTTGCGACTAAACGAGCTTTGTATCTATCAATTGAGCCATCTGCCTTTTTCTTGACCTTGTACACCCATATGCAATCAATCATATTTGTACCTTTCTTTGGTTCCAAAAGATGTCATGTTTGATTCTTTTGTAGTGCCGTATACTCCTCTTGCATGGCCTTCTTCCACTTAGGATCATTTAAAGCTTCTTGAAGGTTTTCTTCTCTTGTAGCACAGAAATTTCCATATCGTACAATCCCATCTGTGTAGCACTTGGGCTTCACAATTCCATGCTGAAGTCGAGTTTAGCGTGGTGCGGGAGTAGGAGAAGGACTTCCTCCCACTGGTGGCACAGCTGATCCTGTTTCAGCCGCACAAGGTCCACCATCTGACGAACTGGCCGGAGCTGTTGGCGTAGCGCTGGCACATCGTGACGACTGCGGAGGGGTGAACTCCGGCACTAAGGGAAAATCAGGCGGGCTAGCCGCATGGTTGGTGGAATCTGGCGCGAAAACGCCTGCAGGCGCTGTCCCCCCACCCACCGGACTGCCGGCCGAATCATCCTCGGGATCGGTGAACCCAGCACCGTTAGCTCCGGGACCAGGGCTGATCGGATCTTCCTAGGATCCAACGCCTGGATCATCTATGATCTGTGTTCCTGCTGCATCGAGCCCACCTTGAGAACTAGCACCATTTTCTCCTGAATTTGTTGTTGCATCTTCTTGTGCATTAACAGAACAAGCTCCAAAACTATTAGTAGCATCAGGAATAACACAATGTACACCCCTAGGATTAAGCAGATGAGTAGGAAGAAGAATGATTTCTTTGCGGAGTTGAGCACCCGCACTAGGATGAAGTTGGGCAAAGGGAAAAACATCTTCGTCAAACACTACATCTCTTGATATGTAGATGCGGAAACTAGATATATCAAGACACTTAAAACCCTTATGCATGGAACTATATCCAAGAAAAGCACAATGAGTGGAGCGGAAAGCGAGTTTTCTAGAGTTATAGAGTCTTAAGTTTGGCCAACAAGCACAACCAAAAACACAAAGGAACGTGTAGTCGGGTTTTTGTTTTAGGAGCCATTCCATGTGTGTATCAAAGTTGATAACTTTGCTAGGGAGCAAGTTGATGAGATAGGTTGCAGCAAGGAAGGCTTGGTCCCAATATTTCAAGGGCATGGAAGAGTTTGCAAGGAGAGCAAGTCCCACCTCGACGATATGGCGGTGCTTCCTCTCAGCTGCGCCATTCTGCTGGTGTGCATGAGGAAAGGAGACAAGATGAGCAATGCCGATTTGTTTAAATAAGGAATTTAGCTTTTCATACTCCCCTCCCCAATCGAACTGCATAGCTTTATTTTTTTTTGTTGGATTGCCTTTCTACTAGCTGCTGGAAATTTTGAAACACATTTAGGACATCGGACTTGTGCTACAGAAGCTAGATCCAAGTGTATTTGCTAAAATCGTCGATAAAACCAACATAGTAGGTATGCCGACCAGCAGACATGGGGGCAAGTCCCCAAACATCTAAAAAGATTAAGTCTAGAGGAGCATCAAAAGTGCTATGCGACTTTGGATAAGGAAGTTGATGGCTCTTGGCCATCTAACATGAATCACAAATAGAACTTGAACCTTTATTACTATCATACAGGAGTTTATTCAAGCTAAGAACTCTTTCAACAATTGGAAGAGCTGGATGTCCTAATCTATCATGCCATCTAGAGGTAGATGGTTTATTGCTAACAAAGGCTTGTTTGTTGGAGTCCCTTGATGACGCATGCAAACTTAGAGGGTAGAGCCCGCCCCAACTTCTACCTCGATGAAGGATTTTCCCCGTGTCTTGATCCTTGGCAAGAAAGAAATTGGGATGAAAGTCAATGAAGGCATTGTTATCTTGGGTGAGTTTATGGACAGAGACAAGGCTTTTGCTAGCGCTCGAGACATGCAAGATATTATTTAGATGAATATCAGAATTTGGGGTATGTAAAATTGTGTGACCAATGTTAATTATGTTCATACCTGAGCCATCTCCTGTATGCACTTGATCTCTTTCATTGTACTTGTCTCGAACAGAGAGCTTTTCCACTTCTCCTGTGACATGATGTGAAGCTCCACTGTCAACATACCAATTGGTGTCAACACCATAGTTGGTTGTAGCAGTGCCGGCCGACTTGTGATTTTGTTGTTCTTCTTCATCATCGCCGTACCGGTACCAGGACCTTGGAGCTTTATGTCCTTCCTTCTTGCAGATCCGACATCTGACCTTGGTACTCCCTTGCTTTGGTGCGTTGCTGGAGTTGTTGGTGCGATTCTGATTGCCGCGACCACCTCTACCGCAGCCTCCTCCACGGTTGTTGCCACGGCCACCGCATCCTCGACCAGCCATGTTAGCCGAGGACTGATATTGTCCTTCTTCTTGATACATCTCCAACTGAAGGTCATACGCCAGAAGGTGGAAGTATAATTCACTCAAAGAAACCGAGCCAACACGAACAAGAATTGACGAGACAAAAGGATTGTAATCGAAATCCAAACCAGTCAAAATAAAGTGCACCATCTCGTCATCATCGATTGGCTTACCAATAGTTGCAAGTTCATCCTTGATAGCACACATCTTGGTGAAGTAGGTCGTGGACGACATGTTTCCCTTCTTGAGTGTTGCAAGCTGCATATGCAGATTGGTGACGCAAGCTTTGGAGTGCGCCGAGAACATAGATGAGAGCGCTTGCCAAGCTTCTGCAGATTTGGTCACCGTTGCCACCGGTGCCAAAGCATCTTTGGTGAGAGAATTCAGCAGGTAGCTTAGTAGCTGCTGATCTTTAGCAATCCACGAGTCATACTCGGGATTGCGACTTCCTTCTTGCTGTCCTTGCCGGTCACCTCAATGGTCTTCGGCGGCTCACGATCAGAACCTTCTAGGATTCCCATGAGCTGAGCACCTCGCACTGCAGGAAGGAATTGCGCCTTCCATAGCAAGTAATTGTCTCGAGTCAACTTCTCTGAGATAGAACCAAGTTGCGCCGGTGCCGATATTGATGAAGATGACGCCATGGAGCACTTGAAGAGGTTATGGATGTTTTGTGGAGGAGGATGCTCTGATTACCATGTAAAAGTGGAGGAAACGTGGGTTGCCTATCTTGGTTAACCCCCGGCTGCTTGTTTATATAATGGCAAATACCAAGAAGATTACAAGAGGTAGTTGTAAATGTATGACTCGGTTGAGCTAATCCTAATACAATACGTGAAGATCTATCTCTAACCGAGTCCACATCTACAACTACTAACATCTATCTTGTTGGTTCCATGATATACATATTAATTCTAACACGGACAACCATAACGTCCGTGGCTGTCCAAACTCCGAATACTCCTAGCGGTCGATACTTGAAAGTTGAAACTACAACTACCACCGCGTTTGTACACGGCGCGCCGCGTGCAAAGCTAGGCAGGCCGCCTGCGCGTCATCGCGTGCTTGCAGGCTTGCAGCGCAGGAGCGCGGTGACTGCCTGACTGTGGTGAGGTTACCTCTCCGCTCCGCCTCTACCTGCTCTCGTCTCGTGTCCAGGAGGCGTAGTACTTTCTAGAAGCAGCTCACGCTCATGGGCCATGCATGCCCATCCCCATCTTCTCCGATCGACTCCGAGCGATTAATGCCAAAGCTGAGGAAAAGATTCTTTTTCTGCACGAACCTGCCTGCGGTTTGGACGCAGCCGGTCGGCCAGAGAGAGAAAATGAGGGAGCACCTATATGCCCATGCATGAGCTGATCGATCCACGAAGGGACGATCGAGCATGCACGCGTGCCATGGCTGCATTGCACGCCCCGGTCTCTTCTTTTGCGCGTGCCCTTTGGTGGCCCACTTGGCATAAGCACGGACAAAAACGAGACATGCACGAACTATAAATTTTTCCAAAATAAAAAAGAATCCGACATGAATCGCAACAAATTTTGTATGCGTATGGAGTGTAGTCACAATTTTTTCAAAAGAAATTTTGGAGGTGTCTGGTTTGACAAAATTTGATTGTAGTGCGACTGGGCATGTAGCTGGCTACATAGGTTGTAATTGGATGTTGTTGTTTCCTGGTCAATGCGTTTGGATAGTCCGATCTCAGCCAATGGATGATGGACCGGCCAGGGGATCGCCATCGAGCGGTGAAGTTTGAACATCGAACGGACAAAAGCACTTTCACCTACGATCGCATTAGCCGTTCCTTCCCTGCTACTGAACGTTCGGAGCATCATCTCCGGCGCGGCGTCTCGCTGGATCTGCGAGGCCGGCCAAGGGCGGGGCGATGGCGCCTGCAAAGGGCGGGGGCAGGGATCAGCTTGGGCAGGGCCGGCCGGTGACGACGCTGCCCGCAGAGGGCTGCAGGCAGGCGCGCGTCCGGCCAAGGGCTAGCGGCCTCGAATCCTCTTTTCCGCCGGCGACCAATCGAGGAGAAAAAGCTACCACCCGGGCCATGGCCAGCCCACCGTATCGCCGCTTGCCGTTTCCGTGAAGGCGCGCGGTTGGTGGCGACAGGCAGGGCGGGGGGTGCGGGAGCGAGCGAGCACCGCGCGCAGGCCGGCGACGGTGGCAGGAGCCTTCTGCTCCAGCCCAGCTGCAGCCTGCAGGCGACGACGACGCGGACCACCACGTCGCTGCAGAGGGCGGACCGGCGGAGACCGGCGCGCTGGTCCCGTCCGCTCGACGATTGCCCGTCTCACCATCATCTCGCATCGGTCTGCTCCGACTCCGAGCGATAAGCATAAGCGATTAATAATGCCGCCGAAGCGGAAGACAAGGATTCTTTTTCTGCACGAAGCTGCCTGCGGTTTGGATGCAAGCGGACAGAGAGAGAAAAAGGAGAGAGCGCTTGTCTAGTGTCCATGCATGAGCTGCTGATCCTTGAAGCGATGAGCATGCATGCATGCATGCCATGGCTGCATGGCCCGCGCACCCGGTCTCTCCTTTTCTGCGTGACTTTTGGTGGCCCACTTGGCATACACACGGCGCCACCAGATCGTGTTTCCTCTCCTCTTTATTCCCTCAGTCCTTAATCCTGCACGTAGAAAAAAAAAGACTGCTGCTCGCCTGCCTCCTCCGTTCACAAATACTTGTATTTTAGAAATAACTATAGAAATATATTATCTTAAATGAAAAGGGGGTTATATATTATCTAAACCATTTTATATTATGAGTGTTGTAATGTTAGTTTGCGTTCTTTTTGCGGGAATGTTAATTTTGTGTTGACGATCTATATAAAACTTGGATGTTGACGATCCAAGGTATAAAAAGTTGGACTCATGTGAAACCCAGATGGTTTATATTTTCTACTACCAGAGGAAGTATATGCTTTCAGTAGGTTCATTTCACGGGACAAAAATGAAACATGAATTACGTTCGAACAGAATTAAGGATCCAACATGAATGTGGTTACATTTTTCCTAGGGGTGGATGCATGACAGTTTGGTCCTTAATAAGGTTTCCTTTGAAGTTAACTTTATTTGGTCCTCCTCAGGTTCAAATTAAATATGCCAAACCGGTCCTCAAACACAGTTTGTAGACTCTAGTCAAAGAAGAAACACTGCACCTCGGTTGAGTTGGCTTGCCGCGTGTCATGCCGGGTTATGTTAGCATCTGGATCCCCATGTATTTGCTTTTTTCCTTGGAAGCTGGTGACCACAGAATTAAGGATCCAACATGAATGGCTACCCTGTGTAGGCATGTGGTTACTTTTTCCTAAGGGTGGATGCATGCATGACAGTTTGGTCCTTTGAAGTTAACTTTGGTCCGTCTCAAATCCAAATGTGCCAAACCAGTCCTCCAACAGTTTATAGGCTCTAGTCAAAGAAGAAACACTGCACCTACTGGTCTGATTCTTTTGGTAGGACTCTGGTCAGGGGTACGTGTTGCCCGCGATCGATCGATGAGAGGGTTGCGCCCGATCGAGCCGTTTCTTTGAACGGCACCAAAATATCAGCTCGTTTCCCTGCCACGTACGTACGCGTGAGCGGCAAGCGCACATGGCCGGGAGGGCACAGCATGACCTCTGCGTGCAGAGGGCGGCAGGCAGGCAGGCGCGCGTCCCGCCAAGGGCGAGCGGCCGCGAATCCTCTTTTCGCCGGCGGCCAAGGAGAAAAGCAACCGCCCCGCCCCGGATCGTACCCGCTTGCCGTTTCCGTGAAAGCGCGGCGCGGTTGGTTGGTGGCGACAAGGAGGGGGTGTGCAGTGTGCTACTGCGCTGGGGCGAGCGAGCCGTGCTGCTGCTGCGTCGTCGCTGCACCGGGACGGGCCGACCGGCACGGCCACCACGCGCGGTTGGTGGCGAAAAGCAAGCAGGGGCTGTGCATGCATCCTGCACCGGGACGGGCCGACCGGCACGGCCACCCCGCGCAGGCGGCGACGATGGCAGGAGCCTGGCAGCCTGCTGCCCACCACCGCGTCGCTGCAGAGGGCGCCACCGTACGAGATCGATGGAGGCGCCAGGCCAGAGCCGAACCGCCGGCGGTTACAGGCTTTACAGCTTTCCGAAAGGATCTTTTCGGGACTTTATTTCCACAACAAAATAAACCTCCCCTCCTAAACCCGTTGCACTTGCACACAGCTAGCCATGTTGTACACAGCTACTGTAATTCATTAGCGTATTAATTGTTGATAGCAACCTAATTCACAGCCCTGCGTGCATGCTTAGTTGTAAAATCGTGGTTTTGTCCTACTATTTTACGTCTTTAGTATGCTCTTTACAATGAAATATATTTAAAATCCTATGATTCCGATCTCACTTCGAGCCCTTTGATCCGATTCAAAACCTAAGATTTTTAACAACCTTGCATCCACGTCAGCCTCCTTTCCCTAGACTAGCCTAGAGCAACACTTACGACAAGGCCAAGTGGCATGCGCTCTCTCCACCTCCTCTGATCAGGGTCGGCTTACAAAGCATTGTGGCTGAGGATAACAATAGAAAATCCCTCTTCCAGGAATAAAAGTGTTCAACATCATCCTACTAGGGGTATTATCCTCGTCCCTAACCTCATGGGACATAAATCTTCGATTGGGACCCTTGTGTTTTACCTATATAGCAGCTAATATTCATACATTTTGAATCACACACACACACGTGTGAAACACATTACTGGTTTTCTTTTTCCACCAAAGTAGCTTTAAACTAAAAAAAAGTTAGCAACTATTTCATGTAAAGAGTTATTCTTATGATTTTTTAAAAAGTTATGGATTAATTTTTATACTTTGAATTAGTGCAGTTTCCTATTTTTCATTTTAAACTACCTTTTCTATTTGGAAGAGCAAAGAAATTACTGTTTTCATTCTTTGCATGTGCAAAAATATTTTCACGCCTCCATAGAGCCAAAACGTGCATATACAGTGTATATGTAGCGTAGGGGTGGACCAACAGCTCGCATGGCTCGGCTCGGCTGCTCTCGCTCATCGCTAAAGATGGACGTGGATTGGGTCGACCTAGAACCCATATTAAAAAAAGATCCTAATGGGCTCCTAATTCGACCCATAAAGCATGTTGGGGGCAGCGTTTCAGAACCCCAGTAACCTTCGGATCGGGTGGATTGATCCGGCTAGCTATGGTAATGGATACCCGAAATCCGATGAATTTATTCCATTAGGGTACTGGTTTGGGTTAACTTCTAGACCCATAGTTTTGCTAATGGGCAAGAAGTTCTACCCGTTGGGTTTATGGGTACGGGGTCGTTCCTATATACCCAAACCCGTAAATCCATGAGGATTTTTTAAATCCGATGCAACATAGTGCATACTATCATTTTTTATGAACTTTTAACAAATTTGATGTTAATATCATCATTTTATAATTGTAACAAACTTGGTTTTAATATCACCATTTTATTGTGAACTTGTAACAAACTTGTTAATACCATTGTCACTTGAAGTATTAAACTTGTTAGATGTAATTTTATTCCCTCTAATATCTTTAAACAGTAAATTATGAACTTATTGCTCATTTTATATTTATGCAAATTATGACTTGTTGCTTAGATAAATGCATTATCTTTGTCTCTCTTAGTTGTTTAAATTGAAGCATAGTTGATAATGAGAAGAATATAGAATATGTGTGTATTGATCATTGACAAGCTTTTATCACAATAAGAGTGCATCCAATGCGTAAAGTAATGTTCTCGGTCATAGGCGACCCGTGGGTACCCGTTAACCCGATGGGTTCGGGTTTGGGCAAACTTTTATACTCATCATGGTTATGAGTTTTTTAAAAGATCTAAATAATTTTCGCTGGTACGAATTTGAGATGGCAAAACTCAGCGGATTTGTACCCGTTGCCATCCCTGGATCCGGCCCCTTCGAACCTCTCGCAGCGGTACTGCGGCAGCGCCCCCATCCGCTGTCCGATGCCGTGCGCAAGGCGGAGGAGCCGACACCTTCGTTGCGAGCGTCGTCTTCCGGCGAGAAACAGAACAGGAGTTCCGTGCAGCTGTCTTTGCCTGGAGGAGTTGTTGTCGCTCCTTTCGCTGCCGTCATTCCCTTCCGACGAGGAGCGCGGCGATCTCCATGGGCGATGGTGATGGCGGCGAGAGCAGCTCTGACGTGGGCTCGGCGAGGATGAGCAGGCTATATGGGAGCATCTGGTGCCTGATGATGACATGCACATGCTTCCGCTCGCCGCACGACACGCCGTGCATCTCTCCCAGGCGTGCCTCGCTCGTGACTCCCTTGAGGATCGTCGGAGCAACAGGAGCTCCGTGCCGTCATCCCATGCAGTTCCGTGTTGGTGTGCTTGGTGCTTTGGAATAAATTTGTTTAACCATGTTAGTTTTGTGTCATTAGATCCTCTTCATGATGTGGGTCGATCCATAGGGGCTTATGGATCAGCCGCTGACACTACGTGAAAACCTCAAATAGGTCACGCAGCATTTGTAACGGACACTTGTAGCCCGTTACAACCCGCGACATCTGTAACGGTTGTTGTTTGGCACCCGTTACCCATAAGCGCTGCAGGCTTGACCCCGAACTCGCCACCACAACGCCCGTTACCGATGATGTCTTCTGGTATCGGCCGTGATGAAGGACCGTTACACCAAAACTTTGTAACGGGCGTTAAAGTGTGTCCGTTACGAAAAGTGTACTATCGGTAACGGTCCCTTAATGTCCGTTACCGATCACTGTCTTATCGGTAACGGTCGTTTAAGGACCGTTACGACCTGTCGCCTTTCGTAACGCGCGTTACCGAGGACCATTTGATGCCCGTTACCGATAGAGCGGTGTTACTTGTGTGATCCGTTGATGCCCATTACCGAAGTGACAGGCGCAGCAGCCGGGGGGCGTCCTCCCGCGCCGTCGCCGCGACCGGCGCTTCCTCGGCCGCGCTCCTCCACCGCCGTCAAGCTGGAGCGCGGCGGCGCTGCTGCTGGACGTGTCCTGCTGCTGCTGCCTCCGCGCCGGCGTCACCGAAGGTGCCGGCGGACGTCGACCGCGGTGTCCTCCGCGCCGTCGCCGTCGTCCAAAGCAGCAGCCCTTCTTCCACTCCATCGCCGCGGCCGCGGCCGCGACGCCGCCTCCTCCTCGGGCGCGCTCGTAGACGGTCCTCCTCAAGGTGGAAATTGCCCCGTTTTATTGAAGTTTGCTGTCCTAATCCTCTTACTCATCGGTTTTGGTGATGAATTATGCTCATTTGATGTATGGAAATTGCCCTTGTTCATTGAACTTGTAGATGGCAGCTGCTGATCGGGTTTGGATGTACAGACAGCCCCGAGATTGGGACAATTTCATAACCGGGGTCAATGGTTTTCTAGGTCAAGCAGAGGCGGATATGAGAAACCGTGGTGTTCAGGCAATGTATTGCCCCTGTATAGATTGTCTCAACCAGAAGAAGTTCGGACAACGGGACAACATTTTTCATCATTTGATCACACGTGGTTTCACAAAAAATTACACGTGTTGGAACAAACATGGTGAGGAAGGCCTTAATGAAGTCGAAGCAGGATGCCTAAATGAAGGTGAAGCGCGACACCATGGTCAAGGCCTTAATGAAGGGGCAGCGCGATGCCATCATGAAGCCCTTGTTGAAGGTGGAGTTTTTGAGGAAAATGAACCATTCCCACCCTTTGTTAGGAGGCCTGATGATATGACTGATCAAGAAGTTACGGGCTTCGATGATGGTGAGGTGTTGCAACGTGTGCACAATGTTGATCAAATGGTGCGGGATGTTGAGTTTCAAGGAGTGTACACAACTTCTGAATTAGCGAGGCTGAAGCAGTTCATTGAAGATTCAAAGAAACCCCTCTATCCTGGTTGCCAGAAGTACTCTCGCCTTTCTGGTGATCTAAAACTTCTGCAGCTTAAGGCAGATCATGGTTGGAGCAACAAAAGTTTCAAACAACTATTGGATCTGCTTAGAGACATGCTACCTGAGGGAAACCAAGTAGCCGAGTCTGTCTATGAGGCAAAGAAGATAATCTGTCCTCTGGGAATAGAGGTTGAAAAAATTCATGCATGCAAGAACAGTTGTGTATTGTTCCATGGAGACTATGCAGACCTTGACAAGTGCCCCAAGTGTGGGTGTGATCGGTACAAGAGGAAAAAAGATGGTGGAGACGATAATGCTGATGACGGGAACGTGCCCGTGGAGATCGGAGGCAAGAAGAAGGTTAACAGAGGGGGTCCTGTGAGGGTGGCATGGTATTTTCCCATCATTCCCCGGTTGAAAAGATGGTTCGCCACAAGAAAGGAGGCCCAACTCTTGCGTTGGCATAAGGAAGGCCGAAAGAAGGAAAATGACAAGCTTAGGCACCCCGCAGATGCAGCACAATGGGGTAACATTGATTCCCACTTTAAGTGGTTTGCTGATGATTGCAGAAACCTTCGGTTCGCTATGAGCACAGATGGCGTTAACCCTTTCGGTAACCAGAGTTCAACACATAGCACCTGGCCTGTCGTGCTGTCAATGTGCAACCTTCCACCCTGGCTATGCAAGAAACGGAAATACATGATGCTGACAATATTGATCTCTGGGCCAAAGCAACCTGGCGACCGTATTGATGTCTACTTGAGGCCACTAGTTGATGACTTGAAGACACTTTGGAAGCCTGGTGTGAAGGAGGTTTGGGATGAGTTCGGGCGTGAGGAGTTCACATTGCACGCCATGTTGTTCACCACCATCAACGACAACCCGGCTCATCGCAACCTCTCCGGCCAGAGTAAAAGGAAAGGTGCAGCTTGCCCGCACTGCTTGGAAGAAACTTGCTCATTGTGTCTAAGAAATTCAAAGAAATTCGCATTTATGGGGCACCGTCGTTTCCTCAGCAAGAAACATCCCTACCGGGAGATGGATTGTCAGTTTAATGGGGAAAAGGAGCATGGAGCGGCGCCTCTGCATGTGACTGGAGATCTGATCCTCTTGCAAGTCAAGGACATCAAAACTATCGAGGAGTTACCCAAAATGACTGAAAAAATCCTTGTCAAAAGAAAGAAACGAGATGGTGAAGAAGAAGAAGATGGGAAAGGAATTTGGAACAAGAAATCAATTCTATGGGAGCTAGAGTATTGGGAGCTGTTGGATGTGCGTCATTCGATTGACAACATGCACGTCAAGAAGAATGTGTGTGAAAGCATTTGTGGAACATTGCTACAACAGAAGTTGAAAGGAAAAGATCATAAAAATGCAAGGGAGGATCTTAAAGATATGGGCATTAGGCCGGAGCTCTATGCAGAGGAAACAGACACGGGGACGGACCTTCCCGTCGCTGCAACCACCTTGTCAAAGACAGAGAGAAAAGAATTCTGTAAGTTTTTGCATGGTTTGAAAGTACCTTCAGGCTACTCATCGAACTTCAAGAGGCTAGTGTCGGTGAAGGACATGAAAATGAATTTCAACTTGATGAAATCTCATGATTGCCATGTGTTGATGACAGCTCTTCTTCCTGTTGCACTTAGAGGTATCAAGACAGTACAGGTTCGCGACACGGTCACGAGCTTGTGTTTATTCTTCAATGCAATAGAACAGAAGGTGATTGATGAGGAAGAACTATTGAAGTTAGAGAGGAGGCATTTCGAGACCCTATGCATGCTTGAAGCTACCTTCCCACCAACATTCTTTGATCTCATGATCCATCTAACAGCACACCTCGCGAGGGAGATTTGGTTCCTTGGCCCATCTTACCTTCATCAGATGTTTCCATATGAGAGGTACTTTGGATTCCTCAAATCATTGGTACATAACCGGTCATTTCCGGAGGGAGCCATGGTTCGTGGCTATGGGACCATCGAAGCAGTGGAGTGGGCCATGGGTTATATGGACCCCCAAAACCCCATTGGTGTGCCTCATTCACGGCATGAAGGTAGGCTTGCAGGTGTTGGGACCATGGGGAAAAAGTCAATCACTCCGGATCCAGATGCCTTCAACATGGCTCATTTCACCGTGATACAACAGATTGACCTGATTACACCATTTGCCAACGAGCACATGCAACAACTACGTGAAGAAAACCCTGCCCGTAGTGAGGCTTGGGTTGCAAAGAAGCACATGCAATGCTTCAGCTGGTGGCTCCGAGATTATGTCCAGAGATGCAGCGCAGCTGTAACCGACAATCTGATAACGAAACTAGCAGTGGGGCCATTATTCACTGTTACAACATACCAAGCAATGGATATCAATGGATACACGTTCTACACCATGGCCCAGGATGCCAAGAGCGTCTATCAAAACAGTGGTGTGCGTGTACGGGCCGTCGACAATGACATGCAGGCAGCCACATACTATGGTCAAATAGAGGAGATATGGGAGCTTGATTATGTAGGTTTCAAGGTAGCCTTGTTTCGGTGCAGATGGGTCAATGGGAAGAGAGGTGTGAGCAAGGATAAATATGGGTTTGTTAGTGTTGATCTGCGGGTCTTTGGTTACAAAGACGAACCGTTTGTTTTCGCCAAGGATGTTGAGCAAGTGTTCTATGTACCTGACCTTGCAAGGAAGAACTGGTGTGTGGTTATGCCTGGAAAAAAAAGGATTGTTGGGATTGCCAATGTTGTTGACGAGGAGGAATACAACCAGTTTGATGAAATTCCATCCTTTGACACTTCATACATGCCCCGACTCGTGGCAACTGACAAAACACCGTACTTGCGAACCGACCATCATGAAAAAATCCATATCCAGAAATCAAAGAAAAAGCCATCAGAGTGATGTCTGCTGAATCCTAATTTTGTAATGTAGGATGTGTGTAGGTGGAAGTTCAATCCTTTTTGTAATATAGGTTGTGTATTGGTGGAATTTGAATCCTTTTTGTAATATATGATGTCTATATATTCTCCAGACATACTATACATGTTCTGCACCAGTTATATATATATTCTGTACATATTCTGCATCAGTTCAGCAAGTGAGCTTTAGTCTGCTGACAAAACACCCGTTACTTATACGTCAGTAACGGACGTTACCAAAACGCCCGTTACTAAATATTAGTCAGTATCGGGCTTCACTGCAACGACCGTTACTTATTGTCTCACATCAGTAACGGACGTTAACTCAAAGCCCGTTACTAGTTATACGTCAGTAACGGACTTTACTACAACGACCGTTACTTACTGTCTGACATCAGTAACGGGCTTTACCACAAAGCCCGTTACAAAGTGGTCATCAGGGGACAATACATATTTCAAAGAAATCCCTTTCGCCGCTCTTTCTCCTGCCCTAGCCCGCCGCCACTCTCCTCGCTCGCCGTCGCCGCCATTCTCCTCGCTCGCCGTCGCCGCCATTCTCCTGGCCTAGCCCGCCTCCGCCAGTCTCCTCGCTCGCCGTCGCCGCCATTCTCCTCGCTCGCCGTCGCCGCCATCATCCTGCCCTCGCCCGCCGCCGCCACTCTCCTCGCCCGCCGTCGCCGCCAGTCTCCTCGCCCGCCGTCGCCGCCATTGTCCTCGCTCGCCTTCGCCGCGACGGTCCTGCCCTAGCCCGCCGCCGCCACTGTCCTCGCTCGCCGTCGCCGCCATTCTCCTCGCTCGGCAACGAGGCGACGCGGATCCAGCCCCTCCCAACCGCCATTCGCGACAGAGGTTACTGCTGCTTCAACCCCCAACGCCCTCTCTCTGCTCGGCCACCCAATGTGCTCTTCCTGTCAAGTTCGATTAGGGAGATATGCTACTTTGCTGTTGTTTAGAGTCAATGCACATAGAATTATTCTCCTGGAATTACCTGCATTAGTTCAGCATGCCTTAATAGTTCATTTTTATTTGATGGATGATTGTTGATGGCCACATTCAGTCAGCCATGGAATTGTTTGAAGCTTATTTACAGTGTACATTGTTTTTTGCTGTGATAATCATACTAAGTGATTGCTTTATCCTCTTGTTGCATGTACACATGGAACCCACAATTCATTGGATCTGAAGTTGGACAAGGAAGCAGTTGAAGGAACTTGCTTCATACATAAGCATTGCTCCACCCTGTCAAAATGGTTTGCACCTATCCCCAACCTCTATACTAAGTAAAATTTTACCTGTATGTCTATGCTGATTTTATTTAGGACTTGTACTGATTTCTAGTGTAATATTAGCTTTTTTGGTTTACAGTTTTTGTCTAGTTTATGTTGCTCTACTGACAACCTGACATATCATCTATGCAGTCTCCCACACCAACAAACTCCTGTAGTGACAGTAGTGCATCATCACAGCGCAACGACGGTGAACGTTCTTCACAGGCTCACTCAGCGCAGACTGCTGCGAGTAGTACTCGAACCCGCGGGTCAAGGACACAAACCAAATGGCCAGAAGACAAGTTGACTGCAACTGGACTTGATGAAAAATTTTGGCCTACCCCAGATGCTGCAAGGGAAAGATTTGTATTGGTCTGTGGCCTCATTGCTCGGGAGAGGGTGTCAATCAACAGGAAGCTTGAGGATCTGTCACCAGTTGAGAAGGAACAGCTATTCGAAGCATTGCTGGAAAAGCTAGAGTACCCAGCCAATCTGGAACCAACTGTTCGCAACAAGGCAATTAAGGCAGTTATGTCAGAGATTGCAACCTTGCAACGGCGGTTCAAGGCCCATTTAAGAAGAAATTATGTGAGGCAGGAGGAGTCTCCCTTTGAGAAGCATGGCTTTTTGAAGCCAGAAGACTGGGAGGTGTTTGTGCAGGAAACCAATTCTCCTTTTTTTCAGCGAGTGAGCCAGGAGATGAAAGATAAGAGAGCATTGCATAATAAGCCACACAAGACGGGAAGAAAAGGTTATCATGGTAAAAGGAAAGAGTGGGAGGAGGAGGATGCAAAGCTAGCTAGAGAAGGAAAAGAGAACCCTTGGGACCAATTTCCTGGACGTTCGAGGTCATATCTGCAGGCAAGGGCGGCGAAGAGGATGACCACTAGTGAAGGCACTAGTGAAGGAAGCGGGGACATAACATTCAGTAACCCTGCGGTGGTGGGGCTAGCAAATAAGGTGAAAGACCTTGCATCTAAGGCTAGTGATGGTTCTTTCACTGGGGTTAGGGAGAATGATATCCTCACCGCGGCACTTGAGAATCCAGAGCATCGAGGTCGGGTCCGAGGCGTGTCTAGTTCAGTTGGCTGGGGTAAAGGGTTTGGTGAAGAGTTTGCTGGAATGTACAGGAAGAAGAGGAAGAAGACGAAGGAGAGGTCTGATGCGGAGAAGGAAAAGATAGTTGGTGAAACAGCCATCAGAGTAATCAACATGCTAAGACAAGCAGGCGTGGTTATACCGGATGCTTTGTGTCCTACCCAACCAACACACACCGGTAGCAGCGAGCAAGAAGATGCGAGTGTCAGTGCGGAAGAAGATGTGCGTGGCAGCGGGGAAGACCATGGGCCATTCAACGAGAACGAAGCTGACAGTCGATCATCTATGCTGGACACAATAGATAAGCTGACAGAGCCAACCAAGTGCAGCCTTTTGGATGGCACCGGGCATAACTTGGAGCTCGCAGTAGCCACTGTCTATCCATATCAAGAGACTTGCCATTGTGTACCGGTGCAGGAAGGGTATGCAGTGGTGCAACCTACTTATGTGTGGTCCAATACGAGTCACTTCCGTCTGCCTGTGCCAGTAGGGGGGGATGAGATAACAACCTTAGGTGAGGCTCTCGGTACAAGGATCCAATGGTCAAAGCATAGGATCCTTATACCACCCAGGACGAGACAGCCCAACTCTGGAACCGCATCAGGTAGCAGGGGTACAGCATCAGATGCAGGTACTGCAGCTCAGCGTCCGCAAGAGAAGGCTCAGCCGCAGCAGCAGCAGATCTGCAAAAAAAAGGAGCAGCAGCAGCAGCAGCAGGAGAAGCAGCAGCAGCAGCAGCAATCTCCGCCTAAGCATCAGCCACAACCGGAGCCTCTACAACAGGAGGGAGAGCGCAGCCAATCTCAGCCTGAGCAGCAGTCACCACGGGAGGAGAAGGAGGCCAGGAAACCTCTGCCTAAAGATGAGCTTGTTAACGCTATTTGGACAACACAGAATCCAAAATACAAGCCTGGTGTGCCTATGTTGTCAGAAGCGGATTTAGATGCTGCTGGACCAAATTGTGCCAGGTTGCATGCTTACGTCATGGAAAACAGTAAGGATAAACTTGGCTTTCCAGCAAAGGTGCCTCAAGCCTACTTTGAAGGTGATGGTGATTTAATGTTAAACATTGCATTCGATGACGTGTACGACCTTATAACCCTAGGTGCTCTGGATGTTAGCTTCTTGAGGTTGTGGACATTGTAAGTCCCTTCAAAGCAAAAAAATATATTTCTTTAATTTTGACCACAAAGTTCATGCATGCTAACAATTGGATTATTTGTAGGAAAATGATGCAGAATGCAGCAGAGATGCAGTGCAGTGTTGCGTTTTTGGACCCACAGGTTTTCACCGCCACAGTGATTTCTCACCAGCCTAGCACTGTAACACAAGCAATTAAAAATGCTATGAAGAACGACTATGTGGTGGGTGCCTACAACACCGGTGGCCACTGGGTAACAGTGATCATCTCTATGAAGTACAAAGAGGTTTGGTATTTAGATTCTGCTAAACTATTTCCCGGTCGAAAGTTCACGGACGTCCGACATATTGTGAACTGGTCAGTATATTGTAGGTTTTGTTCACGAAATATCGATCTCTTACTGTTTCTAATCGGTATTGCTGATCATGCAGGGCCTTTGATGCGCGCATGGAAGAAATGATGAAAGCAAATAAGAAAAGGCCAAAAACCAAACCTAAACTCACGCACAGGATAGATGTTAAAGTAAGATTGAGGTTTTTTTATGGTGCCTTCCTACCTATTTGGTTACTGCATTAACTTGTCATATTGGTACCTTCTTGCAGTGCGCTCAACAGCCATCGGGGACCTTTTTATGTGGATTCTATGTGGCATTCAATATGCTAAAACTAGTCGGTGACATACCTATAATGAAAAAGGCTGCTGTAAGTATATACTGCTCAGCCTTGTCTCTGCTCATATTGTTCATTTGATTTTAGAAACTGATTTGTACTTGTATGAGCTCATAATGATTGTATTTTGCAGGATTTCAACGCTGCCCTAACAGTTTCTATAGAAGATCTAAAGCCGGTCCGGGAGATGCTGTGCGAGTTCATTCTTAAGGAGACCCTCGACCCAAAGGGCAACTTCTATAGCGCCTTCTAAATTTATGATGCACCGTGAGTTCATTGTTAGCCACACACTTGAAACTTGTTGCATTCAGGGCTTCAAACTTGTTGCATGTCTGATGAGGAATGATGTGATCTTGTGTATATTCATGATATCTACTTGCTTGTGTATATATGCGATGAGAATGTGTTTGTGATGTGTACTTGCTGGTGGCTGCCAAATCCTGGCTGGTTCCAGGATGCAGCCAGAAAAGAACTGGTTACTGTAGGGGTGGCCTACGTATAGGTAACGGGCGTTAACTAAAGTGCGTTACAACAACTGATCAGAGAGTAACGGGCGTTAACTAAAGCACGATACATAGTGAGATCCGAGAGTAACAGGCGTTAACTAATGAACGTTACATACTGAAAGAACCGTTACAGATATGGTCCAAAGGTAACGAGCCCCGATTCAGGCCACGTTACGTATAACATTTGTAACGGGCTTAGCTTAAGGACGTTACGGATACTTCTTAAAGGTAACGGTCATTACTTACAGACCGTTACAAATACTGACCAGTGGGCCCAGAAAGAGACGTGGAAAAATGTATTTGTAACGGGTAGCATGCAAAAGACCGTTACGTTTCTTCGGTTTCTGTAACGGGCTGTGTGTCTCTGCCCGTTACAAAAAGTCCCTGTGGGCCCAGAGAAACAGCCATTTAGGATGACCGGTAACTACATCTGGTAACGGTCTTTGTTAGATGACCGTTACAAACACGTGTTATCAGTAACGGGCTGTTGCCCGTTACCTTTGTTCGATCATTTGTAACGTCAGATCGGTAACGGCTGTTTGCCCGTGACCAAAGGTCATCTATGCCCGTTACCAATATACATGTTTTCACGTAGTGTGATCCAAAAATGGATCGACTACCCATTCCCCGTTATTTGTTGCATGGATAACATAGCATGGAGCTACCACGGGTCAACCATCCCCATCCATACTCATCGCCCGCCGTGCCGACCGCACGCACGTCCGCATTCGTGCTCGTGCAGGGTGAGTAACGCGCTCCGTGCACACGGCACACCTCACGTGTCCTGCAGTTAGAAACGGTTTTATTCGGATATTCGATCCTGACGACCCAAGCAAGTTCGTACTCGGCTTTGCCATGGGCCAGACAAAGAGCTTGGGCTTGCAGGCCCCCTTCCAACTTGGAAAGAGTTACTAGCCCACATACTTCAGCCCAAACCCATCGACTGAAACGCCGCCGCCGCCGCCGCGGGAGAGTCATCAGTCGGTTCTTCTGTCTTCTCCACGTCCGGCAGGCGGCAGCCGGCGAGCACTTAGAGACATGAGGAGATGTGTATCATACACTTACAGTAAGCATGAATAATCGCGCACAGTTCATACGAAGAAATTGCAGTAGTAGGACACGACGACAACCAGATCGAGCAACAGCAGGACCGAGACTCGGCGCCCGCCTCACCATGATGCATGCCGCCGTCTGTTGCGTGCTGGCAGCCTGCTCTCGCGTGGGTTCTTGGGAGGAGGACGGCCCTTGGTGAAGAAGAAGTCGCCAGGCAAGATGACAGGCCACGTGACATGGCAGGCGTCGACGATCCCGTGCCACAGGGGCCTCTTGCTGCCCATGTCGAAGCGGCAGATGCGATCGACCTCCACGGGAGTCTCCTTCGTCCTCCTCCTCCACGGGCGCACGTCCTGCAGCACGAGGCAGAGGGTGTCGTCCGGCATCAGCACGGGGTACCGGGGCTCCAGCTCCACGTCCCACATCTCCACGTCGTCCTTGTACCTGAGGACGCGGCCGGCGACCTGCTCCCAGAGCTCCTTCCAGAGCAGACCCCTCTCGGCCCAGGTCCAGAGTCCACGTCCGCACCATCGTGTTGCAGGGATGCCCCCGGGGGCGGTCGATGCAGATGAACTTGACGCAGCCCCCGGCGCAGCCGATATGGTCCGTTCATCTCCGGCGGCTCCGTCAGCTCATCCTCAGGCAGGTCCGCGAAGAGAATCTCGTACCCGTAGGGCAGGCCGAAGAAGTCGAACTCCACGGCGGGGTTCCCGGCGGTGGCGCGCAGGTCGTGGTACGCGAGACCTCGCGAGAGATCGGCCCAGAAGACCTTGCCCTCGAACGAGAACATCGCCTCGGCATTGAAGGCGTCAGGAAGATCCGGGAAGTGCAGCGTCTTTGTATCCCACGGCCGGTCGGTGATGCCAGGCGACGCCGCCGGAGTGCACAGGCAGAGGAAGTCCTCGTCGTCGCGATGATAGGACCGAAGTTGACGATGAGGATGAGGAGTCCCTGGTCTGGTCATGGTAGAGGTGAGGTCCGTCGGGTGGTCGGGGCGGCGCACGTAGAGCGTGAGGCCATCCACCAGCTTCTGGTCGTGCCTCCCGCACCCGTAGGCCACCTTCCTAGAGGCTAGAGCAATAGATGCTTTCCCACATCGGCCCCGGTGCGTCGTCGGCGATGCGGTTCAGACGGTACAGGACGACCCCAATCGCCATGAAGGCTTTAGCCGGATCCATGGCTGCCGCGCGGCGGCGGTGTCGAGGAGGAGCTGCGAAGGGCTCCAATCGATCGGTGCGGGGGCTGGTCACTGGTGACGAGGGAGACGCAGATGGAATCCTTGGGAAGCCGCGTTTCAATGGGCCTTGAGAGTCCTAGCTATTGCCGCCTTCAAAAGCCCAGTACCAAATAAGGGGGCTTTCAATTCAAGGCCCGTTGAAACCCAGTTCACAATGTTTCTATAAACAAGTGCTTAACTATGATGTAATCATCAGCAGATTCAATGTGAGATAAATATGGGAGCTTGATCGATAAATTGTGTACCTACAAAGACTACAGTTACTCTGCTATGGTTCTACTAAAATCACTGGGTGACGGCTGCAGAGACGAGAACATATAGCTCGAGAGTTTGCTCTGCGTATACAAGCAAAAGTAAAGAAGTGAGGAAATTTTGCACAACTGTAATTCGCTCATAAGGCTGAGCTCTGAAGACATCAGAACAACTTCGTGCAGACTTTATTAGATCATTTGGCATTGACTGACTTCTTGAGGGATCGAAGTACATTCCACATCACAGTTGATACTAGGAACAGAAAGACTCCAGTGATAATCGCATATTTCAGACCGAGATTCATGAGCAAGTTCACCAGCAGGCCTGCTAGGATGACTCCCACAAAGTTTGCCGAGAAACCTGACCAGAACGGCATGCCTAAGACGGATGCAATGATCGCTCCTGTCCATGCCCCTGTTCCTGGAAACGGAACAGCAACAAACAACATCAGTCCAAGCCATTGGAATTCCTCAACAGGTGCAGCTTTCCGTCGTGCCCGCTCAAAGAGGAGGTCAATAAGTCGGGTTGCAGAGGCGCTTCTCTGGGAGAGATAAGTCGCAAGTTTTCTCAGGTAGAGGATGATAAACGACACAGGCACCATGTTCCTGGAGAAAGAGACAGCAAGAATCAAAATCTGTACATATACCACGAACCTTCTTATTCAGAGAATGAATCAACAATAAGTTTTGTACCAATTCTGATAAAAGGCAGTTTTCCTCTTGGATGTGTCGCTAAAAAGGGTATAATCATCACTGCAACAGTAATCACTTACAAGAATTGTAAGGACTAGTAATTCAAATGCTGGAATAAGCTAAAGAACAGTAATCTTTAATTCGCTACTGGTCAGTGGTCACTATCTTGTTTTCAGTCCCTTGCTTCTTCGTCTTGTGTTTCCTTTAACATTTTATACTCCTTTTTAGTTAGGGCAAGTTTAAATCGGTAATCAAGTGTTGTCATCTTTTGATTTCAGCAACTTATCCACTGATAGACAATTAATTACACCAGAACATATACTAGGTGTACATAAAGATAATAGGTAAGCAGTAAGCTGTTCTGTGGATAAACTTTAGTTAACTAGAATATTCAGT
Source organism: Panicum hallii (assembly GCF_002211085.1). NCBI lineage: Eukaryota > Viridiplantae > Streptophyta > Magnoliopsida > Poales > Poaceae > Panicum > Panicum hallii. The sequence goes on along the minus strand of NC_038050.1, from coordinate 2,696,342 downwards.
TAAAACACTGAACAAAATTAACCAGCATATATTCACTTAGTTCACATGTCATCGCAGTTATCATTCTGCAGCATATGCTACACAATCCGTAAATTTCAGAAGTTGTTTGATTATGCATAGTTCAGTCGACCAGACAGAAGCTACTACCCCAATTTAACATGTGAATTTCATTGCGTTAAGCCAGGTTCTGAAGTGTTCGCTACTTTTATTATAGACATTAGTTCAGAACAAATAGCATATATCCCACAATTTGGATTGGCATAAAGAAATATTCGGCGTGTAATCCCTGCCACTCTGAACTACTGGGCATCGGCAATTCATCGAACACCTAGTGATCAAGTACTGGTGCAGCATTGACCAAAAGAGAGAGATGAAGAGGATACGAAGTTACAAACCCAAGAACGGATAGGACGGTGAGGCGGACTGGGTGGAGCCGCATCCAGTACCCGACCGGGATCGCCCCCCGCAGCTCGATCACCGGCAGCGTCGCGAGCGCGAACACGACGGCGTCGTCGGGCCACCCGAGCCTCCGCAGCGACTCCGCCACCCGCAGCCCGAACCCGGACGCCTTGATCGAGTCCTCCGCCGCCGCCCGCGCCGCGCCGCAGCCGAGCACGGCGGCTGCAGCGCAGCAGCCAAGCGCGACCAGCGCCACCCGCTTCAGAACGTCCCAATCGGGCGCCTCCCGCTCCCGCTCCGTGACCTCCGCCTTCGCACCAAATGATACCGCCGCCGTACACGGCGTCCTGGCGACGGTGGCTCCGGAACAAGGATTGCGGGGAATGGGGGTCCGGAGAGGAGAAGCGGGCGCCCGCAGGCGCCGTGCGGGAGGCGGACTCGCCCGTGGATGCGCCGCGAGGAGAGGCCTCCATCTCCACGATGTCAGCTGGGGCGAGGTCGCGGCGAGGACCGAGGCCGCCATGGCCATTTGGGATCCCCTCGTGGATTGGATAGAACCCGGAGCTTTGGATCGGTCGATTCCGGCGGCGGTTACGAGGCAATGAGACGCTGGAGGAGGAGAGACCGAGGCTGCTCGCGCAGTCGCGCCATGGGAGGGACTGGACTATCCGCGTGAGGGGAAACCGGGGGCTCTAGCTTGTCACACTGGAAGGTGGGGTCACATTGGCACCACCTGTCAGCGAGGCTAGGGGTTTCGGGGATATGCCAATAGGGGAACAAGTCAAACTCGCATGGAACATTCGAAGCTCACTTGGAAATTGGAACAGAATTAAACTCACATGATGTGCGAGCACCGAATCCTTGGTAAAATCATCCAAAATACTAGGTAAACCCGCATAAACATGCCAAATTCACCAGTGAAGCTGAAACAGATCAACCAAATTTGTTCGAAACACGCCAAAAGCATAAACCCTGGTGTTTCGCAGAGCAGAAACTATCAGCACAGTATCATCACCTCCAGCTCTGTTCCAATTCTGAAACCCATGCAATGAAGCAAACTCATATGATTCATTTAGAGTAAACCGAATAGGCAAACTGACACATTCACATCCAAGTCTCAGAAACTTTATTAACCCAGGCACGTTTGTCACCGGTTAGTTCACATAAATTCTGCAGCATTCAGAGAAGAGAACGACATGGCATTTCAACCTGGGCAAACCACAGGAGCCCCCCTACCATTCGAGAGAAACCAGAAACCGGTACTATGATGGGATTGCATGAGCTGTTAAGTTAGTGTGACTAAGACGATATGAACATGCCGATTTTCCTCTCAAGCTCGTCCTTCTTCGCCCCAACCACACGGCTCACCTCCTTCCCACCCTTGGCTAGTACGAATGTTGGCATCGCCTCCACCTTCCATGTCTTTGCCACATCCTGAAAAATTTGAAGGTGTCATCAATTAGAAATGTTCAGTGCTGAATGTCTGAATATGTAAACTGCCATCGCAGCCTTGTGAAGGAAATTTCAATGTTGCCTTCACCTACATTAATCAATCCTCGTTTTTCTGCTCCTGGATGTGGAGCTGTGCAATCTTTAAAATATGTTCTCAAAGCGTAATCACTATTCGGAACATACAAAAATACCCCCGAATACTGTCTAACATACAAAATTACTCCCGAATACTGTCTTCCATTTGAATATAATTTACCACTGAACTTTTCAAATCCCTGTAACTTGTGAGTCCGGATGGATACAGTTGATCCATCCATGTAGGCGCTACTAGACATCCATTATAACCTATTTCTTTAGCACCTTGATAGCATCAACACTTTCACATAAACATAATCTGTCCCATTCAGGTGGGCGCAAATGCAATTTATCTGAGCTCTGACCTCTGAGCATGATGAAACAGTTTTTATTTGAGGCTGAACCTGACCAAATTACTAGTTTTAGTGATACTGCTAATTGGAGCCCCAGAAAATTGCATCAGATTCTGATGGCCTATGTCTTGGCTTTCAGGCTCACAGGGACAAAAAAGGTATGCACGACGCGTTCTAATAATTCAACAGGCCTGCTTGAGCCCTCTCTTCTCTCTTTGGTTCTACTGGAGTGAGCTCCAGAAAACGCATCAATATAGGTGAGTACACTGTGAAGTTTGAATCTAATTCCACAAGATCAAGATCAAGCTTAGTACAACTAGATGCAAAGATGCATCCAGATTCCCAGACTAGCAGAACTGAGGTCGATTTTCGCACAGCTATATCGGAACATCTGGATGATTGGGGAAAATCACAACGAATTCCCCACTCTTCCGGTCTCGAAACTGTTAGATAAGACTCTGCGAATGCTACTTGCTACACGATCATACCAAGGCTAGGTCAGAATCGTTCCCCAACCAAGATACAAGCGCCAATTCAGCGAGCTCTCCCTAGCTTCTCACACCGCGGCTGCCGAATTCGCCCCCGAGGCCGCGAACAAAGCACACCGGAAGAAGGAACGAAAGGAGGATGCGTACCGCGAGCTCGTCGACGTCGATCTTGACGAAGACGACGTCGGTGAAGCGGGAGGCCATCTCCTTGAAGGCCGGCTCGATGAAGCGGCAGGGGCCGCACCAGGACGCCGAGAAGTCGATCACCATCTGCGGCGCAAGCAAGGCAGACGACCCTGGTCAGATCCAGAACACCCAACACGGGGCGGGGGGCTAACGAGGAGAAGCAAAGGGAAGAGGAGCATGGGCTAGCTGACCAGCTTGCCGCTGCTCTTGGCGGCCTCCCACTGCTGGTCGTAGGTGGCCTTGGAATGCGCGGCGACCACGGCGGAGTTGGGGTCGTCGCCCGCGGGCGGCGGCGTGACCAAGCTCGAGAAGAAGGAACCCATCTCGCTCGCCTGCTCCGCCCACCCGGCGCGGTTGCTGGTCTGCTTGCCTGTCGGCTTGCTGCCTCGCTGGTTGTGGTTGGTTTGTTTGCTCTTCCTACCACCGGTTGCTGCTGCTGGTGGTGAACCGGTGGTGAGGGGAGGGGGGGAGAAGAAATAAAGGCGCGGCCACGCGCACGGCACGGCAGGGAACCGAGGGAATCGTGCTAGTCTCGGGGCTTTTGACGTTTTGAGGACAGGGGGATTGCGGGAACCTCACCTCCCTGCTCTCTTCGTCTCGCACCGGAAGGGACCCCAAACCCTGTCGATTTTGCGATCGAGCCGTGCGATTTTGCGGGGAAGGGAATGGGATTCGTCCCCATCAGAATGTGCCAAGTCACCTCGTTCAGCCGCCGACCTGTTTCGTCTCGCATCAGTTCCATTGGATGTGGACATCACGTCTCAAGGCCTTTCGGATGCTTCACGCCGAGCATATACGCATATGCCGGAGCAGAATGCACAACCTTGTCAGCACGAGGGTACCGGGTTCCTTTTTAGGTAAAAAACGCCACCACCACGCATACGCTTTCCAGCCTCTGCCAAGAGCTTTTACAAACCCACCGTCAAGAGCTGATTCAGAGTTCGTGCTTCAGGATCATCACAGGCACGATAAATAAGTAAAGCATGGTGGCAATGCTGCAGTGCAGGGATCCAATGGTTACTTGCAGAGGTGCATCCTCCTGTCCTGCACTAGAATCTTCCCTTCTTGTGATTCTTTTCACGCTCGCGATGGTTGGCTCTCGGCACCCACCGCGATCTAGGGTGCCAGTTTTCAAATGAAATTGTGCCTGGGAGCGTCAGTACAAACTGAAAGGAAACGGAGCAGGACATAATGGGTTTACGCTCGTCAGACAGCACAGAGCGACAGGAAACACATGACGCTACAACCATTTACGTACCACTGACCCAGGTTGGACACAAGTCAGACTACTTGCATGATCACATCAAGCAACATCCTAAACGAACAGTGCTTACTCAACGAGGCGACCACTCGCATACTATATGTTAGGGCAATGCGAATGATGCGTGCAAGTGTAAAACAAGAGGTGATAAATCTTTATCTCTCATTCTACAGGGCATATATGTTTCTTATCTTTTTAAATCAAGTCCACTATTATTAGACATTAGACATTAGCCATTTCCTAAGGGAATGTAGGTGATATTTCTTAACACATAATGGACAATTCAAGGAATTACCTGTCGGCAATATATTTTATTTGCCCTCCATTCTTTTCCAAAATCAATGTCAACTTTAACATCTTCTGTCTCTCTTGTAAGAGTAACCTGCATGAGCAAAGAAAAAAAATCAGAAGATGGTAGCAGGAAATATAAATATTCACTGCATACTCCATACACAAACAAAAAAAAGCAACACGGTTGAATCTACCAGCTCCTAATCAGGATCTCTCTCAGATCAGAACACGAAATCCCAAAATAGAAATTAAATAAAAAAGACCCTGGGTGTTATTCAGAAATTGCCAGATATATCTCAAGTTCTAGAAACCAAAATTGAATATATCTTTCTCTCTAAGTGACTGGGTGTTAATGCAATACCCCTGCAACTTCAATGTTGTTTGCACTGAAATTGTGATTAAGAGGAAATGATCACATGTATGTTGTATAGTGAGTCCACACATAACAATCTACACGTAATAACACCCACTGTTGCACTATCACAAGAACAATCATTATACGAATATATACTCCTTAAACCCTTGGCCAACCAATGCCCTGTCAACGGTGCATCTAGCCTTTAAAGATTCTAGACTCAACAGCACAACACTTCTTGAACCAACTCTGTCATCACAGAACACTGATGCAAAACTTACAAAACGAAAAGATAGATCTCTATATGGTATTTGATTAATTTTCCATACATATCTTGAACAGCAAACAAATTTTGTAATACATAGACATTTACCTTCAGGATGAATCAAATCAGAGTCTTGAGCCCATAGGACGAGATCCTGACCAAGAATATGCAATGAGGATGGTACGTAACTAGTCAGAGACGTCAAGGTAAAGAGCTCCTAGTAGCTGAGCTAAAAGATATATACCAAAGCTTCTAGATCATAGTAGTTTGGAACATGGTTTCATTATCAGGGATTCTTCTGCTAGAGCTGGTGTTGGCACAGTTGGAACAGGATCTTGAATACCCACAGATCTGACAGTACTTTTGATGGCATACAGCTCTGTAGAGCAGCCTGATCACCTAATTCTGGTTGACCATCAAATGACTTGAGTTGCATCTGATCAGGAGCTTGAACTGAATTTGGTGAGTCAAACCATGAGAGTTATAAAAACTCTCCCATCTTTTAACTACAAGGTGATCCTTCACCAAATCCAGCAGCGCTGAAAGAGGGCAAAGCTAGCATCCATGTGTTTGTACTATTCAAAAGGCCTACAGGTGTTGAAGGACCTTCTGACGGGTTAGCTCCTAGGAAACTACCTTTATCATGCGACACTGAATCTTCTTTTTGTTCTGAAGTGGATGGGCTAATCTTTATTATTTGGAAAGAAGGTTGGGCATTTGCATATCTTCCACCTTTATCGCCAAGTCATTTGCTTTGGAATGTTCAGCATTCTATGTAGGTCTGGTTGCAGGGGAGGCTGAATAGGTAGTGTTCTCGGATTTCTGGCCCAAGGTAGAAGTACGCAGTCCTTCTGGAAGGAATGGTGAACTGCTCAATAATGGTGAACTGTAACATGTGCCAATTCCTTCTGGTAGGTAAACTTAACTTTGGACCAAATTGGTTTATGAATGGTTATACCAATTGTTTAGACAATTCGATGGTCGCTTGATTTTTACATGTAACATCGAGCAGCATAATAAACCATTAAATTGTTGGAGGCAGCTAAGGAAACGTTTGCACACAACGTGAAGCAACATTCCAGTCAAACCCAATGCCAATGGCAACAAACAACAGCCTACCCTGTCATTGTTTATTGAGCGGTACATTTACATTTTGATCACCCACAAGAGAGATATCACACAATTTCAAATAATTTTTTCCACACAATGCACCCTAAACTAGTTTCCTGATCTGATTTTTTTCAATGAAGGAATGAAGAGATGAATCTTACAGATAAGCATTCCCCACCAATATCATTTGAGAGCAGCATCTACCATATCATCAAAATCATGGTCCTCAACATCCGTGTTGATTCTTGGGGCAGTTTGGAAAGATTCAGCTGCTACATGGTTGGTACACCATTTCATGGCTAGAGTGAGATGGCCTATTATGTGTCTTTCTTTGCTTTTTCTGTAGCTTGGTTCCGTTCCCTGAAGAGCTCCTTCCAGAGGTTCCAAATCCACAGGTTGCTGACAGCAATGGCTGTGCCGACAACAATAATCCAAGAGATCCGCACCCACCACGGTATGACGTCGACAGCCTGGCCAGACAGGTAGAAGACGGTCATCTTGAGAAGGAAGAGAGGGCCGGCGACGCCCCTGACGAGCGTGTAGAGCACGTAGAAGGGCGGAGAGAGGGCGCCGTAGACACGCGCGGCAGCGGGGGACTGGTCCCGCCAGATCCCGGCGAGCGTCCAGACGTTCTGCAGCAGGCTGGTGACCTCGGCAAGGACGAGGAGGACGAGGAGAGCGTACGCGCCGTGGCGGACCATGTAGCGGCAGGTGAGGAAGACGAAGAGCGTGGCGAGGTGGTGCGCGATGAAGAGGACGTCTGCGGGCAGAAAGGCGAGATAGTGGAGCAGGTCCATGGTGAAGTAGGCGATGCTGTAGTCGAGGACGTGGTCCTGAAGGCGCGCGTTGGGCGCGGCGAAGGAGCGGAACCCCGCGGGCAGCGCGAGGATGGTTCCCGCCGCGGCGAGCGCGGCGGGGGTCCCGTGGAAGAGCGAGATGAGGCAGCTGGAGCCGTCCAGACGCTGCCGCAGCGCCCACCGCCGGAACACGAAGAGCTGGCCGACGCAGTAGATGGCGGCGTACATAACGAGGAACGCCGGGAACAGCCACCGCTCCTCGGCGGCCAAAGACGCCAACAACTCCATGGCCGGGCTGCGCCGCGAGATTCGCGCCGGGAAGGCAGGAACCCGCCGGATCGATGCGAATCGAGCGCGGCGGGGCGGGGGAGATTGGATGGAGGTGTAGGGTTAGGGGCGGCGGCGGAAGCGTGGAGGGAGGGGACGGCTCTGCGGCTGGGTTTGGTTTTTGCGGTTGGGAAGGGGAGAAGGCGAGGCGAGGTGGGATTGTTGAATTTGGTGGGGAAGTTAACAAGGGGGAGAGAGATTTAAACAAGAAGGGAGTTTTTTCGTTTTTGTTTCGTGTGATTTGAGGCTGATAGGCTAGTGGAGAGTTTTAAACTCCTATACGAAAAAGACTTGAATCGCTTTAAAAAATATTTAATTATAGAAAAATATTTTTTATGTATTCTATGCTAGACTGACTACTAGATTTGAGATTGAAATGATCGTCACAAACTTACCGCCATGAATATATATGTAGATATAAATACGACTACCTATTCTAAGTTGAAGATTTAGATTCAAGTGGATAGGTTTCACCATAAGTAGCTTTATCAGTTTATGAAATAGAAGGACAATCTAGTAAGGAAAGATTACTATATATCAATAAAAAAATATATATCAATAAAAATAAGTTTTTTTCAAAGCGATTATATTAATGATGATAAATAGAAAATTATCACTATAGAAATCTTCTTGAATGGTTACATCTCTTTTCTTTATACACGTGATTTTTGCAAAATATTATTCACCGGTTGTTACATCTTATAATCATTGGTTTTATACCTACTTTTTATCATACAACAAACGTGAAAGCTCTATCACATGTAAATTTGCTCGAAAGTCAATTATATATACCAAGTGTAAGATTATTTCTATTCTATCTATCAATAAGATGAGAGCATTCGAAAATAAAGAGTATCTAGCACAATTTGAGCAACACAACACTTGCAAGGCAACAGAAAATTTTTGCTTTAAATGTCTATTAATTTTTATTTATTAGATCTTGTAAAACTTTATGAAACTCTAACATAAGAGAATTGCAGAAACTCTTTGAGCAATATAAAGACCTTGCAAAAAAGAGAAAAAAAATGTTTGTTTCATCGACACAAATAAAAGAGACATACAAGTGTACCTACCTGCTTAGCATGTCTACCTTCGAAGCAAAATACACAATTTTGATAAAACATAACTTTTAAAGATCCTTTTTTCGCAATTTTTTTAAGTACCTTCAAGTCCTAGGAGTACGTAACTTTGACGTAACTAACCAAACAGGTTCGAATCCTGGCCGGACTGTCAGTCAGCCGTCGCTACAGCAGCGCGTCAACTCATCTGATCCCGATCGAACCATAAAAACAAACGGGAAAAAGAAAATAAATAAAAATACGCGCGACGAACAGAGCAGCAGAGCACAAACACCCGCACCGATCCAAGCCAAGCCAGCCCCTCGGGGACAGCCCACGCGAGATCCAACCCCGAGTCCCGACGCCGCGGGCGAGGCCGACCAGATCCACCTCGCCAGGCGGCGCGGATGGCGGCAGCATCGGCGGCGGTGAGGATGCTCCCCGACGGCGGCGCCGACGACGAGGAGCGGTGGCTCGCCGAGGGCATCGCCGGCGTCCAGCAGAACGCCTTCTACATGCACCGCGCCCTCGTAAGCCGCCCCGCGGAACCCTATCCCCCCACCTCCACCTCCCAACCGCTGCTTCCTTCCTCGGTGTGTGCTCCAATCGTGCAATTTGGGCGCAGGACTCCAACAACCTCAAGGACGCGCTCAAGTACTCGGCGCAGATGCTCTCCGAGCTGCGCACCTCGCGACTCTCACCGCACAAGTACTACGAGCTCTGTGAGTAATTGTGGATTCGGAGCGACTGGGTGTCAAACTCTGGGAGTGGGATCGATTGGGGTTTGACGGGATTGACTTGTTGGGCTGCAGACATGAGGGCGTTTGATGAGATGCGGAAGCTGGAGATGTTCTTCAGGGAGGAGACCCGGCGGGGCAGCTGCTCCGTCGTTGATCTGTACGAGCTTGTTCAACATGCTGGCAATGTCTTACCGAGACTGTGAGGCTCCTCTGCTCCTGCCCCCATTTGCAAATTCTCAGTTCTCATTGCCATGTACTAAATGCTAGTGAGGAAAATAAAGCACACGTCCCTTTTCAGAACAATGAGATAGTTTGTTTATCTTGAGAGCTCAAATTGTGAGCGAGTCTTTGCTGTGCTGAAAATACTACTTGGAATAAAGTGCATATGTGCTGGTGTGTCATGAGTGAAGTAGAGTTTAGCTCACCTTTCCAGTATCAAGTCTTTAACTCAGCACATCATCATCATGTCAGGTTGTCACTAGTGATTTCTCTTTCACATGTAGTTGTTACTTGCTCAAGTGGCAAAATTGTTTTCTCGCGAGGAGTATTGCAACATCTTAGGATAGCTCCCAGAACTGCATGTGAACAAAAACTTTCATCCCAAAAGGCTCGCAATCAATGTCCCTGACTTCTCTGTAATATCAGCATCCAGAATAAAGAACTTCGTGATACAAGACTCTCGGTCAGAGTGTATGAATCAAGCTGGTGTGCTGCGTGTGTCATCTTTCTGTTAAGGTCCACATGAATGACTATGTGATTGCAGTCATGAATATCCTATTTGATTGGAGTTTTTACATGTTTCTAAAACAAGACCGCGAAACCAGGAAATTCTTTCACACTGGTGTGCAGGCCTTTACTAGCACTTGATTCTTGGACAGCACTTTCCAATTTCCCTGTATATCTCTTTTTTTTCTCGAACGCGCAGGAGAGCTGCGCATCAATATATTAAGAAGAAGAAGGGGGGGGGGGGGGGTGGGGGGGTAAAGAGCCCCCAATACAAAAAAATATGTTACAGGGTTAAAGGTTTCCCTGTATATCTTATCAAATTAAATAGTTCTTTTAGCATTGTTGAGTAGAGTAGTATTGTTTTAGTCTCACTGAGCCCTTATCTATAGATGTTAGTACTGCAGTTGATTTTTTTTTTGAAACGAGGTTCACCCCCAATTCCATTTCAAGAAACGGAATTACAGTGTTTAAGACTGAACAGAGCACAGAGGCACGGACCAGAGTGGGGGGGGGGGGGGGGGTTTGGAACCTAAACATCTAACTTGACTTTCAAGCTAGAGATAAAGAAACAAGTACTGCAGTTGATTTATTCATAACATAAGGAAGTTCACGCACTGTATAAGCAGGATGTTATTGGTAGAATTCTACATAGATCATGACTGCAAGCATTATTGGAGTTTACCTGTTCGCTGTTTACTGTAGTCAGCTTGTATAAAAATCATTATATGAAAATCAGATCAACTGATGTTCATGTTTTCCAGTATACTATTTTTTTTTGTGACCACTAGTACTAAAACATTTGTGAAACTTATGAAGAGCCCCCCTCCCAAGGAGTTTGTCTATGATTCATGAAAACATACATCTGATTTGGTGTTGTTACATGCCAGTTATCTCCTGTGCACAGTGGGATCTGTGTACATTAAGTCGAAAGAGGCTCCTGCTAAAGATGTTCTTAAAGACCTCGTTGAAATGTGTCGGGGCATTCAACATCCTCTTCGTGGCCTTTTCCTGAGAAGCTACCTTTCTCAGATAAGCAGAGACAAATTGCCAGATATTGGTTCCGAGTATGAAGGGTACTGCACCTTTACTTCATGCTATGCTGTTTCTTAATCCAGTTCATTTTGATTTGAGTTCCAGTAGTATCATGCTAATTCTAGGATCCTTTTGCCAATATACAACTACTGAACTGTGTAATATGGTTTCTTTTTTCCTTTTATTTCTTAATGAATGCACTACTGTTGACTGGCACAAAAATAGCATAAGTAGCTGTAGATATTAAAGAGAAACCTGGTGTTGTTTCATTTGGCTCGACAATAAAGCCTTTTAATTTGAAGCAGTTTGGGTAGGCTGTTAAATTTGGTTATTTACATATTTTATTCTATCATCCTGTAGCATTACTTTTTTACAAACCATATGAGACGTTGATTTTACAAGATGCATTGGCACTATTGTCAATTATCCCCACCTTCATTTTGTACAGTTCATACTTAATGCAATCTTGCACTTGTTTTAGTGCTGCACCTCCTGTGCACTCAGGATCATCACTTTGTTGAGCCATTTCGTTAGTTGTATATTCCAATTCCTAACTCTCCAGATGGCACTGGCTGTTGCCCTGTTTGAATATGGATAATTACAATGACAAAAATCTGCAGTTAGTTCTATTCATCTTTACTGGGAGTTGGACATGCAGAATGTAACAAGTTTTCCAGATAGTATATTTCCTCTTCAAATGATCTCTATAGGTCCCGTCATGTTTTGGAATCTTAATCATGCAGGGATGCTGAAAGCATTAATGATGCAGTTGAATTCGTTCTTCAGAATTTCATAGAAATGAACAAACTCTGGGTCCGGATGCAGCATCAGGTATGCACAGGCTTGTAACCTACAGCAGAACCTGCCTTCGCTTCTTAAATTTTTACCATGCATTTTATCATACCATATGAATGACACAAGTAACTAAGCCATTCATCTGGTTATACCATCCTAGCTGAAACCAGAAAGTGATTTGTCTGGTCTGCAGGGGCCTGTCAGGGAAAAGGAAAAGCGGGGGAAGGAAAGGAATGAACTGCGTGATCTGGTAACTCAAATACATTTCTACACATTCTACTCCACTGTTTTTTGAGTCATGTCACTTACAAAATAAATTTTCAATCTTTGTTTAGGTAGGCAAAAACCTTCATGTACTTAGCCAGATTGAGGGTGTTGACCTTGATATGTACAAAGAAACTGTGCTTCCGAGGATATTAGAACAGGTTTGCAATCAGAAATATATTGATAGTAAATGATTATAATAGCTTGATTTTATTGGAAACTGAAGTAGTAATATTATTGGCAGGTGGTTAATTGTAAGGATGACCTTGCACAGTTCTACCTGATGGACTGCATAATCCAAGTCTTTCCAGACGAATATCATTTACAGACATTGGAAACACTATTGAGTGCATTTCCCCAGCTACAGGTTGCCAACTTTACCTTCTCTTGGCTTGATCCCCTTATGCATTTGTCAATGTGAACTCAGCATTGTAATCCATCATTCTGATACCTTTAGTTGAATCCGCCCACCTAGGACTTGATTGCTTTGCTTTGCCTGGCCTTCTGTTATCTAGATCAAATTGGATTATAGATTTCTTTTATCCCAATGGTAAAAAATGGTGATTTTGTAAATTGTATGACTGACAAGGAGTAGACATATGATTCCAACAGTTCAGCTAAAATAAGCTCACATGCACATGAATCCTGTACTGATGTTAATTACACATACAAAATAACTGATTCATTATGTCTCTGGCATCTATTTTGGGTAAAACTAGTGCCTTGTGAGAGCAAAAACTACATTATAACTATATGCTAATACTGTGGTACTATAGTAGCATGCTTAGATGATGAAAGTTTGATTTACGGTCCCCTGACATAGCTATAAGCTGCATTTATTGCTAACATGCTACCTTGTAGAATTATCCAACCAAGCTCAAACACTGAATACTGTGAAGCTTGATTTATTTTGGGAATTTACATGCAATTCTATTTATTACACCAACAACTAAACTCATTTTTAAATTTATCTTGCAGCCAAGTGTTGATATCAAAACAGTACTGTCGCAACTTATGGACAGATTGTCTAACTATGCTGCCTCAAGTCCTGAAGTAAGCTTCCCTAGATCACTTGTTAAAGACAAATTCTGTGTATGCTTGACATAAATGAACTATGCAGGTATTGCCAGAGTTCTTGCAAGTTGAAGCTTTTGCGAAGTTCAGTAATGCAATTGGGAAGGTAACTTCGTTTTTTTATTCCTGTTCAAATTGCATAGCTATTTTGGCTGTGGCTATGGAAACCTAAATGGCAGAGTTATGGTTTTTTGGCAGGTGATAGAAGCCCAACCTGACATGCCGGTTGTTGGAGCAGTAACTCTATACGTGTCGCTTCTGACATTTACTCTCCGTGTACATCCGGATCGGCTTGATTATGTTGACCAAGTGCTGGTTAGTCTTCTTTAGACAGTCATATGAATTATGTCACTTGTCTTATGGTTTGTTGCTAAATCTATGAAGCTGTTGTACTATAATTGATAGTATGCCAATGATGTAAATTTATTAATGATCTCATGCCAATTGAACTTTCAAGCTCATATTATATTTTTCATTGGACAGGGTGCATGCGTCAAGAAACTTTCAGGCAAGGCAAAACTTGAAGATAGCAGGGCAACAAAGCAAATTGTTGCACTTCTTAGTGCCCCCCTGGAAAAATATAGCAACATTGTTACTGCATTGGAACTTTCAAACTATCCTCGAGTTATGGATTATCTGGATAATGCTACAACCAAAGTGATGGCTGTGGTAATAATTCAGAGCATAATGAAGAACACAACTTGCATATCCACTTCTGACAAGGTAATATTTCATGTTATGATATTGCTGTGCGAATTACTAAACAACTAATCGTGTGGCTCTGTTGTTTCTTGCAGATTGAGGCACTGTTCGATTTAATTAAGGGGCTTATAAAAGATATGGATGGAACTCAAGATGATGAGGTGAGACCATACATTTTGTTGTAAAAGTGTATTTCGACTTGTTTGTGGTCTTCTTCCCGCTACTTAGTGCTGTTATCTTCTTGGGCTACATCAGCATGGAACATTTGAATTTCAATTTCAATCAAGTTTGCTCAAACTATAACTATGTCTTTTTTATTGTTTTAGCTTGATGAAGAGGACTTTAAAGAGGAACAGAATTCTGTAGCACGCCTTATTCATATGTTGCACAATGATGATCATGAGGAGATGCTGAAGGTACATTTGTTATTACTACTGATATCGTTGAAAAGTATACAAAAATACACAGGTCTCCATCATCGGTTCCACTTTGTGGACATGTTTATTTACTATGCATCTGTGTTGCACAAACCTTTATCTTTGTGTATCAGCTTGCAAAAACTGAATTTTCCTGTTATTTTGTCATATCACTGGACCATATTCGTTCTCCCAAAATAAGGAAAATTGTCATTTAATGTTAGTTGCTGATCATGATACTTTGTTGCTAGGCAGCACTTATTTATATCAGCATGCATGTGTTCAACCGTTTCAGTTTCGAAGTTTTAATTGCAATATGTTTCTTGGTCTTTCAGATCTTATGTACTGTTCAGAAGCATGTACTTCTCGGAGGACCCAAGCGGCTATCTTTCACTGTACCTTCATTAGTATTCTCCGCTCTCAAGGTTTGTTCTACCACTCTTTAAAAATATTGAGATGTGAGGAATCTTCTTAATTCAAAATATTTTCATGTTATGATTGAATGTTGTTTTTTAGTATGCAAAAGACTTTTACTCTCAATAAGACTATGCCACTGTGGGTCCTTTTCCACTTGTGCTTTTAGATTGCCTTTTATCGAGACAATATTAGTGATTAGATGCATCCATATACATTATCCTCCTAAATTGAAGAGACACATTCATGGTACTGGCAAAACATAAACAGATCATACTTTGTTGTACATTGATCTATGCAGCTATTATCATTGAAGCATCTATGTGGATAACTCGTCTTATTTGCAGTTGGTCAGGCGATTACAAGGTCAAGATGGAGATGTCACTGGGGAGGACGTGCCTGCAACTCCAAAAAAAATCTTCCAGATCTTGCATCAGGTTATTTCATAGATTTATTTGCATGCATATTACTTTGAGTTCCACTCTCAGAACAGACGCAGTATAAAATATGCTTTTCAGTTATAAATAATTTTGCTTTCCATGCCTATGTGTAATATTTAATAGGAAATGCCAAGGAACAGCACATATTTCTCAGCATTAAGTAACTCGAAGTTGTTGGCAAATTATGGTTAATAAGTAACAACCTGGTACACCCAATTGTAGATGCATAATTGCAAATTGCTTCATGCGATCTCTCCATATTCGTCTGCACACTCATTGTTCTTATTATTTGTCCAGACTATTGAAGCGCTTTCATGTGTTCCTTCTCCCGAGTTAGCTCTGAGACTGTATTTGCAATGCGCAGAGGTATGTTTGTAACAATCTATTCTTTTCCAAGAAAAAACAATTTATCGTCAATTTTCATAATTCTTTCTATTTTCTGACTATGATTCTTAATTTAGGCTGCCAATGACTGTGATTTGGAACCAGTTGCTTATGAATTCTTTACGCAAGCATTCATTTTATATGAAGAAGAAATTGCGGTACGTCCCCCTCCCACCTCATTCCATCTGTGAACGATTACTTACCTGAGTTGTTTGATGCAACTCTGTATTGTATCGTGAATGTCATTTTATGCGCCTTTATAAGTACAATTGGTTGCATTTATATCCCATTCCATTTTTCACTTATAATGTTTCTTTGTCACAAGCAGGATTCGAAGGCTCAAATAACAGCAATTCACTTAATAATTGGAACCCTTCAGCGAATGAATATATTCGGGGTGGAAAACAGAGACACCCTCACCCATAAGACAACAGGGGTAATGAATCTTGCTTTAATGTAGCCTTCTCAAACCCTGTTATTTGCCTGGAATCAATTTTCTTTGGACCGACTGCAAAACACCTCATGTCAATAACATTGCTACTATTTTGTGCAGTACTCAGCAAAACTTCTCAAGAAGCCTGATCAATGCCGAGCAGTCTATGCGTGTTCACATCTTTTCTGGACTGATGACCAAGATGGAATAATGGATGGTGAAAGGTAAGACGATTGATCGTACACACTGTAAACACACTGCTTACGGGTCTCATGATTATGTTGCCCATCTTTTGGTTAGTCCTGCAAATAAATTGTTAGCACACTTGTATCACAACTGTACTGAGACAAGTATCTATCATAATGCCATGGGTTCATGTCTGGTCAAACTAATTGCATGATGTCATGGTCCCAGATCTCATGGCCATACAGAAAAATGATAACTAAAGGTTTTATATTAGAGCCTTTAGAACTGTTATTTAATAGTATCTGAGATATTACTGACTTCCTAATTTGAACTTGAGATATTACTGACTTCCTAATTTGAACTTCGTTCCAGGGTTCTCCTTTGTTTAAAGCGTGCCTTGAGAATCGCAAATGCTGCGCAACAGATGGCTAATGCAACAAGGGGAAGCAGTGGATCTGTGACTCTATTTATCGAAATTTTGAACAAGTAAACTCGAGTCTATATTTTATTTGTTTTCTGGTGTATAAAATATTTCTGCCTGTGTAAACCCTCGTACTTCCACCATTTTCAGGTACTTGTACTTCTTTGAGAAAGGAATCCCACAGATCACAAATACTGTGATTCAAGATTTGATCGAACTGATTAGGACCGAGATGCAAAGTGACAACACTGTAGCTGATCCATCTACTGAGGCCTTCTTTTCTAGCACTTTACGGTACATTGAATTTCAAAAGCAGAAAGGTGGAAGCATAGGTGAAAAATATGAACAAATAAAGACAAGCTCATGAGTCAGAACAAGCACGCACCATGACAAGTTTCGATTTTGTTGAGAGAATCGAGTCTGTTTTTTTGGCATGGTTCAGTGAAGTAGGAACCATCGGTTTCAGCTGCCTTCGACCAAAAGATGTTTATATGAGCTGTTATTTGCAAGTCTCACGGTCTGAGTGGGTCTGCTCATCCATTGGCAACAGTCGGGTTTAGTCAGGTGGCAATAAGCTCGTGCTTTGGGGAGCACAGGTCTGTACAGGATAACTCATGTTTGTGGTCTGGTTCTACTTTGAGCTGCGTGTCATTGTTGTATATTTCCCCACCTTCTGCAAAGCGTATTGATTTTAGGCTCCTGTAACATTCGAGGACATAACTCTTTTCTGACTGGACATTATTGATTGGTTAATAGCGATCAGTTGCGAACAACTTGAACATGCTGGGTGCCCATTCTTTGGCCACGTGCGCCTGACATCACTGGGCAAAGGTACTTGGGGAGAACAAACTTAACTGCAAAACAAACTTGACTGCAACTAGACGAACAATGCGTTGGTGTCTTGAACTTTATCTACTCAAGTAGTTTTAGCTTTTTTAAATATAAAGTATTTTCAATGCATCTAGATCTATGTTATAGAAATTATGTATTTAAAAGAAATCAAAACGATCTATAATTTAAAACGGAGGGAGTGTTGGCAACATGAATATACAGATGATCACTTGGAAGTTTTTTTTGGGTAATATGATTCTTCTTCTGGCACTTGGAAGTTACATAGCGGTGTTGTAATGGAGCTTGCCGCGCTTTCTGTTCGACCTGTTAAGCTGTCAAGGTCGCTGCGCATCACGCCCTGATGAGCAGTTGTACATAGCAGCAGCAGACATCCTTGGCCTGTCTCGGGCAGCGGACGCATGGTGTGGCGCGCCAGTTCGGCCCACGGTGCCAAACTGCCAAAGCTAGGCCGTGCTGACTCTTTTCTGCTGTGATAGAATGGAGCTTCGGAAGTTTCATCAGCACCCATAAGGCCATAAAGGGCGAATCCAAAGAATATATACTCAGGATCTATGTTGTCCGTGACAACTATTGTGTGTATCATTTCCGATCCCAAAAAAAAGTCACAAGTATGCTGCTTGCAACGGTTTTTCAGCAGAACGGCGTTCAGTAGACGGCGTGAACTTTGCGAGCAACACAGGTGTTAGATACATCAGTGGAAAGAATAGGAACAGACTGCTACCATCGGGACACATCAAAAGAAAGAATCTGTGGAAAATTGCTTTGCGCCGAGAGGGCAACGTTCTTGCACATGGCTCGTTGAGCAGCAGTGAAAGTAGAGCTGATCAAATGAAGAAAGAGCAAGAACAAAAATAAGATGATCTGCTCTATATGAGGGCTTTGATGCCGGCTTGTTGCATCTCACGCAGCCGCCAAACCGGGTAATATGATTCTTCTTCTGGCACCTCGTCGCTGTCAAGAAGTTGCATAGCCCACGAATAAAAGACGGTTTGAATGGTATCCTGGAACATTTACACCAGAAAATAGAATTAGTATTTGTTACACTGCGATGTCACCTGTCAACTATGAGGTGCCGGAAATCTTGGGCTTTTCACTGTCATATATATGCCAGTGGATAAAAACTTGAGCTATCCATATAAACCAATGTAAACATCTAACGACCTGCTATTGTAGGAGTCCCACCATGGTACCAATCAGATTCAAGTAAAACTGCCCTTGTTGAGCTAAAATGGAAAGATTTCACCTTCACAGCACTAGGTACATTGTTTGCAGAGCATCCAAAGTTCCAAACTCAGGTGGAGGGTTTGTGATACTACTTTAGTTTTTATACCTAATTGCAGTAAGGTTCATGGGCATATTTACCAGGTTCTATCAAGTATGGAGTCAAGCATGAGAAAGATCATGATAAGAGACAAATTCAGTCAACCAGATCACAATAAAGTTACCCTATAATCAGCCTACTGCCCGTGACAAACATATAGAAAAGATGGCTAGATATATCCCCATGGAAATAGCCTACCTGTCCTCCTTCCATGACTTGTCCTTCTCTATCTCGAACACAGTATATCTGTTGCGTTTGGAACTGAAATATATTGGACACAAGCATACATTGTAAGCAGGATAAACTCAGAAAGACAAAAAAAAAAAATCAAAATGAAACTAAAGTACTTACACGCAAGATAATCAGGGGTGAAGATCCAAACATTTTTGTCTCCAATACATCAGCTTCAGAAATGTGCAGGATCTGGAAATGCAATGAAATATAAGATTTTTTTTCTTTATTCTCTTTAACAAAGGCAGAATGCTGTTCGCAGCTTAGGAGCAACAAGTTACAGGGAATACAAAAAAAGTATTGTACAGAACACGAGTGTGATTAAATTTAAAAAGAGGGAACATGTTTTAACATTTGACTCACTAAAGCTTTGGGAAAAGGGAATGTTCAACACACGAGTCAAAAATGGCCTACCTTGTGATCGAAAAATATGCCCTGTGATGCATACGCTTGTCTCTCTCCTTTGCAGCGCTCAATCACTTCCTTGGTGCAATATTTTTTTAAAGTCACCACATCACCCTGAAAGCAGCATACGTTATTGTGAGATAACCAAAGATTCTTAGAATGTATGTGTGTGTGACTTTTCACGTAAATTAGACAGAATTTCAATCGGTCCATTTGAACTTATCAAACAAATCCCTTTGAAATTATAAACTTATCTAAAACGCGCTAGTTTCATAATAATCGCACTACTTTCACCGGATATATGTAAAGTACTCCCTCCTTTTCAAAACGTAGGGCCCAGTTTGACCCGGTGCGGGTCTAACAGCATTTTGTACGTTAATATCTCATATATTATAATGTTCATGACCATGACACTGACATCATAGTAAGTGCGTTCCAATATGAATCCAGTGGTACCAAATTTTAGGTTATAATCTACAAATCTTTAAACTAGTTGGTCAAGGAAAGGTGGGAGTAATACACAACCAACCCATCTCATTAGTACAATCAGCAATCATACTAGTTTTTTTTTTGATGCAGCAATCATACTAGTTCAATGAACGAGAGGATTTCTCTTTAGTATGATAAGAGTTACCTTTGAATATGCAGTGAGAACAGGCTTGATCATTTCTTGAACATCAGCAACAAAATCAGATAGAGAAAAGGACCTGTGCACAAAATAGTGAAACATAATTCATCTACCTCGTAAGTTTCTCAGTTATGTTACAGGCGCCTTACGGGTCTCGTTGCCGAATTTCCCTGAATGTCACCGCAGCTGTGGTTTCTTCAAGCAAAGATTCATTCAAACTACAAGACAAGAACAAAGGGAAACCAACAACATGTCAGATGCAAAATTTAATTGATTTGCATATACAAGAAAGTGATTAGCATTTATGTTTCATCCCTGTTTGTGTTATTAACAACACCAATGGATTGGCAACCATGAATGCACCATGCAGTTGCCATACATGGTGCTTTCAAGACACAATATCTAATGTGCTAACTGATAAGAGAAACAAATAGAAGATCAAATTTTGTAACCAAATAGAACAAAGAAATGATGGAGTACATCATACTCTTGAATTTTCTGAACAACTGGATTGTCACTTGTCTCCCATCTTTCTCGGACGTCCTCAGCTACCTTCATTTGCATAGGCAAAACATGTATATCACTACAAGAGAAAACTATGTTTGACCAAATACATCAAATACAACTGTACAGCATTGTTATGGTACCTCTTGTCCCTTGGTTACAACAGGTTTGGTGTATTCATCAACTCTCTTATAGACTGGGTGACCTCGGATCTTATAGAGAGAAAAAAAGGGGATTTCAGATAGGGGATTTATATGAAAAAGATAGGAACAAAAGTTGAACGATCTCCTCTAAATATACCTTATTCTTAAATGCTTCCCATTTTTCACCCAGCACTGACTTCTTTGTTGGCATAATAACTAAATCAGTTCTTGTACTCTTTTCTACCTTAGCAGAAGCATGTCTAGCTTGATGTTTCTTCTTTCTGCTAGAGGTAGAGCTTAGTTCATCCTTGATAACTTCATATCCCTGCTTAGCTAAAGTTGATACTCTTGTATCCTTCAACTTTGCAAATGCACCAGATACAGCAGGTGAAGCAGATGAGATTGTTGACTTCAATTTAGTAAACAATGTATGGCTGGCATCTTCAGACGTGCCATCTGAATGTGAGGATGCCTCGGTTTTCTCATGTTCTGAAGCTCCAGGCGAACCATCCTTGCAACTTGTACTCTCTTCTTTTCCAAGTCCAAAACTTTCCTTTACCTGTTAACCATTCAATCAAGGCAAATAATACATGTCTAAAAAAAATTCATATGCATACTGTATCAAAGTGATATTAATTATCTCTTACCTCTTCTTTAGCAGCAAATACTTTTTCTTTGATATTTGCAGTAACCTAGAAATGAAAAAAGAATGGCCCCATAAGTTTATGAGCATAAATAAACAAAGAAATGAATAGGACACATTTGTATCAATATTAAACAATCACCCATGAGACTATGACAAACACTGTGGCTGACTTACCTTTTTAGATGTCTCCTCAGCTTCAGTCCAAACATCATCAACACTTTTGTATATTGTCTCTGTCGTTTTCTTAGTTCTGCATAAATCATATTTGTGATGTCCTCAATAAAGACACTCAAAAGTACAGAGCTTCTTCATTCAAAAGTATATCCTAATTTTAACCACAATATGTAGAAGATTCAAAATGAAAAAAATGTGATACTTCTGTCAACTTATACCTTACTTTGAGGTCTTCCTTTACCACACCAAGTTTCTCGCCGAACTCTTTCATGGATTTCTGGAATTCAGGATTACTGCAACAAAAAATAATAAATGAAGCAAAAAAGTGTTGATAAGCATAATTGTTTATAAAAGGTGATCAAGTAGTATAGAATCAAAAAAGAAATGCATACAACTATTATAGTGTTATATGAATGCTATATTGATCTTTTTGTTCATTTTTTTCTGGGTTTCCATAGCGGTGGAGACCTTAGAAAGTAACACATACCTCTTGGCTTCCCCCTTTAGTTGCTTCGAGAACTCATTGAAAACACTTAGATTCCTGTTATTCAAATGTCTATATCCAGTAATTGCTTGCGCATTTGCGCTCGTTGCCTGCACCATGAAACAGCAATCACATGGCAATTAGTAAAATGCAGGCAGCAATGTAATATAAAGGAATAAAGTATGAAAACAGGATTTGCTAATCAAACTCCAGAAACATCCCACATTGATTAGATCACATACTGGACAGGGAAAAAGGCCTAGTCGCCTAGATAACTTCGTTTTTGAATCAAGAAACTATGTCTACCTAACCTATGCAACCATAGTGTTTGTGTCATCCTAAATAAGCAACCCAAATGAAATGAAGATGTCACTTGCCTCTTGTTTGTGCAACTATAAAAATAATCCAGGGAATTAATTAATTTTACACAAGTCTTCAAATCAGTCAAAAGCAAAGGATGTGTAGCACAAACGTAGCAAATAAATGGCTCCTTTTTGTTGAATCTGCAGGAGAGAATAAATTTTCCCAATGGAAGTTATGTCATCTTTTTCCTCCCCAAGAACTTCAATCCACACTAGTGGCTACTCAACAAAGAAAACGAACATCAGCTTTTTTTCAGATGATAGACTTTCTCTACAGAATAGAGCAAATGCTCATCTGCTATTGCAGAAAAACATGACCTTTACTCATTGCTATCCCGCTGTGCCCTCCTGAACCACTTCTAGACACCAACGCCACACATGTAGCTTGCTATTCAAATCTCAGTAGTAGGGATACCAAAGAGCTAAAAGAGACCAAACTCCACTCACCAATCGCAGCGCAGCTTCGGACGAAGGCCGCCGGAGAGCCCGGAGCAGCGCGGAAGTCGCCATCCCTAGAGCAATTAGCGGGGCGCGGGCGGAAGGCTGCCGTAGGGTTTCCACGGACCGTCTGACAGCGGTCGCGGCGGCGGAGAGGCTTCCCGCACGGAGATAACTGGGTCACGCGTGCAGGGGAAGGAGGAGGCGGCGGTAGAGTCGCCGGACGGCCGGAGCTGGCGGCGCGCGTGCGGAGGGAGGAAGCGGCGGCGGGAGGGGGGATAGTAGGTTTAAGGGAAGAACGGGAAGGGGAAGGACCGGGTTGCAATTACGGTAAAGTTTTGCGCCTTATGTTACTCGAATTTTGCAAATTGTGCGCGAGCGGAGAGGGACTGGTTGTAATAATTGAAAAATGGGTGTGCATTTCCGGTACCAGTGTGCAGATATTTTCTTGGGGCGAAAGATGGTCGAATCTTGATTGATTTAAACTCCTATCTGACGGTCAACGGAAGGAAAGCCAGGCATATTCTTCACGGTTTTGCAAGCATTTTGTTCGAATCTTTGCAATTTTGTTCATGTCCATTCATTTAGTGGATGATTCATCAGTTGGGCGTGGCAGATCGATTCAAAGTTCATAGCTTCTTTGCGACCATGTGCCCTTGCAGCCTGCAATTTCTTTCTTTAGTTCTCCATATGGCTCTCGTTATGTTGGATGGTGCGTAGCAGTCTTCAGCTATAAAATTTCTTATTTGAAATGAGAACATCAGCTCCGTTTGTTTTTTTTAACATCAGTTTTTGTGCGAAAATAGAGAGTAAATAAATGAGTCGGCAACTTGGCTGAATTGCGGCAACATTCAAATGCAACCGCTACAACAAATGTTCGATAAAGTAGGTGGAAGCAAAATCAAACAGTTTACCTTAGTAGTCGAAAACCTGTAATGGTCAAGAAACCATCAGTGTTGATCATCTATACGTCCGAGATGTCTGTGCACACACAACTGCTCACAGTACCAGAGGTATATCACAGCAGAAACACAAGTTGCCAGTATCTTCAAATGTGCACCCCAAAAAAATTAATAGAAAAACTCTCTTTAGTCTCCAGGTGTTATTAAGCATGTCTAACAAATAGTGTTTCTACATGCTAGCAGCAGCCAAAAGGACAGCTGCAAGTTTGTATAAAAGAAATCTGGAGAGATCTCAAATGTTCTTTATCAGAAAAGTTCTAATTGTAACAACTAAACATTCAAGTAATAACAGATACTACAATGTTGACAAATGACCAACCATGCTCCCTACCAATGTATGAACTAAAACTACAATGTATAAGCTACATGATGTGAAGTTGGAAGATAAGCCCCTTCCCAGCATTTGATTCGATGGATGCAAGTTGTCAGATCAAAAGAAATGTCACCTTGATCCCACAGTCCTCCTTGTATGGCAAGATTGGACTGATCTTGACTTTTCTGGAAGAAAGCATTCTTGTGAGACTACAAGATGCTCCTGAACTCAATCATGGTGAGGCAAACTGCATACTTGAACACAGTCTTTGACTTCCCTTGCAGTATTTCTACGAAAGTCTTCTCCTTTTGGCAACAATCGCCAAAAAAGGGCAAATGTAAAAAGATGGCTTCCCACCAATAGAGCACAAATTTACTTAATTTTATCCAAACTCAATACCTAATTGCCCAACTTCTTGAATAGGATTGGGAGACAAACTGTTCTCATCTTTCATCTCAATGACGATGGTGTCAGAGTTGATGATCACTCTACATGGTCCAAGATACTCTCCATTAACAAGGTTGCAGTTTTCATACAGACCTTCAGCTGGTGGCATGTTCAACATGCAGGAATTAGGGAGTACAATCTTTTTCCTTTCATGAAGGCACTTTTGGTTAACCATTAGCACAAGACGGTGTTTCCTCCCTAGTAATTCGGAGACATATTCCATGTCACCCATAGCCAATGCATGGCGGACACGGCTGGAAGAAACCTGTCCTTTATCACTTGAATTTATAGCAGCTGCAGCTCCATTATGAGATCTTTTTGCTGTGTCCATGACAGAGCGTACAATGAATGCGCTTAAACCAAATTCCTCACATAGTTTAACTAACTCAGCTGCATCACCTGATGCTTTATAACCAAATCTGTAATTTTCACCTGTCATTGTACAAAGAAATATATTAGTGACGGGGCAGGATGGTGAAGCACAATACAGAACCTGCAGGAGAAAAATAAAATGTCTGTACCTGCCACAACACCTTTTATTCTAAGATCCTTTGATAACCTTTCAACAAATTGCCGTGGAGATAGGGACCGGACCTTTGAAAACTCAACTTGGTATTCAAGAGGTATGACATTCCTACAGTATGGAGCCCAAGATGAAAGGACTCGCTTGCGATCACACTGAGCAACTATAGGAGGCCTGTACAACAGGAAATATTCATGTAAAGCCTCCCTGATTTGGGGTTAATGATTGCCAAAGAGAAGTCTCTAAACTTCTAAAGGGAAGCTATGAAAGTTTTCGTGTAGGCTCACCTATATGTCCAGCCAAGTACTTCGGCCATTCCCACAAAAGAAAGAAGAAAAGGAGTCCCTGCTTTAGAAGCATGCATTGCCAATTCCCGATGACCAATGTGAAGGGCATCAAACTTTCCCAGCGCAACTATGCCACCTAAAAAATGTATGGAATATGAAGAAATTTATACATAAGAGCAGAAAGGCGTTAACAATAGAAGCGTGTAACAAAATCTCATAACTACAATAACAAAAGAACATGTGGTCTAGTTCTAAAGAAAAGAACATGTGATCTAGCTACATAACAACATTGAGAGGTCAGAGAGACAACACAAGTTCAACTGCAAGAAGTAACAAGTGTAACATGGAAAGGAGAAAACAAACACTGCAACTTTCACTACAGAAAACTAAACCTTTGACCAAGCAGTTGCCTTCTCCTTCAGTTTTTATATCAGATTTAGTTTGTACCATATGCGCCGTATCCTATGCCAGTTACTATTACAACAGTTCGACCTGAAATAAGCTGATGGCCACCTTCTAGAGGCGCATGATTTCAATTCTGCATGAAAATTGAAGTAACAGTTTGAAACTTGGATGGTACGAAAAATTGTCCACAAAGAACTTACCGAGCACACAATCTTGATCTTCTCCACAATCTATTAGGAGCTTGCCGTTAACTAAATCGTCATCGTTCTGTCTGACCCCTGAGTGTCCAGATGAGCTGAAGGTCTTAAGTGAGTTGCTACTCTGCCCCTTCTTCATGTCTAGAGGTCTGTTTTGACTGAAGTAGCATAAGGTATCGCCAAAATCTCAAAGCTAATAGTCTAAAAGCAGTTGGTTTTAATAAACAAGTTCAGAACATGTACTAATGCACACCAAAAAATTATTCCCATTCCGATAAGAAAGTAGGAATCATAGCGTTAAAGGAGGACAAGTTTAATCTTTACATGCCTACAAGTTTTTTGAGTCTTAAGCAATTGATATGTTCGTTAGTCATTCCCATACTACATTTTGGACCAAGGATCTTATATGAAATTCAAATTAGTAGATGTCAAATGATAACTAACTCCTGGGGTTACCTAGGTTGCGTAGCTAAACAATTAGGGAACAATAAAACCCCTTTGCCCATGGTGCGTACAGCAGATATGGTGGCTCTACCTTTTTTGCAAACCCCTTTGCCCATGGGCGGGCGCACACCACATATGGTGGCTGTACCCTTTTCTTAAACCCCTTTGCCCACACGACCACACCTCCCTTTGGTTGACTTTGACATCCAGCCTAGCTTGGCCGATAGGTCCTAGGTGATCGAAATTTAGCCCAGCATGGTTCGGTAGCAACACGACACATCGCTTTACCAAATCGCATACAAGTAACGTAATGCTTAGTTGCTTGCTATATCATTAGACTCCAACCTCCCATCACAGAATCATGTGCATGAAACAAGCTAACTTCAGCTCCTTACATTAAATCCAAAATTATGGTTGGACACCTACTAGAAAGTCAAAGCACAGAATTTCGTTGCCTTTGGAAAACATTAGCATGGTTCATAAACCCTAGTAACAAGCCACGGAGAACTTAACCGCTAAAATTTGACTGGCATTCGGATCCCCAGGCTCAAATGTCCCAAGCTTCTCATCGTGTTCGTGTTCCATATATAGAAATGCTCTAACACGATTGCAGTTAAGAGGGTGCCATCGACCGTCCCCAACGCTTAAAGGAACAGTCGTTTCGTCGAACAGCTAGCAAGCGCTGGCACCATTTCAGTATATCGCGCTGACAGCAACAGAGAGGAAAGACGGAGCAACAACAGCAATAACAGGAGGCAGCTCGTCACCTAAAGCGGAGCGCGGGCGGCAGGAGGGGGCGGGGAGGCCCGGGCGGGCCGCGGCGGGGGCAGGGGAGGAGCGGCGGCCACTGGGGCGCCGGGGACGGGGAGGGAGAAGGGGAGCGGAGGGCGCAGCCGAGCGCAGCAGCGGCGCCCCTCTCCATCCCACTCCCACCACGCGCCGGAGGGCGCGGGCTTCCTGTTCCTTTGGCCGGGGGGGGGGGGGGGGGGGGGGGGGGCGGGAGCTTGGCGGGCCGCGTCGTCTTCTTCCTCGCCGCTCGCTGGCTGAGGCGGGTGGCGGCAGCCTGTCCGGGCCGCTGCCCGTTAGATGAGGTGCGATTCGCACATCCCGTGTCGCCGTCTCGGCCGGGGTCAGGACGGTTTACGTGCGATGCGCAAGCAGGTTCCAACGCACAGGAAGGGACAGGCCACGTCGCCCCGCGTGCGTTTGGCCGTGGAACGACCGAACTATCGAGTTCATAGGGGGTGTTTTTTTTGCGGGTTAGTTCATAGGTTGTTCGTGTCAAACTATGCCGTGTATGGTTTATAATTTCTTAAAAATAAAAAAGCTTGATTATCTAAACACTCCTTTTTGTACTTCAAATGCCCGAATATAGCAAAAAAAGATTCAATCAATGTAAATAAATGTTAAGACACGATGTTAGGGTCGCAAGCTTCTGTTAACGGATTTGAACTCGGACGTCTTTTTACGTGAAGTCGGTCCGTCCAACGTAGTAGGCATGGCAGCATTGCTAGGGAAAATAGTGGGTGGCAATGTAGAGCCAGTCACTTCCCTAGTGAGAGGAGGAAGATGAAGGAAAAATAATAAATATATACTATAGTTTTTCCCTTATATAAAATAACAACTTGCTCACCTAGAATTTTTTTGATTGATCCTCCATACAAAATTTAATTTGTTTTTTGGGTCTAGTTACAACAAACTTACTAGATGGATGTCTCATATGTACATCAAGATTTGTAATTTGTAATAATATTCCGAAGTGACCTCCTTTTTCACTCAAATATCCGCTTTACAATCTCTGGCTGAGTGAGGCGAGCTAGCGTCGTCTATTTATAAAATACAAATATTTTCTCCGTTCCAAATTATAGGTTGTTTTAGCTTTTCTAGATACACAACATTTGATAAGCACCTAGATAATCATGTGTCTACGTATATAAAAAATATTATATATTTAAAAAATTAAAACGATCTATAATTTGAAATAGACAAAACAATATAATATTTTTTAGAAAAAATAAATATTTTTTTGGATTTTGGCAATCACACGTTTGAACAAAATACTCCATGGAGATGTTCCATGCAAACAGTCGCGAAGAAGAAAGCAACGCTAGCGCCACCTAGTACTTGTTTAGTTGAGACCTGCTTACAGCTCGTGGTTGTACGTGTTCTCCGAATGCCAACCTATCCTGGGATGGTGTGCCTTCGGGCATGGAGAGCCTCACCGTCGCGTTAAGTCAATGGAAAGCTATTCCGAGTCAAAAAAAAAAAACTTCTTGTCTTGTTAAGGCAAAAAGCATCTTCGAACCTTGTGCCACGTCACCTTCCAAGGCCCGCTGGCCGATCGTCCGAAAGCCCAACCTTTCAAAATTGGCCGAACCCAACAACATCTGCATAAAGCCCATGATAGTCCACTTATCATCCTCAACATAAACCCTAGCCCAACAAAACCTCCCGTCTCATCGTCGCAGCCGTGAAGCCCCCACGACGCCGGCGATGGGTAAGCGGAAGCAGCACGGCGGCGGCGGAGAACCCGCCGCGGAAGGCGATGCGGCCACCGGCGGGACTGGAGGAGGACACAGCCCCTCCACCGTGTTCGTCTCCAACCTGCCCTACACCTTCAAGTCCTCCGATGTAAGCGCGAGCTGCCGAGTGCTCAACTGCTACCTTCATTTACGGTCGTAGCTCCGAATTGAGCGTTTCGTTGTTGTGCAGCTCGAGGCGGTGTTTAGCGAGGTCGGCCCGGTGCGGCGCTGCTTCATGGTTGCGGAGAAAGGTGTGCTGGAGAAATTCGGTTGCTGTTTAGTTGGGATTGATATCGCGCCTGTTAGGTTTATGCGGCTATGCATTTTTGTTGCAGGATCGGAGACGAGTCGAGGCTTTGGGTTCGTGCAATTGTAAGTTATTTCAGAAATCGTCTATGTTGGTATTTCTTTCTACTTGTATCGTGATGCAGTTTTGAGCAAATATTGTGAAGCTTCTGAGCCAATTGTTTCTGAATGTTAAACATAAGTTTGTCTATGTCAAAAGTTTCAAGTGGTTCAATCACCTGCAAATCCTTACTGCAACATTTTACTAGAATTTAGAAGTGCTTATTTTGTCAGCAATTTAACATTGACTGGGCCAAAATGACCAAATGATATAAACTTATCATAGAGCTCAGTGCCTATGCCTATCCCAGTACTTGACTACTTACAACGACTGTTCATGTTTAATTGTGGTGATTCTAACAACGTCCGAATGTTAACATAAGTTCGTCTATGTCAGAGTCTCATGTGGTTTGAGAACCTGCAATGCCCATTGGGTGCTGCAGCGCTTTTATTAGAATTTTAGAACTGTTTTATTTTTAGCAAATTTTCTGACCATAGAGGACCATTCAACACTCACTGGGCTAAAATGACCAAATGATATAAACTTATTATGTACCTCGATACCTGTCCAGTACTTGACTACTTCTAATGATTTTTCACGTTCAACTGTGCTGATGCTAATAACATTTTTGTTGACAATGTTAACCATTGTTTTTGTTTTAAAGTAATGTGTTTCCCTTGGTACCAGCGCAACTGTTCAAGATGCTGAGCGAGCTATTCAAGAAAAGAATGGATTTCCTGTTGCTGGCAGGAAAATCAGGGTTAAGCTAGCGATGAATCGTGCCCCGCTGAAGGAACGCTTGCAAAAGAAGGAGAATAGTAAGGCTCTATTCCTTACAATTTGTTGCTGCTGAAGTTCAGCAGAATGTTGATCTGATGGTCTTGTGTTTTTCTCTTGCAAGCAGTGCAAGCAAAGGACTCTGATGCAATAGATGAAGCAAATGATACTTCTGCTGCTGCAAAGCTTAATGAGAAAACCATTAAAGCAGATCCAGGTTTTAATAGAAAAAATATTTTTTGTTGTTGTGTATTTAGTCCGTTGTTAATATTCCTCAGTACCGATGCAAGATGTTATGTTGGTTCAGAGAAACCACAGTTGTTGGCAAAGGATGCTATAGTATCAAAGGAAGCTTCCATTGGTGACACTGATAAAGTGAAAAGTTCTGAAAAGCAAAGGTGTGTGCTGGAACATTTTACCTGGAGAAGTCGTTGACTAAATCTAATTTATCATATTTTATGTCAAATCTGCCTACATCATCACCGACTCAATTCTTAGGATTTTTTTGTTGCCACCAAACTTTATTTATCTGTACCTTTTTTTTGTAAGCAGCAAACTGGAGATTATAACTATAGATGGATGATTTGGTAGTATATAACGTCTTAATTATAATTTTGTTAAGGATATTCTGTTTTTGTTCCTTTTTCCCTTTGGATTGACTGGCAATTTTAATCTTGTTGTTATAAAGGGTTGCAAAAACGGTGATTTTTGGTGGTTTGCAAGACTTTGCCATGGCCAGCGAGGTTTTCCGTCAAGCTGGAGAGATTGGCCCGGTTGTATCTGTAAACTATCCACTTCCCAAAGAGGAAATGGAAATCCATGGTATGCTATTTTCATCTTCACATTATTATTTTTAGTTTAATAATGTAAATTGTATTTTATGTGGTGTGATTTCCTGGTGAAAAAAGTTAATTCTGCAACAGTCATTGAGAGATGTGATAGTTACCATTATTAGTTTCTTGTTGGCTTGATACTTGTAACCTATCCTGGCTGCATCAAATGATCTATTTGTTATGTTTGTACATTGATAACAGCCATATATGCCACTGTTTTCTTTTGAGTTAGTTTTCAGCGTCTACTGAATTTGACATTTTCCAGAGGTTCTTTTGACCCACTACTTATATGGTTAAAAATTGTTCATGACATCATGCCTATTTTTACCCAAGACCTTTTTGCATTGTCATATGCGTGTGAGTATGGTGTATGTTTGGTCTCTGTACATTGCTAACACATATTTCTATGTATAGAAAGTATAATAGATTTCTGATAATTTATCACTTGTCATAGTTCTCATGCAGTCATTCCTTATTGGGGACAAATATTTTGAACTCTACTACTCAACAAAAGGGTTTCCTTGTTTCAAACTTCATAAAGTTTGTCTTTGCCTATTCTTTATTGTTTCGATTGGAATATGTTGAAAACTCTTGCGCATCTAATGTTATTCACTTATTCTTGCTTACTGCAGCTAGCATGTGTAGTACCATGCCTATAACCATAAAATATGACTGTGTTTCCCTGCAGGACTTGCTCGAGATGGATGCACATCAGATGCAGCAGCTGTACTCTTTTCAAGTGTCAAATCAGCTTGGGATTCTGTTGTCCGCCTGCATCGTAAGAAAGTCAAGGGAGCAATTGTTTGGGCTCGTCAACTTGGTGGAGAGGTGACCTAATAGCTACCTGTTTCCATTGTGTTTGTCTGCATATGCTGGTCTCCATTATCAAATTCGATTGATGATTCCATCAACTTATTCCTGCTAGCTAGTTTACTTGTCTTAATTCTATTCTGCAACTGATATGTTTTGATTCCACATTTGTTTGTGCTTACTATCTGCATACACTTACGACATATTAAAGAAAAATTTGAAGTGATGTAATGAACAATGGGTTTAGTTGTCTATGCCTCAAGAAATCTTGTCAATACCTCATAGTCATATATCACAGATCTTCACAATCTAAGTTTCAAGTGAATTAGTCTGCTGGAGTTTTGCATATGCCTTATTCATTTAAGTAGTCCTTTATGTTGCTTGATAGAATATGATATGTTAGTGATTTAAGAAGTAGGCGTTGGTTATGTTTTATGTCATTAGTATTATGTAGGAGGTGGGAGTTGACCGTGAATGATACCAAAAGTCAAGTGTTAATGGATTAAAAGATAAAGTCTCCAATAAGGAAGATGCTCCCAAAATATTGTACTCATGGCTGCTGACAACAAGCGTGCTAGTAAGACTTGGCATGAATTAAAGAAAAAAATAGTTTTTTTATTGATTTTGTTTCCTTTGGCTATCTGTACAACTACCGCCTCCCTTTCCCCATTTGCTTGCAAGTGCTTGAAACTTTCTTTCTTTCTTTCTATTTTAGGGTTCAAAGATCAGGAAATGGCGAGTGATTGTCAGGAACCTGCCATTCAAGGTGCTTGTTTGAGTTGTCACTCTTCTAATCTAATTTTGTTCTTTCTCTAGAACAGATAAGCTAAATATGTGTATATGAATGCTGCAGATTACAGAAAAGGAGATCATGGATATGTTTAGTTCAGCAGGTTTTGTCTGGGATGTGTCTATTCCGCATAAGTCGGATGAGGGGTATGTTAATTCCCATTGAATCCTTTGGTCCTTAAGTGGACTAATAAAACCTGCAAGCTATGGTATCTTGATTACGTTTACTCTTTAATAGGTTATCCAAAGGCTTTGCTTTTGTATCTTTCACACGGAAGCAGGATGCAGAAAATGTATGGTCAGTGCCCTATTCAGTAGGAGTACAAAAATGCATTTAAAATTTCTAATGCGCGATGATTTTTTCTGAATCAGGCTATAACAAACATTAATGGAAAATTTGTTGCAAAGAGACCTGTGGCTGTTGATTGGGCTGTTCCCAAAAAAGTATACACTGTTGCTGCAAAATCTGATGCCAAGGATAATGGTAAATACAAAGTTTCCTTCATCTTCACCCTTCATTTTTCATTTCTCAAGTCATTCATTTATTAAGTACACAAAATTTAAGAGTTCTTTCATAGCTAATGCAAGATTTATGTTACCTGAATGATATTATAAACGGCTTACCATGTGCCTTTGATATTTGTTTTAAAAAATAAATTAGGCTGTTCCTTGTTGTGTGACCAAATAATCGATGTAGCACTCTTTGTATCATATCATTTTTATAGTTGCTCTGTATTTTCTTAGTTTACTATTTGGAAGCCACATCTCATGAATGTGTTGCATTTCCAGAGCTTGCCGATGTTATTGACAGTGGCAGTGATGATGACACCTCTGAAGAGAACCTTGTTGGAGAAGATGATAGCTCTGAACTTGATCAGGAGGTTTCTAATCGTCCATCTGAGGATGATTTCAAAACTGAAGTAGATATTTCTAGAAGAGTTCTTGAAAATTTGATCAAGTCATCAGAGAAGTCTGAACCATCTGGCATTGACGGTTCGAATATTGATACTGACACTGAAACAGAAAATAACACATCAGAAAAGAAGAAACCTGAATCACCTATAGCTGGCAAGTTGGCTAAGTTGAAACGTGTAACAGATGCAAAAATCACTGATCCTGCTTCCAAACCTGAGAAAAAAGATACTGACCTGGATAGGACTATATTCATCAGCAACCTTCCTTTTGATATAAGTAACGAGGAGGTAACAGTGCGCTTCTCAGTTTTTGGGAATGTTGAATCTTTCTTCCCGGTTCTTCATAAACTCACAAAGTATGTTTAACCGTCTTGTTTCATCCATCTTTATCTTAAGTCGTATCAACCACTGAACGTTCACTTGCATTCTTTTTTACGCTAACAGTTTTTGTGCTGTCTATGCAGGAGACCTAGAGGTACTGGTTTCCTAAAGTTTTCTACAGCAGAGGCAGCTGATGCAGCAGTTTCGGCCGCCAATGCTGCTCCTGGCTTAGGAATATTTATGAAGAGCAGGGCACTTAATGTCATGAAAGCAATGGACAAGGAGTCTGCTCACAAAAAGGCACTTGAGAAGGCGAAGACTGAGGTTGAGGATAGACGGAATCTGTACTTGGCCAAGGTAAGTTCTTCAGCACTTCATTTTGCACATGAACTGTAGTGGGTCTCTTCCATTATTATGTTACTGAAAGTTTGGTTGCATCAAGTAGGAGGGTGAGATACTTGCTGGAACACCAGCTGCTGAAGGTGTGTCAGATGCTGACATGAATAAACGTAACTGGTCAGAGTTTATCCTTATTCTTCATCATTCCAAATTCTAGCTAGTATCGATATTGGCATTGTGTTTATTTTTTCTGTTGATAATGTCTTCCATACCTATTGTTTCCATTTTTTATGCAAGTTGGCAGAATCAGGTTACCAGGCCATTTGCCAATATGCTTTCATCTTTTCTTGTTAATGATCTTCACATTTTTGGATTCTGTATTCATGCTTGGAAGGGAACTGCACTTCAATTTGTGTAACATTAAAACTTTTATATTTGCAACTGCAGTTGCCAACATCATTTGGGTTACATATTCTGTCAATGATAAAAAAAATTCCTGATATACTTGCTAGCCTAGCTCATGGCAAACATTTGGTTATATTTAATCATTTATGATCTGACAGTATCTTTTTTATCTGTCTGTTTTAGGTTGGCTAGAAGGAAAGCGGAGATGCTTCAGTCTCCAAAGTTTCACGTATCCAGAACAAGGCTTATCATCTACAATTTACCTAAGACTATGACCATTAATGATGTAAAGAAGCTTTGCAGAGAAGCAGTCATTTCTCGTGCTACCAAACAAAATCCTGTCATCCGGAAGGTTTCATGGAGTTCCTTTTGTTTAGTTTCTTCTCTCCTTTTTGCTATGTGCGATTGGTGATGCTTATGCCAATGCATTTCTTGAACAGGTGAATATCCTGAAGAATGAAAAGAAAGGGGTACAGAAGCATTCCCGTGGTGTCGCCTTTGTTGATTTTCAAGAACATGAGCACGCTCTTGTCGCTCTAAGAGTTTTAAACAACAACCCTGGTACTCTCCGCTCTTGAATAATTACTGCAGTTGTATTGTGTCAATTGTTCTGTCTCCCTGTTGCAACTTTTGTTCTCTTTCAGTGAATTGATTTTCTTTATTGAGTAATCATTATATTGCCAGAGTCCTTCAGTTTTATATTGGGTACACAGCACACTGGGACCAGGTTGCTATCAATACTTTTACACTGGAGTAACAATGGCTCATCACCTTGTCCTTTTTATCATACTGTTACTACCTTTGGTCTTTTTTACAAACATATTGGCTGTTCGCTTCTATTAGTTTTCTTGAGGCTGTCTCCTACATGGTAGTGAACAGACTTGGTTACAGTTATAATTTTTCGTTCTCTGCAGAAACGTTTGGTGCAGAACGGCGTCCAATTGTGGAGTTTGCACTTGAGGATGTTGAAAAGGTTAGGCTTCAGAAGATTCGGAAGGAACGTCAGCAGAAGTCAGCAGAATCTGCACAAGGTCAGCAGAATCCTTCAGGGGATCAACCTGCAAGCGATGGTCGTCATGCAGATAGCAGCAGGACATTCAGAAAAGGAAACAAGCGGAAGTCACATGATAGACCATCTAAACCCTCCGATTCTGGTGAAGGGCCTGCGAAGGATCCTTCCGTTGCTGGAGATCGAAGTTCTGTGGAAGTTATAAGAAAGGGAAGACCTGCAAAGAGATCAAGGAAATCAAATGAGGGTACCGTTTTGCCGGAGCGGGATCGGCAAGATGCAACCCCAAATGCTGATGGGAAGGTAAGTTTCCTTTTTTAGAAAAAAAATATTTCCTGACGATACTCATTAAGTTCTCCACTTTTATATGTTAAATGGTTACCTATTTCATTCGATTCAGCAAGCTGTGTCAGGTGAGCATGATCAATCAGTTGCTCCAAAGAAAAGGAAAAACATGAAAGACAGCCAGACAGATCAAAAGAGAGGAAAGGGTACAAAAAGGACAAAGAAAGAACCTGCCGGGGAAGGAGGCGTCGATAAGTCTCTGGTGGAGCAGTATCGTTCCAAGTTCTTGCAACATGGCGTGAGCAAAACCAAAGGATAGTTGAGTGGGATTGCTGTTGTAGAGCAGCACGGTGATTCGAATCATCGTGTCAAAGGCTAATGTTTCCAATAGCACGGCTCCACAAACCTCTTCAGCCCCTTGCGGGTGTGCCTAAATTTTGGTTCTAATGTTGTGATTGTCTCGTCGAGCTGTACCCTGGATGATAGCGACTGATTGATATTTGTTGAGGAATCTATTATACAGCCGTATGAGCCAGCCTTCCACTGCTTACGCTGGGCGTTCATGCTGGGATGCTCGATCTAGTGGCTGAAAAATGCTGTGAATCTGTGATGTCCTTCTGATGGAAACTTTGCAGGAAATGGGCTGCGACGAGTGGATTCTTATTGCTTATAATGTGACGCACCCTTTTCGAGGCTGATTGCGTGTTATGGAAGAAGCGCCGTTGTTCTTGATGGACGTGCTTCTCGCGTGAATGTGCTGCCTCAGCTGCGTGTTCCATGCGGCCATGTTTGCCACATCGAATCGCTCTGTAAAAGGAGGCCCGTTTGGTCTCTTGCCTAACCCCTCTCTCACTCTGACGGTGATCCGTAGGGACCAAAAGGGTAAACCAAAAATCGTGGTAGCTGCTGGATAGCAACGATTTTCTAACACCGCGTCTGCCCAGTCCAACTTCTTTGAATTCCTTGCACCATCTTCGCCGTGGACCGGTTTCGACGCTGATGTGTGTGGCACTAGATGGTTTGATGTGCTACGGACACGCTGAAGAGAAATTGTTCCGCTAAGCATTTAGCACACCGATTACGAAGACAGTAGAGCAGTAGTTCGCTGCTGAGAGAATCTTCAGAACTTCATCATGCAGCAATGCGTGCGCGCAGCTGCCAGATTTTAATCCGGAAGAAAATGGCATGTCGGAGCCCAGATGGCCAAATGCACGCCACTCCGCGATCCATCTCCATCCTACCCCCTACGATGACGTGCTCGGAGCCATTTCTGCCCATGTTCAAATATGTGTTCTTTTTTTATTTCTTCTGCTTTCTTAAAGACTCCGAGGCCGCACTGATCCATCACCACTCACCAGCGTGTCCCCTCAGTTCACGGTCCCATCAGCGAGGGCTAAAAAATACAGATAGCTTTGTTGTTGCGCGACACCTCTGCAGGAGCAGAACGGACGAGCCCATGCTTCATCGCTAAGTCTGCGGCGCGGCGAGGTCGGCGGACGCGCCGGTCGCAGCCTATTCACGAGGCAAGAGGCAAACCAAGACTACCTTCAAAACAGAAACAAATCAAAAGGAAAAAAAAGGAAAGAAACAAGCCGGCTCGCTCGACTCCGCCGTGGCACCGCGTGACTGTTGAGTGCACGCACGCTGGATCCGACGAAGATCCGAGCAGGATGCGGGCCATGTTCCGGCCGGCGGCCAGGGCGTCACCGCGTCGGGTACCAGTACACAAGAGTAGATCCCGGCATCCCGCTCGCGGGGCTCCAGGTCAAACCAAACTTCGCCAGGCTCACGTGATCCCGTACTCCACGACGAGCCAACGACAGCAACAGCTACCGCGTGACGCCGAAGAAACTGACGGGAAACCGAAAGCAAAAAAAAACCTGCCGGGAATGGGCAGCTCGGACAACCGCGCGGTAAACGAAATCCCGCCCGCCCCCGTTTCCGCGAACCGCCAGCTCGGCTCCCGACGTGCCCCCGCCGCCGCCGCCCTGCCGAACGGGTCAAAACCCCCCGCCCCTCCCCGGGCTCCACACGCAGCGACGCCTCCGGCCCGCGTCTTCATTAACGCCGCCCCAAATCAACAAGCCACCCATCCTCCTCCTCCTCGTCACCGGCCACACCAACCTCTTCTCCTCCCCTCCCCCTGCCCTCACAGGCTCGCACCTCCGGATCCCAGGTTCCCAGTTCTCCATGGAGCTGTTCTCGCGGGCCAAGGTGGTGCGGCTCAAGAGCCACCACGACAAGTTCCTGTACGCGGACGAGGACGAGGTGCACGTCACGCAGGACCGCAACGGCGCCTCCCCGAACGCGCGCTGGAGCGTCGAGGCCGTGCCGAACGTCCCCGGCGTCGTCCGCCTCCGGAGCCGCTACGGCCGCTACCTCACCGCCTCCAACGAGCCGTTCCTGCTCGGCATGACGGGGCGGAAGGTGCTGCAGACGGCGCCCGCGCGCCCGGACTCGTCGGTGGAGTGGGAGCCCGTGCGGGACGGCTTCCAGACGCGCCTCAAGACGCGGTACGGGCACTTCCTCCGCGCCAACGGGGGGCTCCCGCCCTGGCGGAACTCCGTCACCCACGACGTGCCGCACCGCACCGCCACGCAGGACTGGGTGCTCTGGGACGTCGAGGTCGTGCAGGTGCTCACGCCGGGGCCCGAGCGCGCGGACTCCGCGCCCGTCAAGATGCCGGACTCGCCGCCAGCGCCGGAGCTCAGGGACCCGCCGCCGGCGCCGCACCACCGGCCATCCAAGTCCTACGCCGCGCCCCCGGCACCGCCGACGCTGGAGCCCGATGCCCCGCGCCCGGGGCCAAGGCTCTCCAAGCTCGAGGTCAGTGGCCAAATTGCTCTTGCGTTGCCATGTGCTGTGCCTGATGGCATTGGTTGTGATGCCGTCTTGACAAAGGAATTGACTTTGGCATCTTTCCGCTTGCTTGGTCTCGTTAGGCGTAGTAGCTCGGCTGTTCCGATTGGCAGACTGAAATGCATTGGGGATTTTCTGAAACTTTAGAATTATGGCGAATCTGAAATGCTAATCGTGCTGAGGGAGAATGCTCTTCCCACAAGACACAGCGAATAGCTATGAATCTATGGATTTCACACTGCTGATCTCGATCTGTTTTGTTTGTCCAAGTGACAATGCTGTCACTCTGTAAAAATTCGTTTCTTATTTGAGAACTTTTGCCTAAAACTTTGTAGGATAGATCTTCTGTAGGCTAGAGTCTTAAATTGCTCCAAACTGTTGCTGAGACTGCAAGCAATGTGCATCTAGAGCCATTTATCCGACCTGTTGTTTGTAGTGAATCGCAATTGCAAACCTACCTGCATCATATAATCCATGGTGTTGCATAGCTGCTTATTGAATTCACTTTGGTTAGCCTATAGTCCTGTACAGTTGGCATGAACTGCATAGCACTACAAGTGGTCTTTAGATTTTCAGAATTTCTTTCTTCTATGCCATGTTACTTCTCAGCGTTTAGTTGGTTCAGAATAAGAATTGACATTGAATTTTCTCATATTTCCAGTCCTCCGATTCTTTCTCCGCCCCCTTGCACAAGGTGGAGGGACGTGCCATCCATTACCACATTGCAGATGACCTGGGCAACGTGGATGATGGCACAGAGGGACACTCGTTTACATTTAATGGCAGCAACTTGGAGGAGCTCGCCCAGAAGTTGCAGGAGGAGACGGGTATGGATGGCATCATCATATGCACACGCAGCCCTATCAATGGGAAGCTCACTCCTCTCCGTTTGCAATTGCCACCGAACAATGCAGCGATGCATATTGTGCTCGTCCAGGAGTCCTCAAAAGGTGAGATCACCACTCCTTGTTTCCACCATTTCTGTCTATTTCTTTTACAATCTGCTTTGGCATTGAGAACTGAAGATAGCTGCTATCATTTTGGTCTTATGGAGCTTGACTTGGTTAGTTGTTGAAGCACGATAACCTGTATTGGTTTTTAGATGGAATCTGCAGCCAGGGGGCAGGGGCCATTTGGCCCCCTGTTTTCTCCCTGTTTTTTTTATCAACAACCACCCCCCTGTTCCCATCTTATTCCTGCATTCCTAACTGCTAAGCAGTTAAACAATTGGATATTTTCAAGTTGTGCAGGCCTTAAAAAATAACTACTATCTTTAGCAAGCAACCACCCCGGTCATGATATCTGTGCTTTCCTATTTGCCCAATGCTTTCATGATGCCAATCACTACTTTAACCAATCACTACTTTAAAGAGTTCGGTGCCGAGAGTGAATATCCACATAACTCAATTTACAATGCAGTGGCATCTTCTTTAATGAATTTGTAATTTTGTATGAAAGGTCCCTATGCTAAATGCTGTTCATTCATTCATTCTTTCTTCTATAAATCAATCCAGCATAGAAAGAAAGTGCTAAGCAAGGTAGTATTTCGGTCTCGTTTCACTAGACATCATCCACTATGGCTCAACCTACTTAAAATGTTATCAGCATCAATTTACTATAGCAGTTGTGGAATCCTTCCATATATCTGGTTGTATGCTTGACACTAACCTTATTTATCAAAAACGGAAAGAGCGAGAAATAAACCAGTGCATGTCTGAGATTTCCATTATCATGGGTTGCACGCCGTTACTTAGGGTGACCACGAATTATTCATGTTAAAAGGCATCAAGTCCAGCAGACACTTTCCTTCCAATTGATGTACAAGAAAGTGAAGATTATTTCTTTCATTTAAACAAGATGCTATTATTCTGTTAGTGACAAACAAATACAGTGTCTAAAGACAATGCACTGAGCATGAGCATTATTAGTTCAGTCATGATATGCTCGTGTCTCATCGGTTTGTGATGCATCGTGAACAGTTAGTAGTAACTATCCCGTGACCTGCATGGCAGACCATGTGCTGAATCTTCGCTAAATCAAAACAACCAAACCCATACAGATGTTTAGCTGTAATACTGCAATCAGATTACTAGAGATGTTATTTGAACTGTTTGCAATTAGCAGATTCCACTTCAGTTCAATGTAAAGTTGCTTGTTAGAATCATCGACCAGATTGTGCTACTACTGATCCTGTTCTTGCTACAACTCGCCTGTTCTTGCTACACAACTCGCCAACTGACCATTGTTCTTTTCTGCTGTAAATTTCAGTGGTGAAGACATTCCCATGGCCATATGGTTCGTAGATCATAAATCTTTTGGTGAAGACGGCGCCCTGAGTTTTGATGGACCGCGCATCTCGCCCGACGCCCGTTCATCAGTCGATCCACCCATGCCAGTTCTGCAGTTACAATGGGTACCACGAGCAACTACTGCTGACCTTGTGCCTCCATCAGGGGTCTCATTGCTGCAGATGTACAAAGCGCTATATGTTTGATTGATTTATAGACGACAGTTTGACCCTGAATTATATGAGTTGTTGGAGAGAATGTCTAATCGCCGGGCCGGCTCATTCTTCCCCCATTTGGATCCTGCCAGGATGTGTATATCGTCGAATTAATATATTTTTTGAACCATCTGTCGTTGACTTTTAGTGCAAGGTTTTTTTTTTGTGGTGAATTATATAGCATAGATAGTGGATACACATGGATAAGGAATGCTGCAAGCCCGCAGCCATGAGGCGCTGAGATACGTCACGGCGGAACGACGAGTACTTCGGAAGTTCGGATCACCGGACCACGAGGAATGGAACGGAGCAGGCAGCTTTCTGACGATGGATCTGCAGACAGTTCTGCTTCCGCACCAGTTGTAGGCATCGCCATCTCGGCCCGGTGTCTCTAACGTACAGAGTTTCTGACGACACATGACATGAGTTCCGGACTCCTGATTCCTGAATGCCAAACTTGGAGTGTTGTCGCACAACACTTCAAGTCCCAGATGGAATCGGCCTCGTTCCTGCACAGGACAGGACACTCGGTCCTGCTCGCGCTGCTTTGCGACC
The DNA here is from genome assembly GCF_002211085.1 of Panicum hallii. Classification (NCBI taxonomy): domain Eukaryota; kingdom Viridiplantae; phylum Streptophyta; class Magnoliopsida; order Poales; family Poaceae; genus Panicum; species Panicum hallii. The sequence continues at coordinate 2,654,865 of NC_038050.1, read as the reverse complement.
GGAGACGGAGAACCGAAGGCGCGTCGTCGCAAAGTGTGTGCCGCCTTTGCTTTCCGTTCTCTTCTCTGCTTCCCATCCCTCCTCCTGTCGCCGTGTCGCGCGTCAGAAGAATGGCACGCCGTGCCGGCTCAGGCTCATGGCTGGATTAGCAGTTGCAAGCTGCAGAAACATTTGCAGCGCACGCCTAGGTGTTTACAGCGGCAGCGGCGGCGGCTGCTGCGGCTTTGGTCGACCAGACGTCTCGGTCTCGCGGTCTCGCCTCTCGCCTTTGCCAGATCGCCAGTGGCACATGAGAATCAGATGGAAATATTCTCTTCCTAGAAGAGAAGAGAAATGGAGACAAAGGAAAATTAAAATAGGAAAGAGAGAAAGAGAACTATAGCAAATGATCATTAAAATAGGAGAGAGAAAACAGTAGCTTGCGCCGGACCTGGACATGGAGAGGCCGGCCGGTCAACCCAACATGCCACCCGAGCACCAGTCCCGGTCAAAGAAAGCTTTGGCACGGAGCGCCATGAATAAACCTTCCACGGGGCCCGGCCGGGCCTGCCCGGTGCGTGCCATCGACTCGATCTTCTCCTCCCTCCATCTACTCCATCCTGTTCCTGCTGCACCGCTAGTATACCATTACGATGACTTGACCATCACAAACGGCTAATCACCCACTAATAATCCGCGTCGGTCGATAATTAACTACAAAAACCAGTAGCTAACACACAGACACCCGTTGGCCGCTGCATCTCGTCAGGCGAGTCGCTGTCCAGAATCATGGCTCGGGTCGCCGTCGGCGGCAAAGCCGGTCACGTCACGCCCGCCCGCCCGCCGTGCCGCCGCCCCTGGCTGGGCGGCATGCCGTATTGCGCTGTCCACTACGGCGATGGCCGACGGATGCCCGACTGCGTCGCCGAGTTAGAGCTAAAGGTGTTGACCCTAAGTACTCCTATCCCACTAATCTACTATCGCGCTTTTCTGTTAAACATCCACATCAGTGGCTCCTACCTCGCCCAACTAGTAGTGACATAAATGTGGAGTGACCTCCTTGCCGGACGTGAAAAATACGGGCTATTCACCACCACTACTGAACTACGATTTTTTCATTCTAAGACTTATTCCTAGTATTTTTTTTGCTGAATTTGAAGTGTTTCACGAGAAACTCGAGATTACAAAAGTAAATAAATAGATCATGGAAACATTAAAAACTATATACATAGAAGAAGACTAAATCGAGAAAGGATAGATAAATACAAAACACGTGTAAACATTGTTCTCTGTTGCCGTAGGGGTGGTGGGATGAAGGGCGGTGCCATTCGAGACGTCGGTGTGGGTGTAGCGGTGTCGCGGTGGCAATGGATGGTGGTTAGCGGTGCATAGAATAACATGTTGAGGTAGTTTGGTTTTAACTTTTGTGTCGTGCAGTGGCGTGGATGATGGTCAGCGCTGCATAGGATGGCGTGTGAGGTAGTGTGGCATGATAAAAGATGGTTATATAACGGTGATGTTGTCGGGAAGTGGAGTCAGCGTTGACGTGGAGGCTACAATGTTGGCATGTCTTGATTTTGTATTAGGCGGTGCGGTGGGTGTAGATGTGTCATGGCGAACGCGCTGTGTGGATGGGTGTCGCAAGTGATTTGATTTATCTTTGCATGGGACGGTGGTTTCACGGTGGTGGTATAAGGTGGTCAGTGTTGCATAGGATAACATATTAAGGTGGTTTTGGTTTAACATTCTATGGAGGTGGTGTTGCAGTCGCTGCTACGTAGAATAGCGGTCTAACTATTTTAGTTTGACAATGTATGGAAGAAGAGTGGATAACACAGTAGCGATAAATGGTGACCAGTTTTGTATAAGATGACATATTGAAGGGGTTTAATTCTATAGTTGAGTTGGAGAACTGATATCAAATATAGATATCAAACAATCTAGACTCGAACCTCTCGGTCAATCTCAAATGATGCCACCCATCTGGCCGAATTCAAACGATGGCACCACTTGTTCGGAAAATCCATCCGATTCCAAGCTAGAATTTGTATGTTTCTGCCATGGCAAACAAGGATAGCCTGAACTGAAAGCGGAGGGTCCCGGTCACACTCGCCTGGCCCGCCGGCCATGTGATGATGTGAAAGCGAGAGGTGTCGCGCACGCTGTGTGTAGTGGAGTGGTAGCCTTGCGCGGCCGCGTCTCGGCATCTTCCTCCTCTCTTTCCCCCTCGGCTCCTCGCTCCCGCATCTCGCCTCGCCCCTGCGGGCCTGGATCGCTCGCGGCCTCCAAATGCGACCGCATCTCCTCCGGCGCCTCCTCCTCCTCGCAGCCGCCGCGCTACCGTCGCCGGCCGATTGCCGCCAGGGCGGCCACCACGCGGCCCCTCCGCCGCCGAAGCACCACGACAAGAGCGGCGCGCTCACCGTCGCCCTCGCCGTCGCCGCGTCGCTCCTCGCGCTGGTCCTGCTCTACCTCTGCGCGGCCATCGCCGTACGCCGCTTCCGCTCCCGCGGCGCGGTGGGGCGGGAACCGGCGGCTGCGGGGTCCTCCTCCTCCTCCTCCTCCTCTGCGGCGTCCCGCGCCGCGGCGTTTCTTCGTCGGAACGGGCTCCAACACCACAGCCCGGCCTTCACCTACGAGCAGCTCCGCGCCGCCACCGCGGGCTTCGACGCGGGCCGCAAGCTCGGCGACGGCGGGTTCGGGACGGTGTTCCTCGCGTACCTCCCGCCCGCCGGCCGTCCCGCCGCCGTCAAGCGCCTCCACGTCCCGCCGTCCCCCTCGCCGTCGTTCCCTTCCGCCTCCGCCACCATCACTAAGTCCTTCTGCAACGAGGTGCTCATCCTCTCCGCGCTCCGCCACCCGCACCTCGTCCGCCTCCACGGCTTCTGCGCCGACCCCCGCGCCCTCCTCCTCGTCTACGACTTCGTCCCCAACGGCACGCTCTCGCACCACCTCCACCGCCGGGTCGGCGGCGGCGGCGCGCCGCCGCCCCCGCCGCTCCCCTGGCGGACCCGCCTCGCCATGGCGTCCCAGATCGCGTCGGCGCTCGAGTACCTCCACTTCGGCGTCAAGCCCGCCGTCGTGCACCGCGACGTTACCTCGTCCAACATCTTCGTGGAGGCCGACATGCGCGCCCGCCTCGGCGACTTCGGCCTCTCGCGGCTCCTCGCGCCGCCGGACGCGTGCTCCACGGGGGCCGCCCGCGAGCTCGTGTGCTGCACCGCGCCGCAGGGGACGCCGGGGTACCTGGACCCGGACTACCACCGCTCCTTCCAGCTCACCGAGAAGAGCGACGTGTACAGCTTCGGCGTGGTGGTGCTGGAGCTCGTCACGGGGCTGAGGCCCGTGGACGTGGGCAGGGAGCGGCGGGACGTGACGCTGGCGGACTGGGTGGTGGCCAAGATCCAGGTCGGCGAGCTCAGGGAGGTCGTCGACCCGCCGGTGCTCGGCGAGGGCCCCGGCGTGATGGCGAGCGTCGAGGCCGTGGCGGAGTTGGCGTTCCGGTGCGTGGCGCCCGACAAGGATGACCGGCCCGACGCCCGGGAGGTGCTGGCCGAGCTCAGGAGGATCCAGACGATGCTCCCCGAGCTTCCCGGGGGCAAGGTTTCCTGAATCGGATCGCGCAAGACGCCATCTGCATCAGAATTGAGCTAGCCCCTGCTCGAACTCAGGACCCAACACCTCCCATTGTCCATGGCCGCGACTCCTATCCTGTGCTGACCATCTTGACTAAGAAATTGCAGCACACCCTGAATGTTTGCTGCTTTATACTGGCATTTGTCATAGCCAAGTGCCTCATGGTTGATTACCAGAACTCACCGAGAACTACAAGAATTAGCATCAGGTCGTGTGTAGTCTAGTTCTGTTGGCATGTACAAGTTCTACAAATAGTAACACCCCCAAATGTAATTCTCAAGATTCAAGGCGTGTTTACTTTCTGACCTACGGCGCCGCACCTGCGGCGCGAGATGTGCGGCGCGGTGTGGCTGCGGCGCGGGATATGTGGCGCGGTGTGGCGCCGCAGGCCAGAAACCAAACAGCCCATCAATCTCATCGGTTTTCTCCGCAATTTTGCATTCAGCTGCCATGCGCTGCGGCTTGCGCGTCCTCACCGAATGATCCACCGACCACCAGTGACCCGCGGGCTGTCCATGTACGCTGCGGCCGAGCTGCACGCACGCGAGTACGGTCACGCCCGAGGCCCACCTGGCATCGTAGTAGCATCCGTGGCCCAGCTGTAAGGGTGTGTGGGGAACCCTGAATTTGATTCATTCATCTATCTGAAGTTCTGAACCTCTAACCTGCAGGCTGCAGGCGCTGGAAATCGCCCATGCACCCGCTCACGCTCTCCTCCACCGCGCTCCTCCGCCTCATCAAGTCACTCTCGCCGGCGGCGGGGCCGAGGGCCCACCTCACGGCCTCGGCGATCCACTGCCTCCTCTTCAAGGAAGGGCTCCTCCACGTCGGGGCGCACCTCCCAACGGCGCTGCTCTCCGCGTACGCCGCGCTCGGCAGGCCGCGGCACGCGCGGGATCTGTTCGACGAAATGCCCGAGCCGAGCCTCGTCGCTCGCACCGCCATGGCGCGGGCGCACGCGGCGGCCGGGCAGGCGGCCCAAGCGCTCGCCGTGTTCGGGGACATGCTCGCGGACGGCCTGCTCCCCGACAATGTGGCCCTGGCGGTTGCGCTCGCGGCATGCCACGGGGTGAGCTCGTCCTCCGCGGCGGCCCGGAAACCTGGGAAGATGGTTCATGCTCTCATCGTGACAAGCGGCATTGTGCCAGATGTGTTCGTCTCCACCGAACTGATCAGGGTCTACGGGGAGTGCGGCGAGCTGTCTGTTTCACGGTGGGTGTTCGATGACATGCCAGTGAGGAGTATTGTTTCGTGGAACGCCATGGTGCATCAGTATGTCAGGCATAGTAATGTTGGCGCTGCATACGAGCTGTTTCTTGCAATGCCAAGGAGGGATGTGGTGTCATGGAATACAATGATTGCCGGGTATTGCCTCATTGGCCAATGTAGGGAGGCACTAGAATTGTTTCGTCAGATGGTATCGCCATCTTCATGTCCGGTGCATCCAAATGGACCTACAATGAGCACTGTCCTTGCTGCTTGTGCCGGTGCAGGTTGTTTGGAGACTGGGATTTGGGTCCATGCCTACATTGACAGGAACCGAATGAATGATGACGGCTCATTGGACCGGTCCTTGATAGACATGTATGCCAAATGTGGAAGCATTGAAAAGGCCCTTCAGGTGTCTGAGAAAGCACCAGGGAAGAGGGACTTGTACTCATGGACAACAGTGATTTGTGGGTTGGCAATGCATGGTAGGGCTGCTGATGCTTTACGCATGTTTGACATGATGCAAGATAATGGTATTCACCCTGACGATGTTACTCTTGTTGGGGTACTAAATGCATGTGCGCATGGCGGACTCATAGATAAAGGTCTTCACCACTTCTACTCCATGGAGGAGAGATATGCAATCGTACCCAAAATTGAACACTACGGGTGTATCATTGATCTTCTTGGTCGGGTTGGGAGATTGCAAGAAGCATACAGCATGATCAGGACCATGCCGATGAAGCCTAATGCGGTAATCTGGGGTGCATTCTTGAATGCATGCAAAGTTCACAGCAACGTGGAACTTGGTGAGATCGCAGCAGCTGAAGTCAGCAGGTTGGATCCAAATGAACCCTGGGCAAGGGTGATGCTGTCCAGCATGTATGCAAAAGCTCAGGACTGGACCAGTCTAGCCAGGGAGAGGAAGGAGATGAACAGCCTGCAGATGAAGAAAACACCAGGGTGCAGCTCAATTGAGCTTGATGGGGAGGTGCATGAGTTTGTCGCTGGTGGTTTTCAGCATCCCCAGCTTGGTGAAATTTGCACTATACTAGAGAATATTGAAGCACAAACACATGCAGGCTAAAGAGACGTGGATGCCTCATCTTCTGAGGTTTTTGGTTCTGCCAATGATGCTAGCATGTCGTTGCAAGTTTCTTGGCCTCCACAAGTAGTTAACTGACCTCAGTGCTTTCCATTAGTCTGTGAATGTTTGAGGGAAGAATTTTGAGCTTGGTGACTTGGTCGTATTGCGAAGAATTGAAGGAGGTTAAAATCTTAGGGCCCAGAGTAAATGATTAGGTGCTGAAAAAAATCTGTTTTGATTGATCGTACTGGAAGTTGAACTAGCAATTGAAGCTAGTGGAGGCATAGCACCGACTAGTGGACTGAAGGTACATGGGAAAAAATAGACCACATTACTATTTTGTTTTGCTTGTAATGTCTACCAAGAATGTATCCTGATATCATATCTTGATTGTTCACTAACCTTGTTTCATTTTTTGACCAGGGATGTAGGTAATTATGCAGGATTTCTAAGTTAAAAAAACTATAGTATATTTGATATTTCTCAGTTTATAAGCAAGCTGATATTTATCCTCCTATATTCATACGTGAGAGGCTTTGACCCTTCTGGCATATGTACATAATCATTTTTATGACCTGGATAGTGACGTAATTATTTTGAAGCAAATGAAATTGTTAATTGATTAGTCCACTTGCAGTTGTCTTATTGAATGTTTGAATGGTTTCTTTGATCAATTTCAAATGAAAATACTGTACATTTTAGTGGGATCCTGTGATCCTGTTGTGACACACTTTATACAATCCACTACTAAGTTTGAGTATTGGACATAACTTCGATTTATTAAAAATGTGTTTCTTTTTAGTCACATTATAACCCTTTTCCTTTTTGTGTGTGCAGGATGCTGCTGGACATTTAGCACATCCTTTTCAACTGTGTTTATGTACCAAAGTTAGGATTTAATTTTTGTATCGCATTTTGGGTTCAAACCAAAACTACTTTATAGATCTGACATTTATTTACCCTTATTGAATGGTGGTGTATTTTCCTTAATAAAATTCGATAGATTTTGACACATGTAACTGAATAATGTAGCATGCCATCAGTAACTAATTATCTTTGATCTGAGATATTTAAACTGCAGTTTTTGAGCTTAGCATGTTTCCCTTGATTTAGACCAGCTGGCTCCTCCAGTGGTTTTATGGAGAAATAATCTCATCTTAGGTTAGTTTATAATAATGCTTGTCAATTAGGATATGCTGCTACTATCTTATTGCGAATATATAGGAGTGGCGTATCCTGGAGCTGAATTTAAACGGGTGGTGTATCGGAAACTGGCAAGTGCTCTCAAGAGCCTGTGCATGGTTTGCTCCTTAATACAATGTGTACTTTTAATATGTACTGTCCAGATGATTTTCAGTATATAGACTGCAGGCAGCTATGGTTGATAGGTTTAAATTAATTCCCTGTTTTGGTGGGCTAGAGGCGAATATTGTATTATCTTATTTTGTACATTAAGACGTTGTGTCCTAAATTATGCATAGGTCTTCTCATATTTTTTTCAGTACATAGACTGCATTTGCAGTCATGGTTGATAGGTGAATATCAGATGAGAACAAATTTATTCTCCCCATCACTTAATAGAGCATCATCACCTTCAATTATAATATCCCATCACTTAAGGAGGATCTGGTATTTCTTCTCATACTCCCATTTGCAGTCCTATGTAAGAATTCAGTGTTGTTATCCCCCTTGAGCAGCCATGTCTCATGGGCCCTATTGAACCAGTACAACTCATCTAGGGATTTCAGATTATTGGTCCAAGTATATTTCTCCTCACTCATTTCTAACTCCATAAAAATCATGGAAGTGGATCAGTGAGTTAAACAGATTAGTGTGTTTGTGCACACCATCACCTTGTTTTGCTCAGAAGAATATCTCCTCCAACCAAAGTAAACAACGGTGCGGTGGTCACGGGAGAGAAAATTGGCCGCCCCGATTTGGCCGTGATACACAGGATGAGGTGTCACGCAACCAATAGTCTTTCCTACTCCCACACTACTGTCTTTCTTTGGCTCGAGGCGGGGGCGGACGTCACATCAAAGCTAGCTTCCATTTAATTTGTACTAGTGCTTTGGCGTTTGTTTAATGGACCTAGCTTAGCTAATATACGTATGGCTGTATTTTAATCTCTCTTTACGATATATTCAAATTTAGAAAAGCTATATTTTAATTGGACAAAAAATTGCCTATACCAAACTACAAAAAGATATTAATAAACCAAATAAAATGCCTGGGAGTATTCACAAGAATTGTCTACATCTTTGACATAAAAATATTCACTCATCATTATCCGATTATCTCATCATGCCTTCACACCATGCTCTCTTCCTATCATGAACATCATTATCTACTAGACTCAGTTCCCCAACCAACTTATAGTCATTAACCTTCTAGAACACACATAAGCCTATTTTTTATAAAACATAAGCAGATTAGAATAAAAACAAAAGCATTTTGTACCAAAATTAGCATCTAAACATATGCAAATGAGATCTTATTTTCAAGATATCTTTAAGAGGAACACAACGGTCTAATCGGATTTTAACTCGGACGCTTGCTTTTAAATTTATAGTATTTTTTAGTTTGAAAATCATTGCATGCGACGTGTCATCTAGTTAGACTTATCTAGTATATTAGCATGGAAGAAAAATACAGAGTCCACCGCACATAGTACTTGATGGTCATAAGCATGTGGCCCCTAGCAAGCCACGCGATGGCGTAATACAGTCCTTTCGTAAGTCCATCCATAAAGAAATCTTTATCTTATTTAACTGGTCTGGGCACGGAACGTCGGTGTTTAATCTCCAAGCCTACCGAGAATATTCTCGAGATGGTAGATTGTAGGTGGGGTGTCGCCGAGATCAGAAATTTGAAGCTGCAAGGAACACAAGATTTAGATAGGTTCGGACCGGCGAGAGCGTAATACCCTACATCCTGTGTAATAATTTGTGCTGCCTTAAGTGTTGATTGTTTTGGAGGAGGTCTCTGCCTACTCTTATATAGTCTAGGGGGATAGAGTTACTTGGAAATCCCAATCCGATACTAGCTTAGAAGTCCTATCTGAGTGTAACTCGAGTAGTTTTCTTCTGTTCCGACCGGTTCTACTTCTGTACGAATAATTACAGTTGGTGTAGAGTATGGGCCATGTCACATCCCTTGTCCTAGGATATATATAAGCTATGTGCGCAGTCCCGTGGCCCCGGATCTAACAAGCTCCCAAGTTTTTCGTAGTCGAGTACTGCAGGCTTCCGAGTACTTCTGAACGTATTTTCGAGTTCTTCCGAACTTCATCTTGAAGGTATCTTTTAAGTACTTTCTTGGCTGCATCGAGGCTGTGATATGCTCAAGTTCCGAGTAGTTTTCAAGTCTTCTTTTATATGGGGTGCGATTAAACTCGCACTCCATATGGAGTAGCCCCGAGCCTTAGGTTGAATCGAAGAATCAGGCTGAGGGTCAGACTAGTCTTGAATCTTCCGTCCTTATCTTCCAAAAATTTGAAAAATAAGCCGTCGATGACACGTGTCCTGCAGCTCCCGAGTTTTGAGTCCAAATCCTTAGGTTTGGAAAAAAGATCCAAAGAGTCGTGGCGTAGATTGTGTAAAAAATTAAAAATTTGAATTGATGGTTAAAATAGAAAATTTGGCTTAGAAATATGAAAACCCCTTTTTCGGGATGGTATCCCTGGAAAAATGGTTAAGCAAATAATTTTTCTAAAGTTTTTCCTGAAATTACAGCTCAAAACATATCTTATCCCTGATTTAATGGCTAGATAAGATCTCTAGGTTAAAAGTTTGAAAAACTTCTTATTTTAGAATAAAATCTGAAATAATGGTTAAACAATTATCTTCCCGAGATAAATCCTTAAAAGTTTTTAAATCGGGTTTTTCTACGAGTCTTCCAAGTAGTTTTGCGGCGTCCAGCCCTCGAGCGTGTAATGCAGGTGAGCCGTAGCAGCCATGTCGAGTAGTTGTTAGCGCCCAGCCCCGAGTCAAGGAGCTGGACAAGTCGCCGAAAGCACGCCGAGTGGTATGTGTCGATGAAATGATGGCTAAGTAAGGTAGTTCTCGGGAGCATACCTCACCCAACGGTATGGTCCATTTTTGATCCCTTAGCTTGATTCATGGGCGATTGTCAACGAAACCGCAATAATTGTTGATGAAGCCAACTAATCGGAGTCGATTGATGAAGCCACATGTTGACCGCACAACCTTCTTGAGCAAATGGCATCGGGCATTGGATGGGATTCAAATTGCATGGACTCCTGGTATACAGGAGTCGTGTTTCGTAACCCGAATAGGAGTCGGGTAAGCTCTTCGCCTAGATCGGATTTTATCCGACCCGAGAAATTCTGGTGCAGCACGAGACGAAGTTGCGTCGAAAGCGGACTCCTCCTTGATCTCCTTGGCTAGGGCAGGGCATATGGGAGCGAGGCCACTTCAGTAATACAGAGTACTAGTAGTCAGGAACTAGGAACGAGACCTCTTCAATAACACAGAGTACTAGATGGGAACCAGTAAACGGAGCGTTACTAGAACTATAGAAGCAATGCCCTTCAGTAACATAGAGTACTAATCGTGAACTGGTAAACTAAGCGTTACTGGAAATATTTGACAGGTAATCACGTAGATGCTTTATCTGGCTAATTAACGGGTTCCACTGGTCATTGCCAAACGAGGTGACCAATTTTGGCAGTCGCATGACTCGCCTGTCATAGGTTCCCTGAGCTTAGTCTTGAAGAGATATATGCGCTTTAATATTGGAAACCAACTGATCGAGGCCGCCCTTTTAATCTTGGATCTCTAGATCATTTTCCACCCCTAAAAGATAGATAGATCGATACTAGCTACTAGATTGGAACGGGCATTTTAGTCATTACAATTTTGGTTGGTACGTAATTGCGATGACGAGTAATACAAGATTTTGCCAATCTACCTTATATGTCATTTTGCGTCTTTATCACGCAGGGAGATCCATCAAGAAGCTGTTCAAATGGATCAAGACGTATCTGGCGCCCGGGTTGCAACTGAGGGTGGCCAGCAATTTAGTGGACGAGCGTCAGTACACCTTCCAGTTCACCGCCGACGGTGGCTTCTTCACAGTGCTGGTGAAGCCGCCTGCGGATTGGGATTGCGGAGTCCGAGATGTCCTACTTGTCTTCAGCTTCAGGGACTTGTATTCTGGGCTTCTTCAGCGATTGCCTCTGGCATCTCTACGATGGCGCGTACCTGATCGATAGCGGCGCCGACATCCCGGCCAACGCCGGCTTCTGGGATCAGCCGGACTTCAAGCGTGGTTACTGTCTGACCATGAACGGCTTGGTGGCAGGCATGCAGCTAATGTTCTATGCTATGCGCATCCTCTGCAACCCCAACATCAACGGCATGGACGTTAGGCTGGCCCCCTTATCAATTCATAGTCGGCATCCTTGAGGCCATCAGGTTCCCACGGTGGCTGCGCTACTATCTATCTCTACTCCACCATTTCAGGGCAGAGCCGATCGAGGATCATCCCATTTTCAGTCAGAGCCCCTACTTCAATAACTGATCATCAATATGCAAACGCGTCCACAGAGGTCCTGCACTATTCCTGCCTGGGGATGGCTACAACACTATAAGGTTCTGGCGCGAACGGTGTTTCTGCTGCTAAGCAGGCCACCCCAAAATGAGTTATAGATGTATGCTGGCAAATGTGCTACAACAGAAAAAATATGATCTACATTATCCTCAACAATAACAGGAGAAGAGTTTTTGAGTTAACCGGGACTTCATGATTTTCTTGGCGGCTTGCTTGTCAGCCAGCTCAGAGATGTAGCACCATCTCTGGCACTCTAGAGTTGAATCTGGAAGCTTGAGGAGGTGGTTTTATGATGTGGCTTCCCTATGGCTTCACACCCTCATCCCCCAGCACCTGAACTTCATGCTCCAGAGTAGTCAACAGAACCTTTGCTTGTTTAATGCTCTCTGCAGTTTTTCTGCTCTCTTCTTCAGTAGGTGTTTTTCCACATAAAGTTTCAGGAACTACACAATCCACCTCTTCTTCATGTTCAGTTGGCCAAGCAATAGGTGCATTATTGTCAGGAGCTTCACATATAGGGCTCCACCCCAGCTCTCATCATGGATTAGGTGGTCTACCATGGATCTCACATCCTTAGTTGGCTCATATGTGTCTTCTTGATGCTCCTTTTCATCCCCCTCTTCCATCCCTACTTCTTCCTTTTCCAGCAGATTTTCACACATGTGTTTTAACCCCTCTACTCTCTGTTTACTTGCCTGAGTATTGTTCCCTATTTTTGTTGTCATAGAAGTACCTGACTCTTTTGCTTTAGGGGCCTGCTTAGAAGCTCCTTGAAGCCAAGCATCACTATCTTGAGAGTTAGGATCTTCCTCATCTGTCTCAAAGCCATCGTCAATCCTCTTATCATCAATATTCATAGGGGGTTTATCAGGAAGGCTCTCTTCTGTATGCCAAGTGATCTTGTATCCTTGCCTGTTAATGAAAACTTCAGTAGTGCCCTCAACTCTTTTAGCATCTCTACACACCACTTTAATCCACACATTCTTCCAAGTTAGAGATGGAATATGTGCTTCCTCTAGGTCCCCCACCGGATAAGCCAACTCCATGATAGCAAGCTCTTTTCTAGCAATCTTAAGTATCCCAGAAGCCTGGACCCATGTGGTGGATAGCACTGCAAACGAATCTGGCTCCATACTAGTGACAACAACAAAGGTTGTTATATCAAAACATGTAAACTTGAACTCACCCATCTTCTATAAGAGTTTGAGGACCACCGTAGAAGGGATATTAATCAGGAACTCATTCTCAAACAACCTTCTAACCTTCCAGTCCCACTCAGATTCAGCAATGTATCTCAGCTCTGTAGATATCCTAAAACATGTACCTCTACCCTCACAAACTGTTACTATAGCCAGTTGGCTCAGCAGGTATATTAAGACTAAAAAAATCTGTCTAGGCATTCCATAAGCACACATTTTAATATCAAAACACAAGAAAGAACACTCTAAAATAAAGAAAAGGAAACTAGGGTTACAAAAAAAAAGTCCAACGCTGTAGGGGAAAATGGGATCTGATGTTGACATCTGAGGCAGGTGCAAAGCAGGGGCAAGGTGATGGCGTTACCGCGTTAGGCTTGAGGTCAATGAAGACGGCGGCTCATGGAGGTGCTTCCTTGGTGCGGAGAGGCGGAAGGAAAGGGGTTCAACTAGAGGAGGCGCTTTGTACAAAAATTTGTCCCATGAGTAGCGGACTGAGTTATGATTGAAATAATTGCCGTTCCTATTCTTACAAAATTTTGCATCCATGTAACCGTCTCATGCAAGTTAGGTTTGCTTCGGTTCCCTACGTTTGGTATCACTTATTTCGGCGCCCTCCTTCCATCAGTCAATATTTTCAGAAGTGTTGGTATCACTGATGCTGACGTCTGAACCTTGATTTGTGCGTAGTGCTGCTGACTTTGTAGTTTTACAAGCTAAAAGAGCTGGGCAAGATCAGCCAAGAGGAGATATCTTCTTTACTCGAGTTTGACAAGCTTGATGTTGGCCAGTCTAGATCATTTTAGTCCGAATTCGTACTCAAGGAATAATGTATGCAGATGCATTTGATTGTGCAGCTTGGATGTTTTAGTATTTCTGTTGTCCATATGTAACTCTGTAATAGTGTAATCTTGTAAAGATGTAAAACAGTGTTGCTGGAAGTTTATCCAAGCTTGCACACAACGCACCAGCACATATATGAAGTTTTTTAGGTCTATCCCTGTCATCCATCGTGGAGTTTCCGCATATAATGTGAAGTTTGTTATGTAGCTGTGATGCTACCTGGATAGATGCAGATTTTTGGACTTGTTAATATTGGCTCCAGAGACGTAGAAGAATTAACTTGTAACAAAATGGGTCAATTTCTCTGAGATGTAAGCACATCTATTCAGATAATTGTAGTCAAATTCTTGCAGCGAGCTGAACTCCAACCACATGAAATACAACTTAAAAGATATGTTTGCTTACGTGATCAGACATGTAATTACTATACTAACTACATTCAGGTAACACAAGTACATAAGTATAGTCAAGAAAAAGAAGATCCTATTCTGTAAGACAGGCACATTCTGGATGTGTACGGGTATGTCGAATCGGGTTTCTTGAGAAGTGGTTGCTCCGATCCCTATCGCTCGGGAGCGTTTCACGCGTACAACCCGCTACTCGCTGTGCGCCACGTGCCCCATTCCACGAGCTCGCTCCGAGCATGGCAGCATGCAGCCCCATTCGCTTGCAGCGTGGGGTGCCACCCCCAACCACCCCCCCCCCCCCGGTCAGAGCGAGAGCACGTCGAAAAAGTCACCAAGCCGAGCCGCGCGATTCTCGCCTGCGCTGAGAGCCAATCGAGATGGAGTGTCGATCCCTCGGATTCCTCTGCACTGCATCACTGGCGTGTTCCGTCCCGTCGTAACAGTACGCAGCTGGTGCCGCCTCGCTCTCGTTATGCGCTCGAGCTCGATCTCCAGCACACGTCCTCGAGCTCAAGCACAGCGGCGAGCCGGCGAGCGTGGGCCGGCACGCTGGATCTGCTCATCGAAGGCAAATGCCGAGGGGTCGCGGACGTCACCAGCACGCGGGGGATGCGGAGGGACGGCGTAACATTCTAGTTTTCATCACCATTAAATAAAATATTTTTAAGATAACCCTCTAGTTTTTTCTCCATTAAGTAAGAGTGGGATATTTTCAAGGCAACCCTCTAGTTTCTTCTCCACTAAGTAAGAGTAGGATATTTTTAAGGCAACCTCTAGTTCCTTCTCCACTAAGCAAGAGTGGGATATTTTTAAGGCAACCCTCTAGTTCCTTCTTCACTAAACAAGAGTGAAACTATAGCTTCCCTTGACCTATAAATAGAGCCCCCCTTAACATGGCATCCACCCATGAGCAAGGTAGATGAGTTGTGGTAGGGCTCGAAGGGTGAGTGCTGGACTAGTCACTTAAAGGCATATGCTCCTTAAGGTGTGCGTTCCTTCGTAACTTGTCGCTCCAATAAGGTAAATGTTTTTTATAATTGTTAGTCTCCTGGTTAAACTAGTAACGTAAAATAATACTAACGTTATATGAGGTATTACGTAACTATTAGGCCGACTATTTTATACTCTTGCCTTGCATTAGTAACCAGCATACGCATGCTTACACCTATGACAAAAGTCATCTCGTCCCTTTCCATAAAAGCCTCTCGGATCACCGCACCACGCCATAATTTCCAGATAATTATAACAGCGCCTACCTTCTTCGCCATAACTTCATCATTCCATGTAAGCCACGGAGTACCCACACCATTGACCTCATGCAAATATGGCGGCACCCACCTTACCATAAATCGGGGTAGTTACGCACAGTGCCGGCAGAGATATTTTTCCGCCGTGCGAACCGCCTCATCCCGTTCATAAAGGAAGCCGACGCCCCCTTCCTGCCGCCCCCACCCGCACTCGTTCCCGCTCGCGCACGCGCGACATGCCGGCCCCACGACGGGACCGCGCACTGCCGTCGGCACCGCGCCGTTCCACCCACCTCCGCGTCCCCACCTCGCCCACGCCGCTACAGCGTCCTCGCCGGCTTTGCCGCCTCGACGCTCGCGCCTTCAGCGCTGCCACTGTTTGAGTTGACGGCGAGCTGCCGCAGCCGACACCGTCGCCCGTCCCTGTATGACGCCGCCGCTGCTCCCTTCGCCTATAAAAGGAGCAAGGCCGTGACGAACCCCATCATCAGCCCAAGCACACCGAGTCGCTTCACTCCGCTAGCTGAACCACTTCTCACGAGCCCAGCTCACTCACGAGACGAAGCTCCAACAGTTAACCCTCTTCCTCGAGCTGTTCCGCGCCAAGGTGAGATAGCAGGCAGCTTCCCGACCATTAACTCCGCAATACTAATAAAGACCTAAAACACCCACCAGGCCGTGAGCATCTAATCCAAATCATTCTATTTAAATACCAATCAATACTGTGAACCCAATATCTCCTTCATATCAACTCCTTTTCACATAACTCTTTTTTCTAAACTCTCCTCAAATCATATACTATCTATTCCTCCTATTTTCATCTCCATTTGAGCTTTATTTTATAGCTTGCTTGTGTTTGTTTGCCGGTTATGCCGTTTCCACCGTAGATCACGGAGTGATCGAGGAGGAGCCTGCTAAGGAGTACGAAGGCCAGTACAGCGGGCCGGAGCCAGAAGACCCGTACCGCGAGCAGGAAGCCGCCGCCGTCGACGCGTACGTAAGCGAAGGCAAGTTTCATCGACCCCTACGTGAGTGGTTGCATCCATGTGGGGACGTCTAGTTGTAGCCTTGGTTTAGGATCGATTACATATATCGGTGCTTGAGTGATTGAGTGTGCTCATACATGCATATGAGTAGTTATGCATATCCAGAGTTGAGACTAGGATATGAAGGGATTTGGCTGAGGCTAGGGCAGCTGGGTATGGTGGAGCCGGCGCTACCGTGGTGGTAGACTGGCAGGTGAGTGCTACCGTGGAGGTAGGCTCGAGTTAACATGTTGAGGGATGGTTGCTGCCCTGGTGAACCATAAGGACCGAGTTGTTTTAATATCTCACCTAACTTATTTTAGTACGACCACAGGTTCCGTTATGGGCCGGACTTAGCTTAATCCCACTGGTTAGCCTGACGGTCGCATGGATGGTTCACGGGTATAGATCATTGGGGTCAGGGCCCGACGGTTTGTGCGGCCGGGCTGGGGCGTGACCACGGCTGGGTGTCGGCTATGTCGGTTGTCCGTTCGGGCAGTCGAGCTTGTGGGTACAGTGTACGACCTCTGCAGAGTGTAGAATCCATTTGAATGGTCCGTGTCCATGGAATGGACAGGCTACAGTGTGGTCCTGACAACCAGTGAGCTACCTACTGTGGGTTGTGTCGGGAAGAGTTGCATACCATAAATTGCATTACTAATGCATTGTGCTTAATGTGCGTCGTGCATGTCATTTCCCTCCGTAGGGTGAGGTGGAACTTGCTGAGTACTTTTATACTCACCTGTTTATGACTTATTGCAGAGGATCCTGATTTCGTGACTGAGGAAGGTGAGTAGTTCGTGCCCTATACCCAAGTCTGGAGTGATGCCGTTGCAGTAGAAGCCACCATGTCAGATTAAGAGTTTGGCCTTGCGTTTATCACCGCTACTGTTGTATTTCTAATTTATATTATTATTGTAATTGAATGTATTAAATAAAGCTATGTATGACTGTGGCACCACTTGTGTAATGTATTTTCATCAGAAAATATTTTCTGGTGTTTAAATACATGTTTAGCTCCGATTGTTTAGATCGGGACGTTTCAGGCGGCGACCACTCTGGTGCGAGCAAACGGCAGGTCTCTTCAAGAATCCCGATGTTCGTCACGCCGTCGGGGCGTTCTGCTCTGCCATGGCCTCCGAGAGGTCAGAGGAGGGGACCCAAGCGGACTCCAACCGGCAACCGAGCTACAGCCGGTCTACCAAGCTCGGCCGCCGCTGACTCTACTCTTCTGCTCTAGGTTTTCCACTCTTGGCTGCTTCCTCCATTGCAAGAACAAGGAGTAAATTCTTCTTCCCATGGCTGAGTTCAAATCGCCAGCTCTCAGCTCTCCCTTCCTACGAGATGCATACCAGATACCAGCAACAGTAACGGATCGGTAGCCTGTACTTCTCCATCGAATCAACACCAGCTGCAATGGCTCCCTTTGCTCCAACCGCATCCCAATTCCCAATCCAATCTGTAGCAGCATCAACCCTTAAATCCTCTTTGCTACTGTTGCCACTTCTCTGTTATTTTCCCCACCGAGCCCCTCGGCTACTCATGAGGCCTAACAGTAACATCAAAGATGAAAGTGAAACGGTCCGTCCTACTCAGCTACTAGGCCAAGAGGCAACAGTAACAGTGCTACAGCATAAATTCTTCCGAGCAAACAGTGCTACAGAGTAAATTCTTCCGAGCAAAATGACCCGAGACCCAATCGCCTTACATGGCAGCAAGGATTGGCACAAAGAACTGAACTGTTTTAAGCACCCACTCACAGTTTCAAGAACAGAGTACAACATTTTCTAATACTTTGCCATACAGCATTACAAATAGAATGTAAGGGCTTCCTTGGTACCACATAAGGACTTCTCTTGCCTTGAAACACCTCTGCAAAAATGAGGACTTGTCTAGCAGCATAGATGGGTTCAACTTGACTTTTGAACCGCAACAGGGCCAACCACAACTTGTACAAAAGTCACTTTGACAAATTCTGAGCTCGAGTGGTGGTAGAAGTTGTCCACCGGGAACCGAATCTTCATCCCGAGCAGAGGGTACCGTTTGTACCTTTTGAAGACAATAAATGCATCATCCAGATAGTTAGGAAACTTGTTCCGAAGGAGCATCATGACATCGTTGAATCTGACCCTCCCTCTGAATGATTTGAAATTATTACCCACAACTTTACTGGCTTCTGCATCTACAAAATGAGCAACACCATGACGATGAATCTGTACAATGATTTTACTGGATTGGTCTGTAGTTGGCGTTTTTGTGAGGGGGATTCACAGCTAGAAAGGACAGTTCATGGAAGGGAACTTCTTCTGCCACCCCATGGGTAGAAACTGGGGCAACAACCCATGCTGCAGACAGGTATCCAAAGCATCCATATTCCTGATTCCAATGGCAGTGAGAATCTGGAGACTGCGTTGATCTTGGCAAATAGGTACTTGTATGCATATGATGCGGTGCACCGCAACACATGTGTCAGCATATACAGCATCCAGCATCACAGTTGCATGATAAACTGCTGAATCTCCATCAACAACTGGTGCACTAATATCCATAAAATACAGAACTAGATCCATTGGTAACTTCTCGAGTGATGAAAGCCCATGTGCGTCTGATATGGTAACCTTGAGGAAAGATACATACTCATGATACAGAGCAGAAGGGTTATGTTTTGTCATTCCAATATCTAGATCAAGCTTTTTGAAGGCCATAAACC
This sequence comes from Panicum hallii, assembly GCF_002211085.1. Classification (NCBI taxonomy): domain Eukaryota; kingdom Viridiplantae; phylum Streptophyta; class Magnoliopsida; order Poales; family Poaceae; genus Panicum; species Panicum hallii. The sequence goes on along the minus strand of NC_038050.1, from coordinate 2,635,952 downwards.
CCAGCTCTTTATGCACCACCACATTATCCTTAAAGAAAGGGTTAGTAATCTTCATGGGCTTCAACTCTGCAATATATGGAGTGATTGATCCTGAATGAACCAAAACTCGTATACGGTTAACTAACATATATGGAGCGATTGATCCTAGACAAACCAAAGTTCTACCAGTTGTTTTCTTCTAGCTCTACCACCCAAACCTCTCACATTCAAAAAAGCAATTTCATTTCTTACAGTTGTTCTTAGGGGTCTTCCCCTTCTTTTGGAACCCCCGGTCTTGCTTTAGCATCATCACCCTCTGCTAAACAGGCACTCTTCTCATCAGCCCCCTTCTCTTGGGCCTTCTGCTTAGCTTTCTCAGCCTCCTCTACTCTTCTCAACTCATTTTCTCTTTGCATAGCATCAAAAATAGCTTTCTAAGCTATCTCTTTAACTTTCATCAGTGACAGATTATTAGCAATTCTAACTTGGTCCTTTCCCAGATTTACACCACCTTTGATGAGCTTGATCGAATCAGCCAGAACATTGACTACACTAGCTGGCCTGGCAGCTATCTAGCTATTTATCTATCAGTCTACTATCTTTTAATGTATGGATAACATAGCTTTAGACTACTTGGCAAGTGTACATTCGGTTTGTAGTTCTGTGCTAGTCAATCATCTTAGTTATACATATTGTTAAGAAATTGGTGCCCCTAGTCTTGACACCAACTTTCGAGAAACGGTACCAAAGTAGCGTGATATCACTTCTTTTATGGATCATATACCCATACTACATTGAGAAGACCTTGATCTAGACACTAACACAGGAGACCAACTCTATACAAGAGAACTCAACTATTTATTCACTATAACCTAATACAACACAAGACCCTTGTACTCTTAATGTGGCTACCTTACCATAACACAACTAGGCTACCATACCACCTTCTACTTGAAATCTAGTATTCTTATGCCATGGTATGAAAGAGGGGAGGGAGCACCTCTATTTATAAGTGCTCATGGGCGCGTTGGTGTTGTCATGTGGCGACTTTCATACTCTTCTTTACAAAATATGTAACTCTAGAATTTTCCCAATCCTTATCCAACTATGCATAATATCTAATTTTAGAAAATTGTCTTGCCATGAAGCATGGCAAGTCCTCTCTCTTGTCATTTCCAAATTCTTGTAGAATCTTCTCAAGTATGCATTGTTATTTTCAACAAATATGAAATAGGTTTGGAATCCAACAATGACTTGTATTGATCATTGGAATCCAACTGAATTACTAATCTTTTAAACTTTAGAGCCGGTGCATTCCGGCGCTCCTCATTGGTCCACGACGGCTGTTTTCTATCAGCCATTAGATTAGTGGCCAATTGTCTATTAGACGTCAGATCCTAGCAGAGGGGAAAAATTCTGGAATGGTCCACCAGATAGAAAGAAATCAGTCTAGACAGGCGTCAAATCCTATGGTAGGAAATACCTGGGCATTATCTGAGAGAAAAGAATCTAGAATGCTCCAGAAGAGAAAAAAATAGAGACCACATAGCTGCAGACCAGCAACGAAAAAAATTCTGGAATATTCCAGCAGAGGACAACCAAAGATGTCGGAGAAGTATATTAAAAGTGAAAAAAGATACCCAAAGATGGACTACATCTATCTGGAATGGTCTGACCGTAATAGGAGGTTAGATATATTAAGAAAAAAAAACTTCATCACAAAGACTTCGGGCATGTTTAGTTCGCTGTCTCAGTTGCCACAGTTTGCCACGCCTAAGGTTAGGCAGATTTGACCGAGTTAGACGTGCATTTGGTTTGTATCCACATTTGTGGCAAGATTTTTCTTCTACTGTGTAGATCCCACTCATCAATAACTTGTAAAAGTGTGGCAAGATTTTCTTAGGCATGCCAAGGTGTGACGTAGAATTTCAACGTGTAACCTTAATTAGGTGTGACAGAAAATATATGGCAATTTTTAGCACTTTAGACATACAACCAAATATACCATTCATCACATCGCATGTACAAAGGAAGGTAAAAGAGATGCTCCAAAACGGCTGCGCCTGCGCAGGCCGCTCCGCTGCACACGACGACTGCGCCTCCGCCTTGATCCGTTGGAGTCTTCAACACTTTGATCTCGCGCAGCTTTCTGGTTCGCGCGGATCCCCCAGTCGCCGGCGCCCATCATCGACTAGGGTTGGCCGTCAGCTACTCAGCTAAGTTTGCGACTCCTTTGCCTGGATAGCAGAAGAAACTGGGCCTTATCGGGCCGAAAAATACACAGCCAATACAAAGCCTGCTCACTCGTGGCTCAGACACACTAAAAGAACATAGATAGAAATACGTATCATCTGGCTAACTGTTAAAAATTCAATCCCTTACTAATTTAATCACCTAACATACCCTAAATATCTCTATACCTGACAAGTTTATAGCATAAAAAATATGAATTTCATTTTGATTACATACACACCTGCCACTGTCTCAAAAAATGACATAGAGTGCTAATGAGATACAATATTAATAAGATACAATATTATCAACTCACGGGGACGCCAAATTTCTAGTGTGTACGCGAGCGCTGGATGATGGCCAGTGGAGCGAGTCACGCCGGCGCGCCGTGCGCACGTCGTGGCGAGCGCTGCTGGACGCGGCGACGCGCCCACAGTTGGCCCCTGCAGATGTGTGCAAGCGCATGCAGCTCGCCGCCGGAGGAGTGGAGTGGAGGACCTCGAAGGCGGGCACTCGGCCATGGTGGACGCCGGCTCAGCGAGGGAGGAGGATTTTCGCTGAGGCATCGTCGGCCGTGTCGTCACTGATGGCCACGACAGGGGTGTCGTCGGCAGGCCGTGTCGTCACACGTAGAAGTCACTGATGGCCACGACCACACTCTTCCGGCCGATGGACGTGGAACTCGGCGACGGGTCGCGCGCATGCTACGGAACGAATTGAGTTGGGCATGCATGCATGGCCCGAGGATGACAAGGCACCGAGGCAAGCTGCGCCAACGAACGCGTGCTGCTTGCTCTCTTTGCTTTTGTCGGGGACCGGCCGCCCGCCTGGTCAGCGCTTTGCGCACGCCGCAGTGCCGTGGAGCCGTGGAGAGAGGGCACCCGGCCGGCCGGCCGGCAGCAGCCAGCCAAAGCCAAAGACGAACTACGGTCGAAATATCTGAGCGAGACCTCTGATGCTCCGGCCCGGACCTCCATTATTGGCGATTACCGAACCCGGTCCGGATGATATGATGAACTTCAATTCTTGCTGCCGCCATCAGCATCAGCACGGTCTAGGGGTGGGAATTAGGTTAGACTAAACTGATTGCATTGGTTCGATCTTGCTTTCGGCCACACGCACGATCACCTGTAACCTTGCTTGACACACGATCACCCATGGAGCTAGAGCCCAACGAAGAACAGTGAACACGTGGAGCACACAGAAGCTTTAATTTTGCTGCACCGGAATGCCAGTCATTTTTTGGTTTATATTATAATACCAAGCCCTCGAGGCAATTACATGTATGATCTGAACACACACACATTGACACACACACTGAACAGCGAGATCGATCATCAGATCAAGCACTCAAGGATCCCCCGTTTCCCTTATTCTTCTTCTTGGCCTTCTCCGACTCCACCAAGAGGCTGCAAGGCACGAGCCCGCGTCGTCGTCCCTGCTCTTGGGCGTCAGCTGCTCGATGACGTCGGCCGGCGTCATGTCCACCTCCTCCAGCAGCTCTCTCACGGTGTCGAACAGCTCGTGCGACTCCACGCCGAGGTGCGTCTGGGCCAGTGACTTGAACGCCTCGAAGCCGCAGTAGGACCTCTCGATGCGCTTGTCCATCCGGCGTCCAGCTCGTCGATGTGGTTCGCGGTGAACACGATGATCCGCTCCTCGCCGCATGCCGACAGCAGCCCGTCGACGACGTTGAGGCCGCCGGACAGCGTCGCCTTGACGGTGGCGTCCGCTTCAGCGGCCTTAAAGTTGAAGGCCGACGCCGACGCGCCGTTCTTCTCGTCGTTGCGGACTTGCGGTCCTCCGCCGGCAGCTTCTTCTTCTGACGCGCCTCGGTGAGGTCGAGCAAGCAGTCGATGTCCTCAATCACGACGATGGCCTTGTTCTTTTCTTCCATTAGTAGCTTCTGGAGGTCGGAGTTGGACCTCACCGATGTGAGCTCGATGGCGTAGACGTCTCGTATTGGAGGTAGTTGGCCATAGCGGCGATTATGGCCGTCTTGCCCGTCCCCGGAGGGCCGTGCAGGAGGTACCCGCGGTTCCACGCCTTGCTGACGCGCTAGTAGTGTTCCTTGCCGTCCTTGAACGCGACAAGGTCGTTCATGATCTCGTTCTTCGTCACCGGGGTCCATCGCGAGCTTGTCGAACTTCATGGGGTGCTTGAACGGCACATGGCGCCATCCAGCACCGTGGTCGGAGACGCTGGCGAAGAGCTTTCCGCGGGCGGTTATCGACCATGATGTTGCGGCCCTGCTGCTGGACGTGGGCGAGGTAGTTGTTGAGCACGAGCTCGCGGTGGCACTCTTGGTAGTGGAGCTTTTGGCGTTCAGGCCAAACTTTCCTAAAGATCTGCGAGGATGCTGCCCAAAAAACCAAAAAAGCGAGGATCTTTATTTAATTTTGAGGCTGCAATGGATCGGAGGGGATGACGACAAGACGGTGAGGCACCGACTTCTACGTGTGCGCTAGCGATCATGCTATTCTGATGACGAGATTTTAAAGATCCGTCTCGAGTCTACCCCCTCCGTCCTAAAAAAAATAAGCCATTCTAAAAATTTTAGAACAAATTAACAAGAAAGTTAAATGATTATATTTATCTCTATTTATTACACATATTTGACACTAATTGACTCTTGCGTATACATACACTTTCTAATTTACTCATATTTATTACACATATTTGGCACTAATAGATTCTTGCATGCACATGCACTTTTTAAATAAGGTAAGATAATTTATTTTTTGACAAATTTTGAATCTAGAATGACTTATTTTTTAGAGTGGAGGGAGTATGTCAAGGACGAGTACACGCACTACCTAGTATAACTCAGTAAGAACCCTTGGAGTTGAACTCTATATATATTTTATCGCTGAGAAAAGTTGATTGATACCCTCGGTCCGGCTGCTAATGCACACGAATTTGAGTAAAATTTACTGTCGGTCCTCGAACTTGGCTCAAGGTGTCATCCCGATTCTCAAACTTTTAAATGCATATTCAGATCCTTAAACTTGCTATTTGTATCACGTGAAATCCAAATCATCATTTTTAAATTATAAAGTGGAAGTATTTCAACTTATGTGGAGCTTATGGGTCCAAATTCTAGTTTTGAAATCCATTGCTCAACTCTTATTTTCCAAAATTTTGTTTTAAAACTTTATGCCGAATATTTTCTTTTCCAATATTTTCTCAAAATTTATCCCTTTTATTTTCTTTTTTTTTCAAATTTGATCATACGAGCTTCTTATTTTATAAATTTTTTTATTGATCTTTTGTATTTGAATATATTTATACAAGTAAATTGGTATAAATTATTTTTATGCATATATAATTTTTTATTTGAACAAATTATATAGCTTTCGATTTAGCAACTGTGATTTGAACCTTACGTGATATGATTAGCAATTTTATGGATTTGAATATGTATTTTGAACGTTTGGGATCGGTCGAGATGATAATCCGAGTCAAGTTGAGGACCGGCAATGCATTTTACTTCACGAATTTCATGCAGGAGTACTAACATCGGCAATGACCACCGAGAAGGTCGAGAGCACGGCGACCCACAGCGCATACTTATAGTTCCTAATCTGCACATGCACACGTGCATTCAGGATCCACGCGTCAGTGACGAGGTAGCACGTCAGAGAAACCTCGTCCATGCATCACCCACTGATGCCTGAGCAGTGTTCTAACGAACAACATGGCTATATAGGCGATCTCTACTGCTGTTGCAGAGAACTCAATAATAAATTCACAGCTTCCAATACACGTATTCTTTGTAATATAAGCTAATCAAAGCAGACGCGAAGAGACAGAATTTATAAATATGGACAAACAAGGAAGGACTTTTAGCACATCATCCAAACAATTCTCGAGGAGTGCCCTCCTGGTCTTTCACTCCATATATATGTAGCTCTTCAGTCTCGCACAATTGTTACCCCCGGAGGGAGCGTGAATAGTCTCTCGATAACGCGTGGATCGTCAATGCAAGGCCCTAAACACCTGAGCGTGAATAGTCTCTCAATAACATCATGTCGCATGTCAATGCAAATGGCTGAACCACAAAACGGCACAAGACATGTCGTTACCTTGTACATCTTTCTCAGCTCAGCCTACGCATCCCTCAGATCCTGTAAAGGACGGGAAAACACACGAATGATTATTAGTACCGAAGCAAAGCAAAAAAAAAAACTGCTTGCCAGGAAACAAAACATATCGTACATCTTCGGACTCGATCCAATGATCTTTTATGGCTTCCATTTGTCCACCAAACTGAGTATGTGGATCCAAGTGGCCAGCAGCTAACTCCGCAGAACTATCAGGGTGCTTCATATCAATCTCTCCAAGGATGGTGCAACCATTGCAGTGTTGACCTTAATCAACAGAGAGAGAGTCAATTGCTAAGTAACACAATAACAGATGAACAACTGAAGATAAAATGCGGTCACAGCTAGCTGTGCATAAAATATTTAAGACATTACAAATAGTCTGCTCAAAGAAAAAGGACGTACAATAATCCGGGATATAAGCGGCATAAAGGGCAAACAAATAGGTCTTTACAGAGCAACCCACAAACAGTAGTATTTCAACAATACTTAGTTTTAAGATAGAGAGTGTACCATACCTTTATCAATTGGATTAACTTTGCAGAAACAGCAGACAAACACTTCACTATGTCTACCTCGATTCAAATGTTTCGCTTCCGCAAAGAATATATTGCTGATGCTGTTGTCTGAATCATCTATTGCTTTAGAATTTGCAATGAAATTGAGATGATAGTAACATGAGCCATCCTCAGAAATTGGGTTGCAGCTCAAAACGTCTTTGACTTCATATACGAGATCCTAAAATAATAAGCATGTATAGATCAGGAAATCCAAAGTTCCATGACTAAGACAACAAGACACAGTACCCAGGTAGTGCTCAACAGAGTGGGTGGGAAAGAGCACAAACCACCAAAAGATGGTGATCCTCGTTATACTTGTCCACCAAGGCTTGAACCAATCGGCACATTTGATCATTGTTTCTCTGCATCGCACATGATTTTGAACGCATACATTTTCCATCGGGCCAGTAAAGACTTTTTCGTATCATTATATCCAATGTAGAAACACCATCTTGCTGCTTGAACCTAGTGTTTAGATCAAAGCATTGTATATGATCAGTAGATTATATTGTACTCTGATCACCATGGTAGTAATCAGCAAAAACAAACAAAATAAAACAGGACTGTCATAAAAGAAGGTACCCCTTAGATAATTTTCAGATCCACTTGTGCTCTTATCACTGTTTTAACCAATTAATGGAACTTATTGTTTGTCTACCGCCATTGTTGTTGACTACATGCAAACACAGTTGCAGGTGTGCCTGGCTGAAAAGCAAACAAACCAATCATACAAATGTGTATGGCAAGACAATACAGATGAAAAAAAGCTATGTCCAAAAGTAATGATGTAGCATCTATAATTATATATACACCTTTTAACCTTTTAGCTATGTTTATGATTTGCACCCTATGTCAACAATGCTCTCATAAAAGAAAAACACTTACAAAGATGTTTCGACGACACCAATGTATACACTATACGCATGCTAAAAAAAAAGAAAATCAACTAGTCCAATGTTGGACTTGGACCATTCATTCTTTTCCTAACCATACTGTAAAAACTAAGATTATCTTCCAATGTCTATATACAGAAGCATGTAGACATGTTTGAATATATAATCAATTGCAAACTGCAAAGGGTGCATACCGCATACCAAACGTTAGCAAGTCAACCAATCAATTCGTCAAACCCTAGAGCACGAATAGGAAAAGAAAAGACGGTGGCCATACAGCGATCCAAAGGCAATTAATGATAGGACAATGCGCCTGCGCAGATGCGGGCTCAGTCACATTGTCCATGTCCAGGAACCTGAAGTGGAACAAATTCAATCCAGGAGCGCATCTTAGGAGATGATGATGGGGGAACCCAGGCTACACCGGCCCCAGGAACTTCATATCCAAGCATCAAATTAATCAAACGACTCGATTTCGACTAGATCGTACTGAAGCAGCAAGCGATCGAGAAGGACGTACGGTCGCCGGGAGCGCGCAATGAGCTCATGGCGGCGGCGGAGGCGGCGGCCCGAACGATGTGGTGGCATGGGATTGGCGGGGAGAAACAGGGAAGCAGGGCTGGTACGGTTGCTTGTGGGGGGCCAAGGAGCTGTAATGAAATACAAAAGAATACGAGGGCTTGATCCCTAATCGAGGGATTAATTCCAGTGGACCGGTCGGGCCCCGTCGAACGATTTCTTCTGCGATCAGTAGGCGAGCCGGACTTGGCCCACTTCTGAGGCGAATGTTTCGCGGGGGGCACCTCGTCCCCAAACCACGGAGGCCCATCGGACCGTGCGGGCCGGACCCGACCAGGCCGCGGCGCGGATCCAACTTTTATCGTTGGCAGGAGGTTTGGCATCGGCGAATTTTTCTTCGCTTTCTTCATCTGCGCTGATGCTGGAATCTTCTAGTTGCTTCTCTATGTTGTCTGTGCCCTTCACGTCAATGGAGACGCCGAAGCCGTGACCTACGATATGGTGCTGTTCGGAGGGAATTTGGTGTTCTTACTGGTGGCGTGTTCACCGAGATATTGTCCCTTCAAAGAGGTTTTTTTAGGTTAAGACTTCACTTGCTCCTGTATGCGGGCAGGTGTTTTTGAACCCCTTTGTGGGATTGTTGCTTGTTGGCCAGAGTTTGCTGGTGATGTGATTGGTGTCTGATTCCGATGAAAGTAGGGTTTGCTCGGGACGTTCAAAGGATGAACAGCATGTTGTGCTACTGATGGGCTCAAAATTTAAAGACTCTTCGTCGAATCAGGAATTGGCTGGAAGTTTCATTCTGGATCATGCAGGAGATGGAGAAGAACCAGGCTGCGGGCAGCGACGGTCGGCGATAGCAACGAGCACTGGATGCTCCTGTAATGAACTCATGTGTATTTTTATCTTTGTCCACGGGTACCCGGTCAGGGGCTTGAGTGTAAGATTACTGCATCAATAAAAATCCAACCCTTTCTCGAGTTACTCTCCCTCTCTCAGATTGCAATGAAGAGTGCGCGGCCACTGACTGCCTTGCCTTGAGCCCTTGACGTTGAACTCACCGTATCATCATCTCTAACGATAAATAAAGCCGACATGCCGTGCTAGCTGCTCTTGGTGCCCCCGAATTTCGCCGCGTCGACTCATGCTCGCACGGTAGAACGCCGCCACGCCGACCAGGGGGGCGTGCCGGACGTTCCCTCCTGAAATCTAGAAGCCGCCGCCATGCCGCGGCTGCCGGCTGGCCCTGCGGCCGCCAAGGGAAGAGGACACGGAGAAGGAACTGAACTGAACGCGCGTTCCGTTTGTCAGCAAAGGAGGGCGAGGGATCGATGCCACAGCCTCGCACCGAAGCAACCAACGCAACCAAACCCCAACCGGAAGCTGTTGCTTTTCCCGGGCGCGGTTCGACCTCGCCCGCGGGCGTTCCAGATGCTTCCACCCGTTCCAACCCCCTCCCGCCGGCCACAAGCGCGAGGCCGACACGTCGCGCCGCCACGTCCTCTCGCCGCGACACGGCTCGCGCGCCGTCGGCCTATAAAGTGAGCCACGCCCCCCTGTCGCAGGCGCCACCACCTGCTCCATTCCCCGCTGCCGCCTGCCGTCCGCGTCGTCGCGTCACCTTCTGTTTCTAACTTCCAGCAGCTGCTCGGCCTCGGCTTGCTTCTTCCACCTTTCGGGAGCTAGGCAATTGAAGCCTCCCCGGAGGAGGAACAGAGGAAGAAGATGAGCGATCCCAAGTACGCCTACCCCTACCCGGCACAAGGTAATATCCGCAGCTGCTCAATCTCTTGATTTGTGGAGAATAGCTAGGTGTGGTTCTGACGGGATGTTTCTTTCTTGGTTTGCGCATGGCAAAAGGCTACTACCAGGGGCCGTACCAGGGCCCGCCGGTGATGGCGCCGCCGCAGTACGCCGCGCCGCCGCCGAGGAGGCAGCCGAGCTTCCTCGAAGGCTGGTATGCACGCCCAATCAACTCCTTGTTCTTGTTCATGCGCTATATATAGCATGTTTTAGCTATCGGGTGTAGGCACAAGTCTGCAAGCGAGCTCACTTTTGTTGTGCCTGTGTTTGTGTTCGCAGCCTGGCCGCGCTTTGCTGCTGCTGCCTGATCGACGAGTGCTGCTGTGACCCCTCCATCATCTTCGTCAGCTAGAAATAGAGAGGATTCTAGAGCTCTTGCCCGTGCTTCCAGCGTTGTACAGGAACGGCTTCAGCTCCGGATCGAGGAAGAAAGAGCTTGTTGTAACCACCTATGTAGTGATTTTATTCCTTGCAGCTGCAGGAGCTGGTTTCCCCTGCATGTACCCTCGATCCAGTTGATACCGAAGTGTGTGTAATCTCTTCTCACATCTCTGCCTGCGTGTGTGATCTGCCCTGTTACCGAATGAGATTGCTTTATTTGCCTATATAATTTGCCGTCGAGGCCTTGGTTCGGTTCCATGATGGAGTGCTGGTAGAAATCGATTCTTCGCCATTGTAAATTTGTAATTGGGTGGACAGAGGAGCTTTTCGAAAGGTGAAAGCGACTGGGTGGATAGAGAACCGTGCGCAGAAGCAGCAAAAGTGAAAGCCGGGTTCCCCCAGCCTCCTTCCAGTCGCAACTCGCAAGCCACAACCGATGCCCCGGCGGAATACACGACACGACTTCACCGGCGGCTGGCTGGCACGTGCATCTCCGAGAGGAAATCGAGTTGCACGGGCAGGCGTGCAGGTCGCAGCTGTCCCTTTCGTCTCCTGTGCCACGAGATCGGAGAGCCTCAGCCGGATGATCCAGAACCTGAAGAGAAACCCGTGCACGCTTTGGCTGCTGGGTGACGGGAGAAGTCTGGAAAGCGTCGTCGCCCCATCATTCTATTGCTCGATCCGCCGGCAACCGGCGACGACGCGCCCAGCGCTCGCGGCGCTCCGTTTGGTCGGCGGAGGCTGCAGCTCGCTCGGCCAAGGACGGCTTGTGGTGATTGGTGAATCAACATGTATAGACGATAGGTAGTACAGACATGTATGATGATGCGAAACTAGTATTATTCTTTTGGCATTGAGCTGTATAAGAAGAACAAAGGAACTAGCCAGATACCTCACATCTACAGTACACAGCTCGTCTTTTTTGCTGTATGCAATCAAGCTCGCGAACCATATGAGGTTCATGCGGGGGGGAAATGGGAAACAACGATAAGCGCTATCCTTTGTACACCGCAGCTGGACACAGGCTAGAGGTCTACTACTTTGGAGAAGTGAGTTTGTTAGGGTCGTTATCCTGCTTCAGCGAAGAGTCTCCGCTCACCAGTTCATGGAAGGCTTCTACTTTCACAGGCGGCATTCGCATGCCGTATGCGCTCCTGCAAGGAAAATCATGGGTTAGATCGAACAACAATACAGAAGGGGTCAAACCTACGGCTTGAACAGTTGATGCTTACATTGATGGCACTTACTTGAACTGCTGTGCTAGCTGTGCATTCTGGTTTGCTGACATGGTCATTTGGTGCTGCTGGCTAAGTTGCTGCTGCTGTTGAAGGTGCTGCTGCTGGTTAAGCTGCTGCTGCTGCTGCTGTAGTTGCTGCTGCTGATGATGAGTAAGGTGGTGCTGTTGTTGTAGTTGCTGCTGCTGGTTGAGCTGCTGCTGCTGCTGATTAATGTGCTGCTGCTGCTGTTGTAGTTGCTGCTGCTGCTGATTAAGCTGTTGCTGGTGCTGCTGCTGTTGGAGCTGCTGCTGCTGCTGCTGGAGGTGCTGCTGCTGAAGTTGCTGTTGCTGATGATGCAACAGCTGCTGCTGCTGCCTTAGGTTTAATTGCTGTTGTCTACTGAAAGATCCATATGAGCCATCGATTTGAGAATCCATAGTATTCTCGATCTTCACATTCACCATAGGCTGGTTCTTGTCTGCCATCGTAAGAGGACCACGGGGGCTAGTCAATTGGCTGCGCCTCAGCCAATGCTGCTGCTGCAGAAGCTGCTGCTGCTGTGGTGTCAAATTCTGAAGCTGCTGCTGTTGCTGTGGTGTCAAATTCTGAAGCAGTTGCGGAGGAAACTGCCGTGGAAGCTGTCATTGTGGATATGTAACAATGTTAAATCAAATGGGGCATTATCATGCTCTCAAAGATATTTGAGCAACTGATTACAGTCTCGAACACGGATACCTATATTACTATGTATATGCAGAAAAATAGTTATATCATGCCTGACCATAAATTTCAGGATTCATTTGTTTCAAACAGCTTAGATAATTGAAAGAAACAACGGATTCCAAAGAACAAATATACTTGAAAATTTTCTCATCATAGTGCTGACTGATCAATTGCTGACTCAAGATCAAGCTGGTTTCATGGAACTCATATGATTCAACAGGCAAATACTAGGGCACAATCACATTTGCTGCCTCAAACGTTTCAGATATCAAAAGAGGCTTTAATTGAGAAAGGGTCCACAAATGTCAGTCTTTGTAGCTACCAATGTCATTATGCACCATTCTAGCAAGTTAATGGATCTATTTCAGAATTCAGAGTACTCTTTGAAGAGCAAGTCTTGACATCTGAGCAGGAAATGACCAAATCAGGCAGATTTAAGCTAAGCCACTACCTGATTAGTTCCTTAACAAAAATTAACAATAATGTCAACCAAGATTGTTAGTTTTCCCTGGTAGGTGATAACCACCATAGGGTCCAAACCAAACTGAGAATGAAAAACAGAATTCCTCCGAAATCCAGTGTGAAGAACGCGGTATCTTGTCCCTGCTACCGATATTGACGATCAAGCAATATATACTTTCACCAACTGACTCAAAAGTGGCAGGCAGCCTAGATCACCAAAAGAGCCTGTTTAGTTAGGGAAATCCACTCACACTTGCCTTGTTATGGATAGATGCAGCACGAGCATTTTTCTTTTTCTAATTTAATAAAACTATTCTTCTCAAGAAGAAATCTACATATGCAATATAAAATAAATTTACTGAACACAAACCAAACTACAAGTATGGCCAATTAGCAGTAATTATGTACCTGCTGTGCATGAAGAAGGGAGTTTGGATGTTGTGACTGAAGAACTTGTGCATCTTGATGAACGGGGTAGTTGGCCACTCTATTTCCCATCTTCGTGATCTCCATCAAGGGCCCAATGTTACTACATGTCACATCAAAACCACAATCAAGACTCCAGCAGCTATTTTCTAAAGAGGATTTCAGCAATCAGGATAGGTATACATTGAACCTATATCAAGATGTCCAGATATGTTATGACTGGTCATTTCAGCCATGAACTAAGGAAGATGTCTGGGCAAGGTAACATGTTATTGAACCCCAACCATGAGCCAGGAGATTGGCAGTGAAGAGCAAGAATCTAATACTAGGAAAGATGTAGCCAACCATACAAATCTCGAACTTGACAGTACAGGTCCATATACCACTGTCAGTTATTTGGAATGTGACCGCATGACTCTGGCTCTCTGCACCGAAAGCTTACTGAAGAGGTGTTAAGATACAATGGAAATTTGTATCTTAACACCTCTGATGTGTTAAGATATAATTAGAATCTTCCTTGTGGAAAAAAGATACAATGGAAATTTGGTCATGTGGATCCTGAAATTCAGTCGTGCAGGACTGGACATTGTCTAATTTGTACCTGGACCCAACCAAACAGAGATGAACAAAAGAAACAGCTAATTTTTGTGACATTTTCGCCATTCAACCTCTTGTTTTTCCTTTTCCTTTCCTCATCTCCAAGTGCCACATGAAATCGAATTGATGAATGGAACTACGCGAGGATGAAATTCATGACTACATGGATATAAAAGTTTGGTGTAGCAGTGCATCTGATTTCTCCCATTCAACTTCAATTTTTAGTTATAAATACATGCCTACAATGTGTTACATTTTAAAAAGGGGGGAAAAGTATTTTCTACTGATAAATGGAAGGGGCAGACATTACAATGGACTGATAAATCTACCAAAATGGTTGTAACAGCAGTCATATGAATTAAGGTATAAACTCTCTGACAACAACCAATATACACTGTCTAGAGTCCCAACTAGAAACACAGAATAAGGCAAAAGGAATACAAAGTAGACAGATACAAACTTATACATAACAGGATTGACATACCTGTAGCCAACAGTCTGTAGGAACATCTTAAGGAGTTCAACCGATGAAAATTGCTTCCTGTAGCTATCAGTTAGAAGCTTCAAGTTGCGTCCCAATTTACATATGTGCTTAATAATTATCTCTGAAAGAACATCAATAGAGACCGCAGTTCCACTTCCAAAGCCTGAATTTGCTAAGTAACGAGCAACCAACTTCCTTGTCATGAGCAAGGCTTGCTCTTGACTTAAAGATTTCCCTTCTACTCTAGATCCGTCTTTTCCTCTATATTTGTTTCCTGTCTTGTAATATTCAGGCACCATGCCAAACCTTTCAAGCATTGCAGTGTTACGGCTAACTGGTGCTGGTAAGTTATCAAGAACCCCATGAACCTCTATTTTGGTCATAGATATTCCACTTGTTCTCGGAATTGCACTTTCTGGAACACAGTCAGATGGAAATCTAATTTCTGGAATTAAAGTTTCGTCAGTTGAATTGCTGTGCTCCCCAGCATTCTTTGAGTGCAGCGAAGGGCCATTTTCCACCATGGGAGCAGATATGCTGGGATCATCCATAAACACTGCTCTCTTCCTTTTATGTACACTGCAAACCTTAAGATAGTCAGACATTCCCTCTGGTGTTCTCTTTGGTATTTCTTTGTCACCTGAGCGAAGCGTACTGTGCCATGTCCTAAATTTGTTAGCATATTGTTTGTACCACGAGTCAGGTAATTCGTCATATCGATTATGCCTTTGAGATAACATTGAACCATCCCTGCTTGGACTAAATGCAGTTCTAGAATGCACCTGCAGAGCATGGGAAGTCTTGAAGAATCAGAATATAGCAGATGAATTGATGCCATCTTTGCTTAGCATACCAGGATTGCAACTATACCATATAACAACAGTTTACATGATGCATAGTAAACAGTTAAGGGCCACACTCAAGTACTCAACAATCAGGGATTTTATTCACTTAAGGTGCATGGCATGAATTACAATTGTTAATCTAAAAATTTGAAATTACAATTGACACAGTGACATCATACATTGATGAACCCAGCAGGCTGCAGGCCATAGCAAGACAAGTGCCAACATTTCATTGTCCAATAAAGAACCCAACTTGCAGCCTTGCAGGTGGCTTTTTGCAATGTTCATGTTTCATAAATAATTGGATTAGCCAGCCCGGTAGCAATATGTCCAGGAGTTTTTTAGTTAATGGGCGGATTTGGAATCTAGATAAGAACTAATAACAATAGCATATCTAGGAGAAAAGCTGATTCATGTAACAATGAATGTACCACAATGAACATGTGAAATGTTTTAACTACGAAAATAATGTAAGACATCTGAAATCAAATAAGACTGCAAAGTACAACATCAACTACATGCCATATGGAGCGTGGCTTGCACTGTTGCATAGAAGAAGCACACTATTCAAGAAAGTTTTTTCACATACATCAGCCAGTAATAACAAAAACAAACATGAAATGGGAAAGGTCTAGCATACTTGATGTTGAGCGTTATCTTCCTGCTCATCTTCCAAAGAGAAATAAATATCATCTCCATGAAGCTGAAGATCTGGAAATAACAAACCAGAAAATATCAATCGGTCGTAAAAAACATCCTTTACTGCTTTCTTCTTTAAAAATAAACACTTATTTACTTCTCAAAATGACTTCATACATGCTTTTTTATTACTGAGCATGCAAGTTTCCAGCTTCCTAAAACTGCGTATTAAAACGTAAATCTAGACAGAAGTTCCGGAAGTAACTAAATCGCCATGGTAGGAAAAGTTAGCATTGTATAAAGATGACATTTTAAATAATACAAGCAATATTATTATTTACAGAAAGAACCTTGTACACGAAGCTATGTATATCACTATATCTAACTAATTATCATGCAAATCACATGCTAGTTATTAATGCTGTGCAGTTTTTAAATTATGTGAATGGATTCTTAAGAGTCTTGCCACTTCCTGTCCAATTGAACCTAAATCCAATTAGTGTTATCAAGAATGGGTGCAAAAAAGAAAAAGAAAAAAGAATTGCAATATAAGACAAAATATAATGCCCTACTGTCTATGGAAGCTGACATTTCCTAGATGCCAGTGGAACATTGCCTAGTGTGCATAAAACAGCATGCACATCCAAACTGTATTTAACCCAACAAGAACTTGCAAGAATAATAACATGAAAGGAATTTAAGGCAGCAGCTCCTGAGCAGCATGAGGTGCAAATTCAGGAAGGAGGAATAACTATCTGAACTGAAGAGAACAGTCCGTTCCAAGAGGCAATAAGGTATCCAAAAAACATTACATGGTTCAAGCAACCTAGTAGTGGAAATGATTACATATGCTTGTGTCAAATAACGAAAGTGAAGCCTAGCTAAACATCACAAAACCTTTTGATTGTGGGAAGAAGTGGAGAGGAAAAGAGCCAACAGATCATTTTGGAGAGCAAGAGGGCATTAAGGGGACAGAGTATGGAGATAATTGTTTGCCATAGTTTCTTATCAGGCGTTGAATCATGAATTACCACAACTTCATATCAAATTACAATTCTAGAAGTTACCATGTTTTGCCAACAACTAGTACATCCTAAACTAGGGATAGTTTTAAAGCTAAATTTTAAAGTAGATTCTGAAATTCAGTCTACTAATTTCCACACCCTAGAAGTTACCACAACTTTATATCAAATTACAATTCTAGAAGTTACCATGTTTTGCCAACAACTGGTACAAAACTAGGCAAAGTTTTAAAGCTAAATTTTAAAGTAAATCCCGAAATTCAGTGTCTACTAATTTCTAAAAGAATTCACATTACCATTTCAAGCCACAATGTCCACAACTTTTAACATTTTCACCCTCAGATTCGAACTGGAGAAGCCTACTTACTTCACGCCACTAAACAAGTAGCCAGCCATCCCCGGATAACACCACTGAAACCCAGAACCAAAAGCTTAAACGCAGCACCGAACTGTTTTTCACGAAATTCAAGCGCAAAATTCCTCGAGCCCTGGAGATTCGAGCAACAGATCCCTAAATTCTCCCCAGCAACCCAATGGCGCGAGCAGCGTGCAGAGCATGTGAAAATGCACTCACAGTTGGCGTTGATGGAGTGAAGGCCTGCAGAGCCCGCGCCGCGGGGGGCAAGTTGGAGCGCAGCGGAGGCCTTGTCGAAGAGGAGCGCGCGGACGCGGAGCTGGAGGAGGAGGAGCGGGCGCGGGGGCGGCGACGGGGAGGCTGCGGGGGAGAGGAAGGCGTCCCAGGTGGCCGGGGACGTGAGGTGCTGCGCGAGCGCGGCGTGCGCGGCGTCGTCGCCCAGCCACGCGCGCCACGCGCCGCACGCCTCCAGCCGCCGTGCGAGCTCGTAGCCGCGCCCGTCCTCGCCCAGCAGCTGCGCCGCGGCCGCCGCCATCCGCGCGGCGGTTGGGTCGCCTGCTCGGGCCGGTTCCGCACGCCGGGATCTCAGTCGTCAGCGTCACTCCCCTGCGGTGGGTTCGGGGGCCCGGACTCTAGTGCTCGGAGCTTGGACGCCGGGCAGCCGGAGAAGGCAGGCGCAGGTCGTGTGGTCACCTGCTTCCGACTGGATCAGCGTGTGAGGTTTTCAGCCCACCAGGCCTAACTAGGCCCAATCATTCTATGGTCTTATCTTTTTATTCTTCTTAGCGATTATTACCTGCGCTCTTTATCTGACCACTGAGTTCGCCCTGAAAATAATATGAAAAATTAAATTCCAGTATATTCAAAGCTATTAAAACAATACAAAAGTTATATGGACGAACAAACAGTTATTTTTCAAAATCTAGATAGTTTTTTATCTATGTATAAATATGTATAAAAGGTAAGAAAGTATCCATATGCGAAAGGGCATGTAGCCCAGTGGTTACAGGAATCTCAATAGCACCTTTTAATTCTTGGGTTCGACTCACCGGGGGATCGAATTTTATAAAATTTAATCGTGTTATGCTTTCAGTGGTCGGCGATGTCTCGTCGACAGCGAGACAGCGAGACGTTTATGATAATTTCGTCAATCTTAAAGATTTGTCGGAAAAAATATCACATAAGTTGTCAGGTACATAAGTTCCTTTACAACCTCGGTATAAGATGATACCCAATACCAGCATAAACTACTACTAGACGTTGAGACATATGACAGAAGTTGTTTTAGATTCCCTGCGTAAGTTATCACTATCACAAGTTGTTATATTGTGTATTCATAACTTTGTGCCATAAGTTGTCACTAAAATATGTTATATAGAGGTAGACTGTAGAGAGAAGGAATTGTCGTTCTCTAAAAGACCGACAAGTCACCGGATCACGTGCACGTCAACACAACCTAGGGATGGGGGGTCGCACGTTCCCTGTTTGCACGTTCAACGTGCTCCTTTTTTTTCTTAGCGATTACCTACCTGTGCTCTTTTTATTTGAACACTGAGTTCGCCCTGAAAATAATATGAAAATAAAGTTGCAGTATGTTCGAAGCTATTAAAATAATACAGAAGTTGTTATGAACAAACAAAAAGATATTTTTCAAAATATCCAGACAGGTGAAGGTGAAGAAGCTATTTTTTTACCGCGCACACAGTTATTTACAGTGTGGAGCCTAGAGAGCCAAAGTAACTTATGATGTAAAAAAAGTAGTATTGACTCGTAAAATTTGAAAAGTATCTCACGTCCACTGGAGGATTACCAGACGAGCAAGCCTTCCGAGTCGATGTGACCGTGCCTTGCCTTTCTTCGGTTGCAAGCCAGCGCGACGCCCACTCGTCCAGCGAAACACCCGAATCCCGGCGAAAGGAGCCAAGGAAACCGACCAAAAATGTCGCCGTAGTTGGAATCGTCGTCTTCGTCAGCCCGACCGCTTCGTCGCCAAGGAAACGGGGCCACGGCGCGGCGGGGTCATGGCACAGCTCAGCCCCAACCCCACCAACTACCCCGCCATCCCACCCCCCCCCCCCCCCCCCCCCCCCCCAAAAAGAAAACAACAGGACGACAAGGAGTAATATTGTACTGCGGGTTGCGTCGCGTCCGCTGCCCCTGCCCGTTTGGCCCTTCACGGGGAAGCGATCCAGAGGACGCAACGAAATTGACGCGCCGCGGGCCCATGTCGCCGTCGGTGATGATCGCCGCCGTGACGCAGCGCCACCACCCCACTGGGCCCGGGAAAGTTGTATAAGTACAGGGGGTGAGGCAGTGGGGGCTTGCCGTGATTTATTGGCACGGGCCAGGAAACCACTGCTCCTACTACTCTCCTAGTCGTCCTTGGGATCGTGGAGGTGGAGGCATGGAGGGGGGGTCGTTGCTGAGCGGGCTCAACTCCGGCGTGGTGCTGAGCCTGATCGCCGTGCTGTGGACGGTGGTGTGGCAGAACCTGCAGCACCTCCAGCTTCAGCAGTTCTTCGGGCGCCACCTGAGCCGCCACGCGCGGCGGCTGGCGGCGATGGTGGACCCGTACCTGTCGGTCACCATCGCCGAGTACGAGGGCGGCCGGATGAAGCGCAGCGACGCGTACGAGGAGGTCAAGGCGTACCTCAGCGCGGCCTGCTCCCGCGGCGTGCGCCACCTCCGCGCCGAGGGCGCCAAGGACGCCGACAAGCTCGTGCTCAGCATGGTCGACGGCGAGGAGGTGGCCGACGAGTTCGAGGGCGCCACGGTGTGGTGGTGGGCCTACTCCAAGTCGCCGCCGCGCGCCGACGCCGCCGCGGTGTGGTGGGGCGGTGGCGGCGGCGCGCAGGAGGAACGCCGGTTCTACAGGCTCTTCTTCCTTGAGCGCCACCGCGAGCTCGTGCTCGACACCTACCTCCCGCGCGTCCGGCAGCAGGGCCGCGCCGTCATGGTCAAGAACCGCCAGCGGAAGCTCTTCACCAACATCTCCACGCACCAGTGGAGCGACGGCGGGTACATGAGGTCGGCGTGGAGCCACGTGGTGTTCGAGCACCCCAAGACGTTCGACACCCTCGCCATGGACCCGGCGAAGAAGAAGGAGATCAAGGACGACCTCGACATGTTCAAGAACGGCAAGGACTACTACGCGCGCGTCGGGAAGGCGTGGAAGCGCGGGTACCTCCTGTACGGCCCGCCGGGGACGGGCAAGTCGGCCATGATCGCCGCCATGGCCAACTACCTCGACTACGACATCTACGACATCGAGCTCACGTCGGTGCACTCCAACACCGACCTCCGCAAGCTCTTCATCGAGACGACAAGCAAGTCCATCATCGTCATCGAGGACATCGACTGCTCGCTCGACCTCACCGGCGCGCGCAAGAAGAAGAAAGCCGCGGCGGAGGATGACAAGGACAAGAAGGATGGCGCGGCGGCCGCCGCAGCCAAGGCCGCTGCCGGCGGCGACAAGAAGGACACCAGCAGCAAGGTGACGCTGTCGGGCCTGCTCAACTTCATCGACGGGCTGTGGTCGGCGTGCGGCGGCGAGCGGATCATCGTGTTCACCACCAACCACGTGCAGAAGCTGGACCCGGCGCTCATCAGGAGGGGCCGCATGGACAAGCACATCGAGATGTCCTACTGCGGCTTCGAGGCCTTCAAGTTCCTGGCCAAGACGTACCTCGACGTCGACGCGCACGCGCTGTTCGGCGCCGTCGGCGAGCTGCTGCGGGAGGTGGAGATGACGCCGGCCGACGTCGCCGAGAACCTGACGCCCAAGAGCCTGGAGGACAACCCGGACACCTGCCTCGCGGCCTTGGTGAAGGCATTGGAGGAGGCCAAGGAGAAGAAGGCCAGCGGAGGAAATGACCCTGACGAACAAGAAGATGAGGAGGAGGAACAGTAGTTTCAGTTGACGATACCAATCTGTCGTCCGCGATTGTGATGATTTCTCGTGTTTCTTCAATCTTCAGGGTTCTAGTAGCCACTGATCTATAACCCGTAGAATAAAATAGGGGTTTGTTTTAGAGAACCCTCGCCTTCAGTTATGAGAGCTCCTGTAGACAGTACTAGAATCGATCGAACTTGTTTCCTTTTTTTTTCTATTCTATCTGTATCTGCTACCATTATCTGGAAGACTATGCTTTCATGACCAGAGGGAGTACTGCTATGGAAGAAATAAACAAGTCAACTCAAGGTCAACGTGTAATGAGCTTTTTGTCGCAAAGAAAAAAAAACTGACAAGAACTTTCTCAAACGAAAACCGTGGATGTTGAATTCTGAACTTTCCCTCTTGTCAGTAGTGGAGAAATATCGTCGACAGTTGTGGGATCGCGCAAAGCAAAGTCCAGCTTGGTCTTTGCAAGAACAACGAGAGGCGGTGCGCGGATGGGATCGTGCCCCGCCGGCCGCCGCGGACCCCGCGGCGGCGTGGTCACCGGGGCCACCTGTAATGTAACCCGGAGAGATCTGCTAGCAGAGGCTGAAAGCGATGGATCGTGGATGCAGCAGCTCGTCGTGACCCGGCAGCACGGGCTGGCGTTCGTGCAGCCTATGTGAAACCATTGCCAGGCAAGATTCACCATCGCTACCGCGCACTGCTTGGCAACGACAACATGAGTTGGCACTGCTGACGAGTGTTTGCTCATCTGCAGTACAGCTTTTCCTAGTTGAATCCAAACTGTGCTGCTATACCACAGTAAAATCGACAACAACTTGTGTGCCGTCTCACGGGCAAAGAAACAGACTGTATGATCTGACCCGTTCGCTTGTGCAGCAGCAATCGAAGCACTATGAAATAAAGAATCCACTGTGTGGGCAATTGCATTACACTCTAAAGATGCAACACATCAAGCGATCATCCACTAAAACAAGTGATAATATCTCATCCACTCTAGCATCAAGCGATCTGTCAAAATTTTCCAAAGCCAGGAAACTTTGAAGCTCTGGTATTACACAACCCCATGTAAGGCCCTTCTTTTCTAAAACCTCGCAAACTGTCGTTTATTGCCACCGTCTTTGTCCTTCCTACCATAAGGATTTGAAGGGCTGATACCATGCCTCTTCCCACCATCTGATCTCCTCATCTTCTTCCGATGTTTCGCAGCGCTGCTCTCCAGGTCCAGATTCACCTTTGGAGGGTTTCTGAAACAGAATGATGCAGCTACTTTCTGCAAGACAGCGAGGAATTCAACATAAGATTGTACAGTTTTCTGTACAGTAACAAAACCTGGCAATCCATATGCAATTAATTCATGCTCATTTTCATGCCGTTGATGCGATAGAGTATTTGAAATAGCAGCAGTTATCATATACCACCGGGACAACTGATATCTACATTCTCTATTAGCTCAAATGTTTCAAGGGATAAACTATACTTTAGGAAATATCAACTGTGCAATAAATGAAAACTTTACAGAACATTTACCTGCAGATCAAGTTGATGAACATTAAAAATGTCTTTCATAGAGTGAGAGTCATACGCCAAAACGTAGGATCTGTAGGCTTCTTTAGCAGACTGGTTCAGAAAGTAATTGTCGCTAACAATTTTCTCCTGCTCAACAATTCAAGTTATAACAACTACATGAAAAGGTAACGGGAACTGTATGGTTATTGTGAACGAAGGTACTTACGAGGTGTGATTGCAAATTTGGCACATTCTTTTGATTGAACTCATATTCTGTAAGGGTAACCCTGGCTGCCTGCAGACAATCAATACATGTGTGAATTCTCATAATTCGGGGGGGGGGGGGGGGGGATGAGATGCAGATATTATGTTGTTCACACATACCTTCAAGTAAATGAGAAATTTTAATTCTTCTGGTAGTAGGAACAGCAATGCACTTCCCTTTCCTTTGTCACCACGGGCGGTACGACCAACTCTGTGAATGTAATCCTGAAAGTGAAATTCCAAATTGCAGTTAGAGGAAGAGAGTAGTAAATTTCAATCGAGCCTTTTAGAATCACCAACCTTTGGTTCATCTGGAGGATCATATTGCACGATATAATCCTAAAGAAGGCATCAGATGCTTCGGTTAGCAGGGAATAAAAACAGGTCTAATGCTAAAAAATAACAGGTCAAAACCTCACCACATCAGGGATATCAAGTCCACGTGCAGCCACATTAGTGCACAATAAGATGCCCTTTTCTGCCTTGCAAAAGTCAAAGAATGTTGTAGTTCGTTTCTGCTGCTTCTGTTTCCCATGGATATCGGAACACTCTATCCCAAGGAAATTCAGAAGTTCTGAGTGGAACTTGACTGAATTACATGATGAAAAGAACACCATGACCTTCTTATTCTGTTTCTTTTTGAGGAAAGCATACAGAACCAGGAACCTCTTCTCACTTGAAATGACACAGTACCCCTGCTGTAAGCCTTCAACAGTAGCCTGCCAAAGAATCAAAGGTTATTTTTCCTACGAAATACTCTTGAAAGCATAGTTGAATAGCATGCTGACGCACTTCCTTACTTTTGAGTTATCATCATCAACTCCAACATAAACTGGTTTTTCTTTACTTTCTTCATTTTTCTCAAATGACAATTTAGCAAATTTTTCAACCTGCCAGATACATTAAAGCATAAGAAGAGAAACTTACAGAAATCATGAATGAGAAGTTTGAATAAATAAACTGGATAACAGATTTACCAACCTCTGGAGTCTGTGTAGCAGAAAAAAGAACAGTCTGCCTATTCTGCATATCATCCATAATGCAACGAAGGAAATAAAATACTATGTCAGTGCAAAGTTCTGAGCTACATTGTGCATATATAATGAGAATAACAAGAGCTCATATACCTGAGGTAGGCGTTTAAATATTTGTTTCATATCTTCCTCAAAGTTTTGCTCAAGTATGCGATCAGCTTCATCAATTACAAGGCACTGCAAAATTAATAAAATGACTGTCAGAGATATACAAAGCAAATGGGATGGTCAGTCATCGCATATTGGAATTCATGATCATGAATAATGTTTTAGGTTTCCATGTAAACACAAACAGATGGTGCGTGAAAACCCAGGAAGCTAATAATGCTAGAAGGCAAACCAGCCCAACTCATCAAATCTTACATGCTTTGTATCAGACTAAAGGCTGGCAAGGATTTGGTAGAATGAATAACCAACCAAGAAGAAACCAGTATCACTTACGTTTATACATAACTCATATAATCAGCAACAAATTTATCTAGGCTCTAATTTAATTTTCACACCTAAGCATGCAGTCAAGGACAACAGCAGCAGATAGCGTATTGTAATGTAGTGGATATGCAGGACTGATGCAAAAAGTAGGTGTATAGCACACTAGAGATATGCAATTGCAGGTTTGCGTTTGTTTGCTTAATGCGGCAACTTAAAATACAATGCTACTTCAACAGATAGATTTTCCTCAGGCTTTGGAATGAAAATGCCAGAAAGAAGTTCCATTACCTTTAGCCTTTTGTATATGAAGCTCTTGGTATTTTGTAGATGGTCCAAAAGCCTGCCTGGGGTAGCAACTAATAAATTGACCCCCTTCGCAAGCTGATCTGCCTCACTTCTCCGGTTATTACCACCAATGACATATCCAAGAGTTTGCGAATGATACTTCATTAACTCCTTGGCAACATTGTGTGTCTAGAGAAAATTAATCAACAATGATTAAGAAAGTGGCATACATAGGCTCGATTTGTTAACAAATAGATTTTGTTCAGAATATCGGAACTGCAGCTATACAAAAATTAGATACTACTTTACATTTTCAAGTTCCACAATTTTCCAATTTTTGGCAATTGCAATGTGAATAACCATTTTCTGTAACTTAGCTTAAAAACACTGTAACATGAACAACATTGTCCATCATTTTTTAGAACATTGTCTTAACACAGTGTAATTAATATCTCAGTTGACACATCCGATTTCAAATGTTTCTCTTTTACTGCCTTAAAATATGTGAGCTGGATCAAGGAATACAGTTGCATCAAGATTTGTCAGAGGAAATCAGCATCGACAAACCATATACCTGGATAGCAAGCTCCCTTGTCGGGCAAACCACAATAACTCCGGCCCCGTTCCTTGGTGAGAAGCGCAGATGATAGAGCAGCTCAATCGCTGGTATAAGGAACGCAAGAGTCTTCCCTGATCCAGTTTTAGCTGCGCCCATCACATCCTTTCCTTCCAACAGATGTGGTATTGATCTAGCTTGAATCTGCAAGCATGAAAACAACCACACCCCCAATGTCACTTATTAATACTAAGATCAAACAGACCGACCCACCTAACACAAACTTCCAAAGAAATAGTTAGCTTTTATGCAGTCTATCTATGTCAAAAACAAAACAAAGAAGGTAAGCAATTGCTGACTTGCGCCGAGAACAGAAACAATTCTCATAAAGAGCACTATTTACGTCTATGCAATGGCATATTTTACACAGTGGTAGGCAGTACCTGGGTGAGGTGGGTGTAGTTCATCTCTCTGATGGCCTTGGCAGTGAGCTCAGAGATGGGGAGCTCCGAGAAGAGCTTGTTTGAGAGAATCCCGCTCCCCTCCCCCTTCTTCTTCACCTTCTTTTCCTCTTTCTCCTCCTCCTTTTCCTTCTTCTTTTCCTCCACCTCCTCCCTTTTCTTCTTCTTTTCCTTTTTTTCCTCCTCCTTCACCGTCACTTTCACCTCCTCCTCCTCCTCGCTCTCGTCCTCATCTTCCTCCTCGTCCTCATCGTCATCGCTCCCCTCCTCCATCTCCTCGTCTTCATCATCGCTCCCCTCCTCCACCTCCTCGTCTTCGTCCTCGCTCTCTACCTCCTGCTGCCTCTCCTCTTCCTCCTCGTCGCCGTCGGAGGCGGTGTCGTACACCGACTCCTCCTCAGAGTCCGACTCCGGCGGGGCGACGACGGGCTGCTTCCGCTTCTTCGACGGCCTGGCCGATCTCATGGTCGCCGCTGCGGGGCACATGGCGGCGGCGGCGGCGGCGGGTGGGCGGTAAGGGAAAGGCACGCCTTCGCTAGGGTTTTAGGAGCGTAACGGCGAGGGGGTTGGTATTAACGGCAGCGGGCAGGCGCGTCTCAGCCTCACGGAGTCTCGGCCCGCCTTACTTGGGCGTTGCGTGGTCCCACCTGCAGGCTGCGGCCTCCCGCTTCGGAACAAATAGGAACGCGGCCCGCCCAACAAACAGCTGTAAGTCTATGGGCCACTTTCAGTTTCTGGAGACTTCCTTTTTTTACTTTTTACTCTTTTAAAATATTATAAAAGGAACTACCACCTCGAGGGTTTAGGGTTTCAAGGTACATAAGGCCAATCTTGATAGAGATTTTATGGTATTAAATTATATGCCACGTCATCAATTTTGCTAACATGACGAGAAGAGAGAAGGAGAGAATTTCATAAGATGTGAGAGGAGTTTCGTCATTATAAAACTTATGTGGTATAGTTACCAGTTCCCAGTTTAGTAACTGTGCTATAAACTGTGCACTGAGATTGGCCTAATACGTTCGTGTCGACCTAAGCTACGGGATACTTTTATCATTGTAGATGGATTTAGAATTTAATTTGAATATTAATTTAATTAATACTTAATTCAATGTATTTTCGAATTAAAATTTAACTAGATTTTTTTTAAAATCACGTGCGGCACGTCTATGCTAGTAACATAAGATGCTAAATTCAAATACGGTTCCATTCAGGCACCATGCAGTTAAGATCAATTCATCCAAATTTTAGATTGGTAAACACCAGTTATCTGCTAGTCGCTACGAACGGGCTTCCGATTCACAATCTGTCGCATGAAGAAATTTCCGTCAGTGCAACTGTAATATTGGAGAACCAGGCATGAAAGTTCAACTTCCAATTCCAAGTAAACAACCCCGAAAACTACTGACGAGGTCGAGCACTAACAAATTACCGCATTCCGAAAAAAAGGCTACAGTGAAATTAAGGGTTGTTTGATAGGCTAAAGTTGAGTGCCAAGTTTTAGCATAACTCGTACTTTTGCTAAAGTTTTTAAATCTTACCTAAAAGTTAGCTCACTTCATTAGCATTCACTATAGTACTCCTGTTTTGATACACTGATGCTTTGGATCCAATCACGACGGATCCAATCACCACCTAGGCCTAATGCAGATACACAGAAGGGGAAAGCGAAATGTTTTGCAGCGAGTCAAGTAGAAAAGGACAAAACTGATGGCAATAGCCGATAAGCAGTGTAGGCATCCCGTAACCAGGCACTATTGCTCCCGATCACTGTTCATACATGGAGGAGATACAAATGCAGGTGTGACAATTGCACAGCGCCAATCGACGCGTGCGGTGTGCCTATAGTGTACATCTCAGCATGACCTCCAAGTATCAGATAGGACCTGGCTTATCGGCAGGAAATTCAGCCACTGCGCTCATGGACCATCTCAAACTCCTCGTTGGCACGACATTGGCAGTAGTATGTAGCAGAAATACGCCCTTACAAGACCAATGTTGTATCACCATCTCATTGGATTCTTGTCGATCCATGCTAAAGCAAGCAATTTCACCAAGTATTTCATACTCAGGTGACAAAAAAAGGGTTCCCAGCACCTCTAATGTGCCGCGGAACATTTCTCATGACCATTATTTGGGTGCTCGTCTTTCACCAAGACCGGCGCATCATCAAGACCACCTACAGGCACTTGCTCATTTAGGTCGAGGAATTTTCTACGTACGCTTTCACTCTCCCTGCTAGGAACAAGTGCCTTCTCTATGCACCACTGCCGTGCTTTATTCACTTCATCATCTTCTTCCTCCCGGTCTTGGCTTGTTGTTGAGACCTCCATATCATTTTGTGCATCAGAGCCAACATCTGGATCTGATGCGCTGCATTTCTCTTGCTTTCCAAATTCTGTATCTCTGCCAGAAATATCATATTGTTGATAGTTAATACGCGGACGAGTGGAGCGCTTACTGCGTCTGATGCCAATTTGGATTTCATCAACGGATCTCAACTTGGTCCCTTGAGGGTTGTGAAGTGGAAATCTTTTGTACCATTGGAGCTCATCTGCATCTTTACTAGCACTCAAAGAATGAACCACTCCATTGCCACCATCACTGGCAACTTGTTCCAGCTGAAACTCTTCGTCATTTTCAGAAAGACCTGCCTTTTGCTGTTTTTTACTTCTAACATATTCCTCATCATACACTGCTTCACCCATGATATCATCATCACTGTCAATGTTCAGGTCAATGTCCGATATGGCCTCCACAAAGTCTTTTGTGTACCTTTGAGATCTTTTTCTCTGCCTGTAGCTATAACAGACCAACAACTTTTAATTGGCTATTTAGTTCTATAAGAGAAACAGATAAACACCAAGAGTTAAAGGACTTGCCTACGATGAAGAGTTGCTGCCTTCCCTTCACGATTGTTTGCTTGGTAGTGATATGACTTTGCTGCAGATTCTCCATAGAATCCTTTACATAATGGTGAGGGGCCAATCTCAGCAACATTCTCACTTTTCCTGTCAATAATATAGTCCAGAAAGTTGTTTCATGTTTTGCATTGTTTCTATGAACCCCTTAATAGATGAAGCTACCAAGAACAGAAAGATACACATACTTTGTTGTTTTTATGGCTTCATTTATTGAACGTTCATAATCATCTGCATGATAAATTAAGAAAAATCATCAGGACAACAAGAAAACAGTATACACACTGGCCTTGTTCCAATAGACACCGTATGATACATCAAATGAACACATAGATAGTATGACTTTAGAATGAAATTTTGCAGTATTAAGCATTCACAAACATGCCATGTACATGTAAAATTTGACCTAAACGGACCCTTTGATGAATAACTGCAATACCTTCATCATCCCAATACAAGTTTTAACAGGTTACTAGGAAATGGGAAACACTTGCTGACATTCATCAAATGATGAAATAATTATATTACTGGTAGCTTTATTAACATACAAGTTAGACCAGCTAGGTATAACAAACACAATAATTAGCTACTATTCAGGTGGTGAAAACACAAACCAGCAATGAGAGGCGGATTTACAGTTGCACAACTACACTTAGGTTAATGAGTTAGCTTAGCGAGTTCAAATCACAGGATGATTAGGAGACAGTAGTGACATGGCAATATTAATGCCGGAAACGATAATCAAACATCTAATATGAAGGAGTGACTACATGAACAATAAAGCTGTAACAAATAATCAGCACAAAACAGGGAAACACCAATCTAACCATTTGAACAGCTCCTTTACAACTAGAAAATAAAATGGCTCAAATTGCTTGGGTGGCTATTCAATTATGAATCAAATGGCTCTCAACACCTGGCCGTAATTGAGTTGTAGGTTGTATGAAAGTATTTCCCATTAATCAACAATGTTAGATTCAGACTTGGAATTACCAAAAGTATAAGTGACACGCTTCCTTTCACGACGAGAGCGGCCAGATGTGAATCCATTCACTGTCAAGTAGCTGTCAAGGAGGAGGGCTTCTCTGTGTTGCTTTTTGAGCAGCTTCTCTTTCTTCTGCAGGACAAGACAATGGCAACACGTTATGAAATGAGAATAGCAAGGCACTCTATTCTTTGCCAACGATTTTAACTAGCTGCAGTGAAATACCTTATGAATCTTTTCTATCTCTGGAAGATAATTGAACTTCAGCTTCTTGCCAAGCGACACTTCTGTCCTGTTCCTACTTGAAAAGAGTTTTTCCTGAATAAGATCGGCATAAAAGAACTAATATCATTAAACTTTAGAAGTTTTATCAGGAGCAAAGTATATACAGCTTTTCTGTCATATTCTTATTTGATTCATTGACACCACAAGTTTGCAGTTTGCTTTTGATAAGCTCTTCCAGTGTAAACTGTGACAGGGGTGCTTGGAAGTATCTTGCAACTTGTTTGGAAATGGATGGAAAAACACATTTAAAATGCCCATTGCACCCCCCCCCCACCCCCCCCCCCCCCCAAAGTGTGGTATCATATGGGCTAATACAATACTGCATGTTTATTCAATTTTTTTTGCTAACGCAGCCCAAGCTATATACTGGATTTAACTGTCATGAATTCATTTCTTCATCTCGGGATAATTGTAGCATCAGCATAAAAACTAGTGATACTTAACACCAAAAAACGATCATGAATCAGAAAAAGAGCATCCCTATTCTCTACACAGACCCAAGTGTGAATTGTTAATTTTTATACTTAATGACTAATTAGCCATGATACAAAGCCATGGAAGTTCACTGATTCATAATACTCAAGCAAGGTCCGCCATGTTTTACAAGATGGCCATGACCGTTGCAACATCTTGTAACAACAACGGGCATTAACTTTTATTATCACAACATAATCATAATTGCAAGTGATTAGGTACAGGGAAAGATGAACTAATCATGGCTCCATTTATTAACAGAGAACCTAAAGAAATGTATATGATGAGCTCCAAACTTACTGCAGCTGTATTGAACTCATCAAAGTTGGATGCCACAGCCTCCCATTGATAGGATATAACTGGAACACTTGAGGCTCCCTTTCCTTTAGTTCTTTTTGATGACTCCTTCGCATACTCCACTCGCCTAATTTCGCGATACAACCGATGACCAAGAATTGGGTCATCTTCATACCTGCAGCGCAACAGATGAGTAGAGATGCCAGGTCCACAAAATATGCTTTAAAGTACATGTCATATTTCTGTTGAAGTTACTGTTTGCCCACCAGTATGAAATTCCATATGAATCTCCACCAATTCGTTCTTTACGGAAGATGGGAAGATGATAACCATGCCTCAAAGAACTATCAATGAAGTTCCGAATATCCTCTTGCTGTAAATAGGTGCTAGAAGATTCAGCACATATTTCAAACTAAAGAACACATATCAACATGTTCACGGCTAGATAACTTTATCATTAACTTTGCAGCTATTTGCAAGCAGCTATATATAAACAGTGACAATATGGAGATATTAAGAGCAACTACCAGCTCGCAAGTGTTACATGAATTTTATTGGAGTCTGGAGGATCAAATAAAACGCTTCACACAGGAATACATGACAACAGGTGTTTATGTGCTCTCCTGAAAGCGGGGGACGCAATTTTAAAGCAAACTGAGGGCCAGCTTTGCAACCACTCACTACTCAATTACCATATCCCCACTTCAAATTTGTTCTGACAAGTTTTCCTTTCCTTTTGTTTATTTCACCTGAAAGGCTGATTTGTCCCTTCACAATCATGATTTGTATCAAGAAAACTCTGTTATAAATTGCTGTAATGCTGTCTAGCATATAAAGCAACCTTGATTAATGATTAAGTCTTACCCTTACATGTTTTAGCAACAGCCTTGTTTTCAAATATTAACTAACAGAACATCTTCAATAAACTAAAGATATGCTCTTATGATGGCCAATTGTAGGATGGTACACAAACAGAAAAGGAAAAAATTACTGGAGACAGAGCATATATATTGTACTAATTAATCAATAGCCCAATAGAATATTTAGCAGAATCTGCAAAGATGTTGAATGTGATAACAGGCTTAAAGATAGTAAACTCTGGTCAACTAAACTACAATTAGTATAATTCCAAACGGCAGAAGACACGGGTTCAATTGTATTCTTTAAACATTTCACAGAATAATAAGGGCACACACCTCACAACGTATATCACATATAGCTTTCAGGATCACTAATCGAGTCGCTGGATCAAGTGTCCTGTACAGTTCAATTTCCGCTCTGAACAAGGCAAAACAATTGAGCGGAAGTTATCAAACATAAGATAACAACTAGATATCCAGTAAAGGGATTACTGGGATAAGAACTCACCCATGTGAAGCAACAATCGGAAGATCGCCTTCTGCAACCTGCAGTTCTAACCATTATTAGCTCATCAACCAAATGCAGTTTCATCCGTCATGTAAAATTGATCTTGCTGAGGAACATCATATACCCAATGCCACCAGTTCTTCAATTTTTTACATAACACCGTTACCCATGTTCCACGTCCCATGGCCATCCGAGTCACTGGAGGAATTGACTGCAAAGATGCATAAAAATTATGTAGGATACTCGAAAAATTGGTTACTATGATTTGTAATCTAATCAGTAGTAGCAATGATGGACAAGCCAGACAGACTTGTCAATTAAAATGATGTAAATGTCCCAAAACATGGAATTGTCATTTATGCCTCCTGTTATTATTTCTTCTGTTCCATTCGACACAGGTATATCTTTAGCGAAATTACCTGAACAGCATAGTCATTAGCAGTGTGTAGTAGGGGCAATGGAGCAGTGAAATGTTCATCGTGTATTATGAGATACATGTGGTTGACAGCTACAGTAACACTGCAACTCTCATTTGAAATAACCAAAATTTCTTGGCTCCGATAATTGATAATGCACTAACACATAGCAACAAAAATAACCAAAATTACTGGCTGAGTCCTGCAAAGAAGATCATCCCATAGCAAATAGACATCATAATCCTTATTTCATATATTTGGAAATATTATTCCCGAACACATTAAACAAATTAAATATGCAAGAATTGTTAAGCATCACTCCAGAATAAGGTAACCATGAGAACTTAGTATTTAACACCAGCAGATCTCAAAGAGCAATGAAGCAATGCTTGATGAAGTTCTAGTAGTAGTATACATTCCTCCTATAACATTGAAAGAAAAACAGAATAGAAAGCACAATGCAAAGACCCCCACCCCTCAAATAAACACCTACCACCACCTGGCTTCCAATTCCAGAGGCAATTAAAGGCAGAAGGGCAGCAGCATAGTTAAAGTTCATGATGAAAACCAGTGTGACTTAAACAGGCACCGACTCACCTTTAGCAGAGGCATATGCACGTTATCCAGTGTGCCATTGGGCGCTATGATCGCGTCCTCCAGCTCTTCTGCAGTGAACTCCACGGCAATGTTTAGCAATGGCCGGAACACCTACAGCTCCGAAGCAGATCAGTCATGTTACCCAAACAATCACCTCAGAAAGCAAAGCACTAAACCCGCTCCAAACTGAGGCCAGAAGCAGCGGAAGGTTTAACGGTACCGAAGAGAGAGAGCGCTTACGTGGAGGAAATTGAGGACGGAGGCGAGCTCCCACATGCAGCGTAGCCTCCACCGCGGCAGCTCGGCGGGCGACTCCGGCTCCGCCACGAGCGGCGTCACCACGCGATACTCCGGCGTCTCGTCCCCCGCATTCCCGCTCCGCCTCGGCCGCGGCGGCGGAGGCGCGGGCCCGGGCGGCGGGGGCGCGTTCGGACGGTAGTGGCACGCGCGTGGAAACCGCGCCCTCCTCGGGGTCAGCGCCGCGGGATCCTCCCACGCAGCCGCCCCCTCGGCCGCCCGCTGCTGCTGATCCTGCGGCGGGGAGGCGGCCGCCATCGCCGGAGACCCCCCGTTTGGAAGAGCCGGATCGGGGTTGGATCGGGGGTCGGGGTCAGGGTAGGGTTCGGGCTCGAGGGGGGAGGATGTCTCCGACTCACAGGAAGCGGGCAGCCTGAGCAGGTGGCGCCGAGGCAGTGGAAGCCATGGGAGGACCCAGTGAGGGAAGGGGAAAGGAGTGAGGACTGAGGAATGGGGAAGAAGGCGGGGGTGAAAGCGGGATTTCGTGGGCGAGATCAGCAGGGGTGTTGGGGAATAGATCAACAGAACCGTTACCGCGTTCGTAGGACAGGGGCAAGAGGGAGATTTCGCAAGCTGGGCTGGGTTTTCGGGAGGTTTTGGTAGGGCATGGTCATCAGGGTGCACTGGAAGATCGGAAGGATAGGACTATACAGGACCCAAACACAAAATCACAGCATCAACACAGGAAACTGGTGCTCCCAGAAGAGAGAAAGAACTGATTTATTCATCCTTCTTACAAACTAACGCGACCTACAGAAATTCCATGGAACACATGAATAGGAGAAACGTTGTCTTGAGATTCAGATGGGAAAACGAAAATTGTACTCTTCAAAATACATGTCCCACACAGGCATTACAGCTCCAAGCATGAATAAAACTGCGTTTGGAACATGACCGTTTCAAAAAAATAATCTAGAACCATGGGCTTGATTGATCATGGTTCAATTTATTAGAATGCTACTCTGGGTTCATCTTGTTCATGACACCCTTTCATAGGCACCGCCAATCTGCATGTGAAGCCATTCCGAGGTCGATGTGCCCTGCCCATATTCTCTTGGGGTTTGGGTATCAAATGTCAGTCCAGGAGCCGTGCTATAAGTCTGTGAAGCAAACTGCAAACAAGAAGGCCTTCAGTAAACATAACAAAAAAAAATTGGGGGGGGGGGGGGGGGCAGTGTAGCATCACGGTGTTTGTGGAAATACTGAAAAAAGGAAGGACAGATCATAAAGGGAAGACAAAGAGAGCATTTCAGTAAGATATTTCAATGGTGTATTCTCTAGAAATCTGAACTAAAGCCCCATAAGTCCATAACAATGAATAATTATTCAATTCAGAAGTGTAGATTTGTCAAAAGTTCAGTAATGCTTGCAGTGGCGCAGAAAAAAAAATGAAGAATCGATAGGCAGATCTTGGTACTTCACAACAACTTTAAAACTTGACTTACATCTTTGGATGGAAATGCTTCAACTACATTGCTCGGATGGGCATTAAATGCCTCAAGCTTCATTGACAGGAACTGCAACACATAAATTATACCTTTAGCTTGAATATGAAGGGTAATGCAATTCCGTAGGAGCAGCTTCTGTACAAAACTGGCATACCTCAACTTGGCATTGCAAAGACTGGATGTAATTAATTATTTCATCAAGTACGGATGCTTTGCCAATAACCTGACCAAGCAAGCAAAAAATCATTATCACATCTGCTGGGAGTGAAACTCAGGAATTATTAGAGCTTATTCGTAGCAACAAAATAAACTATATATCTTTAATATATGGCACATGAGGAAACACAAACAATGCTGAATGCCTGTTGAGATTGAAGTGCACCTTGTTGCATCCAGGGACAAGATCTTGGAGAACTTTCATCCGTTCGCTTATTTTCTCACGCCGTGCCTGTAAAACGAACATGATCTTTTGGTGGTCAAGTAGGTGTTATATGCATGCTACCTATAGCAACAACATCTCTGAGCACTTCAATTTGCAACCACAGTTCTTACGCTGTAGCACATGGTTTGAATTCATACAATGCATTTTTACAAACTGGTGTCAAGTCGTTACATATTGGAATGGTGAAAATAGAAAATGTTGCAATCTTTACCCTTTCTGCAAGACTATGACTGTCAGTTGCCTGGCCCCTTCTTGCCCTGACATGGATGTAATCTTGTTTCGGTGGCTCTGGTGCTGGAGGGTTTTTACTAACAGCCTTGCCAGCACTTCTTGAGTCAGTTTCAGCCTCCGTTCTTAGGTTGCCATTATTATCATTGGATTTATTTGATTTGAAACGTTTTGCTCCTGAATCTGTCTGCTCATAAAAAAGATCAGGATAAGCAAGGGAAGGAACAATCACAACTTCAACTGGGTAATTTTCTATTAATATGAAACTAAGATCTTATCATCTCAAAAGTAAAAAAAAATAGTTATCTAAATTGCCATCATTCAACACAGAACATGATTTGTGAACATAAGGATCAACTGTCATTGCAACATGCTGATAAAATCACAGATCATATTGACCAATAATGATTCACCCACCAATATGATTAAATATGCATTCTAACAATTTGTTGATACAAAATGCAAGCATAAATGCTGAAACATCTATATGTGTTCATTCTAGTTCCAAACATTTGTAAGTCTTATACTGATGCACAATGCCGAAATTATACGGTACTGTGGAGGAGACCATGCCTAGCATTGCTGAGAATCTGAATTCCAGCCAAAACCTTTGTGGACCAACAATAGTTGGTCGGTAGTAAATTTTGAAGTTGATTGTACTTAATTGTTTGTCTAGCAAGTAGAAGCAGCTTTAATTTATTAGACCACCATAGTATGCACAGATCCAACAACAACAATGGCACTGAAAGTGGATGTACCAAGCACATATGCCATTCTAGCCAGTTTAAGCAATTGCCTCCTGAAGGCGTCATGCCATCATGTTATATTGACAAGCAAAAATCTGGCACTCTTAAACACTATGATACCACAATAAAAATGGAAGTATGTACAGAGGAACTGTGCTTCCGATCAAACCTTAATATCTGAAAACGAAATTACATAACATGAGTACGACAAAATACACAAAGTTCAACCGCATCAGGTACTTTTGCTTGTTGTATGAACTATGGAGTAACCTTTAATTTACATAGTTTCATTTGCTTCCTGAGTAGCTGCATATGTTCATATCACAGAAGTTTTAACATTAACACTGCAGGTGTAGAAGTATTGATCATAGCCTCCAAACTATTTTATATAGTGTTAGCATTCCCATACTTTTTCATGACTTTCTAAGCAGTTCTTGGCCCTTCGAAAACCAAATTAATTAATTTTATGCATCCAAAATTACTTCAATTACATAATGTCTACAGTCAGCTACACCACTAGCAGCTGCTGCAATTGGCTCATTCAGCTGCACACATTACCGAATCAAACCAAACAAAGTTAATCAAGACATAAATCCAGAGTAGTACTGCCAAGAGTAGCACCCCGAACAACGAGGTCAGCAGTGCAGATGATCAGATCACACCAGCATGCTCCGTTATGCACTAAATAATGATGCTACAATTTGCCCTTGGAAACCTTCCAATTCCCAGCCGTGAAGTCCCATTGGCCCCAGCAACCCCAATGCCACACGGATCAGGACCAATGAGGGAGAGAACCTACCAAATCCTGACCGCCGCCGCCGGAAGTGGAGACGATCCGGGACGAGTCGTCCTCGGACGCTGGGGTCTCCCTCTGCCTCCTCCGTCCGGCGCCTCCTCCTCCGCGTCCGCCACTGCTCTTCTCCGTGACGGCGGAGGTGGCCTCCACAGCTCGGCCGCCTCCCGCGGCGAGGTGCGGCGGGCGCCAGAGCTCCGCAGCGACCGCCGGGGCCGGGTCCAT
Organism: Panicum hallii; assembly: GCF_002211085.1. Lineage (NCBI taxonomy): Eukaryota > Viridiplantae > Streptophyta > Magnoliopsida > Poales > Poaceae > Panicum > Panicum hallii. The sequence goes on along the minus strand of NC_038050.1, from coordinate 2,598,748 downwards.
GGCGGCTGGCGGCGAAGCAACTCGCGACTCGCGGGGCGGGTCTAGGGTTTCGGAGGTGCGTGCGAAGGGGAAGGGCTGGTGGGAGACTGATGCGACCAGATCGGGGAGGTGGAGGGAGAGCTCGCAGTGGCACTGTGCACACTTGCGGAGGAGAGAGAAGAGAGGGAGGGTGGAGGGAGAGGGCCAGAGGGGGGGGCATCGCTCAGAGAAGACTGGAAAGGGTGGCGTAGAGGAGTAAAGAAATGGGGCCTCGGGATTTCGCCACGCGGTGATTGGGGGCGTAGGGCTGACCCTGACAGGATGGGGGTAAAAGTAAACGCGCTTTCACCGCTAAGCACGAGTAGTTTATTTAGGTGGTTAATTTGCACTCTGGTGCGTGGTAAAAACTGATCGAGGGCCATCTCAAAAAAAAAACATCAGAAGCGTTCCAAAGGTATGCAGATTTTGGGTTTAGGGTGTGAGTAGATTTACTGAACTGCCCCGGATCGGAATGCTGTGCTTCGTTGCTTGCTTCTCTAATAATGCGTGCATTTGGGGGCTTCTCTAATATTTCCAGAGCCTTATCATTTGATCATACGAGGATTTTCTTTATCACTCCCTCTATTTTCAAATATATGACGTTTAGGAGAAGCAAATTAGTTCCTTCTAATCACCAACATTCAAGAAACGGAGGTAGTATTATTTTGGTGAGAGGACATGGCATTCCGCTGGGCTACCTGCCCAGATCGAACAAAAGTTGGGGAAAACTCAATTTGCACAAGGGCTACTTGACCAGACACTACACCAAACTTTACCAGACCCTGGACCAAATGGGGGGATATTCATGCGCCAAACATCACATTTTCTCGAACAAAATGCCAACCAGAATGAAAAGGAGGACGTGGGCATGCTGCTTCCCTGTTGATGCTCACAGTCACACTTGTCTTCCTTCTCTGATGATGCTCCACATCACCTCTCTGTCCAACGAATCGCTTGGCAAGGCATTGACAAGTAGAGCGATTAAGCGAAGTCAGACACGAACACAAAACCATCCTCATGCATAAACTGACAGCTTCTTGGATCGTTGACACGCATGCCTGCTATGCAACTATGCTTTCGGTTGTAGAAGGCATTAGCTCTGTTTCTTAGTTCACCAGCGCTGCAAAGACGTGCAGGTTACGAAGAAACCCCAGCCAGATGGCGGCGGGGGTCTGGAAAGAAGATGATTCTTTCCACTCGCGGTGTGCCCGAATCCAGCAATGGTGCCCCGTCTGGTGGCCTTGTGAAGAAAAGGCGGGGGTGTTCTGAGTGTTGCGTTACTAAGTTGCCTCGAAATGAAAAATTTTGCCCTGTGAAAGCATAATTTTTACCTTTGAATGTTCTAAATTCTGCATACTGTCATCTCATGTTTCAGAAGAGCTTAGTATAGTACGGGATAGATGCTATCCAAATCTGTAGACAGCTGCTTCAGTAACTTTGCAGAAAGATTGTGGAGTAGTACAGCAAACAAGAGCCACTGTTTCAGTTTACTCTCCATATTTGCCTACCGAATTACAAATCTGAAGATGAACGCCAAATCCGTTGGATCCAAGTCTGCAGTAGTACAGCAAACAAGAGCCACAGTTTCAGTCTACTCTCGTATTTGCCATCTCCATAGCTGCTTGTTTGTTTGCCTTGTGAGTTGCAGATGCGGTGTGAAGAAAATCCCTCCAGCTACATTTCACCGTCGACCCTGTGGGGAACCAGCTGATGGATACCATTCATGAGCAGCTGGCCATCCGGCTCCGAGTTTGCTCCGAGTCGGCTCCTCTTCAGATGAACAACGACCTTGCTGGGAGCATCTCTGCTAATTTTGGCTGAAAAGGATGGAAATGTTCAATCTCCAATCCAATCTCCAATCCACCCGCCTGATGCCCTGACGAGCTTGATGCATCGGCCAATGCGGCGACATGGCACGGCCCCCAAGCAGATGCTGGAGGATAAGGGTCGGCGCCGCCGCACCACCATCCACCAACGAGTCGTCCTGAGTTCTCCACCCAACCGGCATTGCTCTACATCCGTGGTCCCACAGCGCGTGCCACGAGCTGCTTGTAGTAGCAGTTCCGTGGCGGCGGCGCGCCGCGGTAGCTTCGTCTCCCCTCCGCTTCGTCGCCGTGCAAAACAATGTTGGGAAGAAAACAACGGCAGCACCAGTTCGAGGCGGAGAAAGCGACGTGGCGGCGAGGTGATATCGACGCTAAGCCCGGCAGGCTCGCCACCTGCGTCCAGCATCGGCCGGCGGCAGGAGGAAGGAAAGCGGCGGCCACAATTTACAGAAAACCACCTAAATTGGATCGCGATCCAATGTAGGGCGTTTACTGTAAATAGTTAGATCGAGTATTTTCACTTACACCCCCGAATCGGATCGCGATTACTGATCGCGATCCGATCTAGGGGGTTTACTGTAAATATTTAGGTCCGAATATTTTCGTTTACCCCCCTAAATCGGATCCCGAATATTTGCATATAAACCCCTGAACCGGATTTGTGCCTTCGGTCCTCGCTCTCACGGCGGCCATCTCTTCCCGTCCTCCTCCGCCGCCGCCGGGGACTTGTTGGAGTAATTATCAACCACCATGGCATTTGAATGGCCGTTTAGATCTGCGGTGTGAGTGCTTCCCTCTCCTTTCGTCGTCCTGGGTAGCTGGTGCGGACGACGTTGGACCTTGCTCCTCCTCGATTGCATTCGTCATGGATTCCGGTCCGCCGTCCACGGCGCAGGTGGCGCCAGGCGACATGGATTTTTCCGGAGATCCGCGGCCAAGGAACCATGTCGCTCTTCGTGCTCCTCCGCCCACTCCTCCACGGGCGGAGCTTAGTGTCGGCCAGCCTTGGCTCCGGCCCCCACTCGTCTAGTCGTCTCCCTCATCTCCAGCTTGCCGAGCTCCTCCGCAAGCTCCGTTGTTCACTAGAAAACAGGAGAGTCGAAGCTGCAGTCCTTGGCGAACGCTTGGCGCCGTTGTGGCTATCTCGTTGATGATGGCTCTAGCTCGACCGCTGCAGTGTATACTGTACTTGGTGAGAAATGACCCGGCAAAATTAATCCTAACCACGTCAGTGTCTGGCTGGTTTCTTCCATTCTCTTGCTCGTCTCTGTGCTGTGCCTCTGCTTCGGCAGGATTTTCCAGCTGCAAGGTTGCAGCCAACTAGATAACCAGGTAGAAAATCTCAGCTCAGCTCAGCTGCACTGTCAATTGTTCTTCTCTCCTGAATTACACTTGTTCGTAGCTCGCCCTTGGCACCGAAGCAAAGTGAGCAACTGAGAAACTGAGCACCTCCTTCGCCGGTAGGCAAAGGAGCAGGCGAATGCGTGACTCTTCTGCACAAGAGCACAACAACATTGTTCTCTCGTCTTTACCTCTCGCCATCTCAGCAATGCGAGGTTTTGTCGCTGAATGTGTTGCGTTTTTCATTAACTACGCAGAAAAGCTACGTATCATTACATCAAGAAGAAAATAGAATGGAGCTTCTTAGGCTATGTTTGGATCCACCCCCAAATGGCAAAAGGCGAAATGGCAAAATTTTTGCTCCTGTCACATCAGATGTTTGGACGCTAATTAGAAGTATTAAATATAGTTTAATTAAAAAATAATTACATAGATGAGGACTAAATGACGAGACGAATCTATTAAGCCTAATTAATCCATAATTAGCAAAATTACGGTAGCATTTGCCCTTTTGCACTTTGGGATGTTTGGATCCAAAAGTGAAAAAAAAAGTGCAAAAGAGCAAAAGTTTTGCACTTTCTCCCTCTTTCCCGGTCATCCAAACCTGGCCTTACAACGCCGGTCGAAAGGAGCACACGCACACCTCAACAATCAACAATGAAGTAAAGGGCTATGCGGCACTATAAACCAAGATAAGCCTATGACCGTAGTCTAACTAGGAGCAACGCTACTCAACGATGATCGATAAGGCCAACCGATGCCTGCAAGCTTACTTGCCCCAACTCGAATCCAGTTGCTTCCCTCGGCGAGAATTCCGGAATTAGCTGGCTCAAATTCTGATCGGCGCCGCTGAAAAAAGCGTTACGCTCTTTCCTAACAGCGGTGTCCAGCCCCTTCTTTTGCTCCTTCGGCAGACCTCGCCGCAAGAGGAGCCACCACTCCAAGATGCTCAGGCCATCTGTGGGCGGGGGCTAGGGAAGCTGAATGTGTTGCGTCTCGTTGTTTATATGCTATGCAACGCGTCGCATTTGCCAAACATGGCCCCAACTCCCAAGGGAAGTGCGATTAGAGCAACTCTCTCCCTCTCCAGGAACAGATCGTGTTGTCGCTTGAAGTTGCAGGCTGCAGCAGACGTTCAGACCAAGCCTCAGTAAGCGCCTTGAATCCATGAACCTGAACCCATGAATCCTGCACCAACTCGATCATACCCGCCGGCGGCGTTCAGCACTTGGTTGCCCAGCTTCGCAGAACACAGGAAGATCGCTTCAAAGCAAAGCAAAGCCAAACCAAAAGCCTTCTTCAGTAGGTGCGGCCTGCCGCTCGCAGCGCCTCGGCACATGGCGGCATGCGGCGGTTGCAGCATCCCTGACCGATTTACCCCAATTCCCCGAACGACCTGCGAGCATCACCAGATGGACCAGATGCTGTGGTGATGGGCTGATGGCTCCGCCGCAGGTACGATGCCGCCACGCGTGAGCTCGCGGTGGGCGAGCGCCATGCGGGTCACCGCTCCTCTGTGACTCTGTCCTTGCCGGCCGCGCAGCGCCTTCCGCCCGTCCGTGGCGACCCGCTACAACATTCTAGTCGCGCCGAGCGGATCAGCCGCGCGTGTTCTGCCGCCGGATCATGCATGTACGGGAGCAGCAGCTAGCGGCAGGCCGCCACGCCATCCGATTCCGCACGACCGCACCGCCCGGCGCGGCTCCAGTGGCCACCGAGGACGCGCTGGTGCCGGACGGTTGGCCAAGCATTTGCCACCGCATTTACCGTCCTCTCTCTCTCCCTCTCGCTGGTGTCGTCCTGCTGCTGCATCTGCGGCAAATTTATGGCGAGGCCTCACCGCTTACCGGAGAGCGGCCTCTGGACCGCGGGCCTGTTCGTTTGCTGCTGGTTTGGATACATCACATCAAAGAGAATCTGACTATTTAGAAGTATTAAATAAAATCTGTTTATAAAACCTTTTACACAGCAGGATGCTAATTCGCGAGATAAATTTAATAAATCTAATTAAACTATAATTTGCCACAGTGATGCTACAGTAATCATCCTCTAATCATGGACTAATATAGCTCATTAGATTCGTCTCGCGAATTAGCACTGGAGTTCTGCAATTAGTTTTATAATTAGACTTTATTTAATACTTCTAAATAATAAAATTTTTTTTGATGTGACCCCTCTGCATCAAACGAACACGCCCTCCGAGCAGTAGCTGAGCTCAAATATTCCGCTCAGGCCATAGCCTCGCTAGTGCAGCGCGGTAGCCAGTAGTGGCGCAGTGATAGTGCTGCTGCTCCTCGTACGGACGCCCGGGGGGCCCTTGCAAGTGCAAGCTACTCCTCGTTCATAAATGGCGCACCTTGCCGTGTCAGGACCCGGGGGGAAATACAAGCCACAGCCACTGCACTGCCGCCACGCGCCCAGAACGCCCAGCCGGTCGACCGGGAAGACGACGGCGTGTCCATGGCGCAGCTCGTGAGCCTGTGAGTACGCGCATTCGAGACTTGAGAGCATGCGCAAGATTGGCCACTGGTCTCTGGTCAGGGCAGCGCGGGGGCCGGCGGGGACACCCTTGGCCGCGGTAGCATGGGTGGATCGGCGGAACGGCCGTGAACGACTGAAGGAGCTCTCGCCGCCGAACCCTCCGGCCTGGCAACCCATCAATGCCGAGACGCCGAGCGTTGATGAGCCCTGCCCGGCGTAGCGTGGTGGGCGAAAGATTTCCCCGGATAGGGATGTCCATGTCTAACCGTCTAGGGGCGTGGGCGGAGGGGGGGAGGAAGGAATCGTAACCGGGACCTAGACATGATCGACCGAGATCGGCAGGGCGGTGCCCGATCCGAGCGCGTGCTCTGCTCCGTTGAGCGATGCGACTCGGGAAGGGAGAGGGTTGAATCGAGGAGGCTCCTCGTCCTGTGTTTTGGGTCGAATTGAAGGCGTCCTTCGATGTGCACTGCGAGCAAGGGGATACGATGGGATTGTGTTGGATCCAAGCTCACTGGAGCGGAAATGTACTTGCTCGAAAGTACATTTAGTGATGGACCAAGCATCATCGATACGCGATGGCATCTGGTGATGGACCATGAGCATACAACAGGTTTCTGAGTGGGAGCTGGACGCTGGAGCAGTGGCGGAGGACCCAGTGTAGCGAGATGTGGCGCTCGCCATACCTCGGTCCGCACGCCGCCACCCGCCGCCCGCACGCCGCTCGTCCGCCGGCGCCGCCGCCCGCAGGCCGCAGCCCCGCCCCCGCCCGCCCGCCGCCCGCAGCCCCGCGCCCCCGCCCGGCCGCCCCCGCCCCCGCCCGCCCGCCGCCCGCCGCCCGCAGGCCCTGCCCCCGCCTCCCACCGCCCCGCGCGCCGCCGCCCGCCGCCCGCAACCCCGCGCGCCGCCGCCCGCAGGCCGCAGCCCCGCCCCCGCCCGCCCGCTACACCTAAAATTTTGGGCGTCCTCCGCCACTGCGCTGGAGGTATTATGACAAGTCAACTGAGCTACAGTTGATCTCCTCAGTGATCATGCGAAGGGATTCTAATCCGTAATCCATAACTTGACAAACACTAATCGGAAACCAAACCAAAGTTAAGTTGTTCCACCGGTGTGGTAACGTTGGGTGCATGCATACCCGGGTTGCAACAACTTCACGGAGCAGTAACAAACATTTATATTTACAAACCAAGCTTAGACGTGTAGAAAACCGCTGAAGCATGGTAAATGTAACGATTCAATTCAAAGCTGGAGCATGCTCATTCTGCATGCTAGATGGATCACAACTACACTGCAATCTGTTTATATTTTTATCCTCTCTTCAAGTTAACCCAAGGTTGCAATGCTTTCTAGAGTTGGCTATTTAAGTTAGCCCATTCCACTTTCAACTTTCTATTTACAACTATTTTTGAGCTACCATACCTCATGCATGGTATTCTAATTGTGGTCCAACCGGCCCCTAGGCTACATGATATTGTAAATTTGTGCACAGAACATGTAGGAACTTGGAAGGCTTTAGGACTATTTTTGAGCTACCATACCTCATGCATGGTATTCTAATTGTGAGCCACTATTCTAATTGTGGCCCGACCAGTCTCTAGACTATATGTTATTGTAAATTCGCGCAGAGAACATGTAGAAATTTGGAAGGCTGATAAATCTGTGGCTAGAGATGATGCAAATTATATTTATTTTGGATCACTGAATTGATCCAAAAATGTAATAAAATAAACTAGTATATTATTGTGCATAATTAATTTATGAGAAGAAACAAATTAGAATAGCATATTACCGTGGGCACACCATCCATAACACAAATGCACATAACATTGAAGTAACTAGCTAAGCATGCAACTGGCACACGAGCACACGTCGCTGGATCCGATCAACACACGACACAAGCACACAGCCTGCAACACAAACAGTCAAACACCAAGCCCAAACTTTTACAGACTCCGACTTCTCTGCCCTGCAGCCACACACACGGTCACGAACACGCTCGATTCACGCACAGCTAGACGACGAAGAAAAGAGACCTCGACACGTTACATGCCACGCTCGCCGTACCACAAACACATGCACGATGCATGGACCACCTGCGCCAGGACGTGCACGGCACGCACGCGAACGCCATGCACCCTGCGCGCGCACGTACGTCCGCGGCCCGGCGTCGCCATGGCTCCTGCAGCAGCTCTCAAGGCGTGACGCCACCGGCGCCCCCCCCGGCGCCTCCGCCGTAGCCTCCGAACGCCGGGGCGCCGCCGCCGCCGAAGCCGCCGAACGGGATGCCGCCGCCGCCGCCGAGGGGCCCGAAGCCACCGACTCCGCCGAGCGGGCCGACGCCCCCGACGCCGCTCCCGACGCCGCCGAGCGGACCCGTGACGCCGCTGAAGACGCCCCCGCCGTTGTTGCCGAAGCCACCGCCGTACCCGGCGCCGACGGCCGGGAAGCCCGGGAAGTTGCCCATGCCGCCCACGCCCACGAACAGGTTCTTCTTGTCCGCCACGCCGGCGTCAGTGGCGCCGCCGTTCTTGGCGCCGGCCGCGGCCACGGCAGCCGGGAGAGTGGCCGCCGTGGCGGTGGGGGCGCCGCCGGAGCCGCCTGCCGGCACGGTTCTGCCCGCCGACGCGGCGTGGAGCGCCACCGCGACGCAAAGCACTGCGAGGGCGAAGCGGCGCTTGGTGGCCATGCCTCACCGGTCGATCTCTGTGGACTGTGGGCGTGTGTTCAGTTCAGCTGCGCTCCTGTGGAGGCAGTGTGGAGCGGTGTTGTGTTGTGAAGTGGAGCGGCGGGGATCACGGCGTGCGCGTTTAAATAGAGGCGGGGGGAGGAGCCGGTAGGGAGAGGGGCAGGTGGGATTGGTAAATGAGAGTAACTGGGATGGGGTGTAACTGCGAATGCGGCATCGTGCAGGGACGTGACGTGTTGGGTTCGTGTGATGAGCTGCTGGCGACTTGGTGAGAGCGCGCGCGAGGGGTGCTCTTCTGAGGCTGTTCCCAGCAGCGAGCCGGTTTGGATCGGGAAATACCGATCGAATCAGTACGGGGCCATTTATTTTGCTTCCATCTCCACATCGTACCTTCAGCGGGTTCCTAAAATAGCACCGCAGCTGGCTTCCCTGCCGAGGCGGCCGTTTGCTCTCCGCGCAATCTGAAACTGGGCAGGAGCGAGACACGGACCAGCAGTTGAGATCCGAACAAGAGAGAGAAGGTGTGAAAATAGAAGTCGGAAGAGAGCCCTCGGATTTTAGGATCGTATACGGGACAGCCGCTGGGTGACCCAACGGTAACAATTCGATCCCATAATCGGGATAAGGTGCCAGATATGATACGTGTTGGGAATAGCCTGAGCCACGCGCGCGATCAGGAGCTGACGCGTCACAAAAACCACCGCTAGCCAAGGAAATGCGAAGGTCAAGTATGCAGGAATTTATATAGGCCGTAATTACGACGGTGGACCAGCACATGGACTAAGAAGCACAGCGATACAGTTTCAAACAAACAAAATATGAATATTTTTTCAAGAAAATACTCGAATTAGAAATCGATTTCTCTATTATATTCTTCACGATGAGATGTTTAAAATAAAACTAGACTTGCATATGTTTAGATATATGTTTAGCTAGAACAATCAAATTGTGAATGTGGAACAATTTAATTATGAAACTGGAACAATTGTTCTACGTGATGAGATGTTCAAAACAAGACTAGACTTGCATATATTTAGATCTATTTTTAGTTAGAACAATCTAATTGTGAAAGTGGAACCATTCGAAACTGGAACAATTGTTCTATTTTAACAAAAAGTTATTCCATGTTTATAAAAAGTATAAAATATTTTTATGCAAATATAGTCAGGTGTGGTCTTGTTAAGAGAAATGCAATCGTGTAATCAGTATTTGATTTGAGTGTCTGGTTTGCAAGCTACAGTTTTTTTTCTTAATGTGTATTTGCATAAAAATCCGTGCAACACTAGCTTCTCAACTGACCAAAAGCCAGCCGTTGTGGGCCAATATAGGGTGTGTTTGGCAGGGCTCTGCTCCGTCCCGGAGCTGCTCTGCTCCAGAACTCCAGGGTGGAGCAACTCTGCTCTGGAGTTTTTGTGGTGTTTGGCAAGATTGGTGTCCACAGCTCCAGAAAAGAGGTTTTTGAGTGTGGAAAGACATTCTTACCCCTGTTTATTGAATGTATGTTTGTTGAGCATGATGAAGCATATGTAATTGTTTTTGCCGTTAATTCATCAAAGGAAATTGAAATATTTGCCCATGATACTAAGAAATGAGTCATTGTACTAATCACAATTACTAAAATATTACAAGGCCATTGTCTTCATCTAACCTTCTAAACTAAACATTAGATTCTAATTCCAAGCTAGAGAAAGAGATGTCGCTATTCTATCGCGAAATTCATCCATGGTAAGAAAGCTTGCTTCAGTTGTTGAATCATCAGAGGCATGTGGTGACACTGCATACTTGTTGTACCTATCAGGGATTGTAGGCACGAAGTTAGGATCTCGATCAAAGTTAGCAAAATCCACATCACCACTTGAGTGCTCACGAATGAAATTGTGGAGGACCATAGTGGCAGCAACAATCTTTTTTTGTGTGTGCATGGTATATTTAGGCATTTTGTACAATATTTGCCATTTCATCTTCCATAGTCCAAATGTCCGCTCAATAATGTTACGAACAGACGAGTGCACCCGATTGAACTTCTCTTTTGGACTATTAGGTTCCATACCTCTATGCCACTCGGGCAAATGATATCTTTCACCTTTGTATGGAGCCAAGTATCCCGGACGGTTAGGATAGCCCGCATCTACAACATAATACTTCCCTTCTGGAGGATGTGGGAAGTGATCTTCATCTACCTCAAATGCATGGTACAATACACTTGTGTCATGGTAAGACCCCGGTTGACCAGCAGCCACATAGGTGAAACGCATATCAAAATCACAAACAGCAAGCACATTTTGAGTTGGAATGCCCGTCTTTCCAATGTACCTGACTTGTTCATCAGGTGAAACAGAGACACGAATATGAGTGCCATCAAGTGCACCAATGCAATCCTTGAAGTGTGGATATGCTCTTTTATCATTCCGAATCCTCTTGTGAACGGTGGGAAAATTAGGATTGGTTGGTCTCAAGTACTGTTCAGCCATCGCCACCAGACAATCTAGCACCTCATGAAATTTTCTACTAATAGTTTCACCTGAGTGTTTGAACTTGTTTTGGCACCTCCAATTGGACTCACAACCGGAACAAATGAAGAGGAAAATTGCAAGTATCTCATAAGTATTCATATGTTTGGATGGTTGTAGCCCGTACCTCTCAACCAATACATCATGAAGATCAATGAATATTTCTGTGTTCATCCGAAGCATTTTGTGACACTCTCCTGGTGTATTCAGGGTCTCTTGTAACCATCCAATTCCAGTTTGAATTGATACTCTTGGTGGAGCCTTGTGCAAATACAAATCACAATAGATCTCAGCAAGTTTAGCACCTTTGGTGATAATGTCAAGAAACTGGTCACCATCATCACTAGAACTGTCACTCTCACTTTCTGACATATGAAAATACAAGAAATTATTAAGTGACACAAGCTGGAAAAGATCATGATACATGATACAGGATACATGTTTAACAATCTGAAAAAAAACATAGGAGCCCCAAATTCTGGAAAAAACACATGACACAAGTCAAACCATGAAACAGGGAAAAAACATAGAAGCCACACAATCTCTACTTTCCATACTTGCCCATATACTTCCTAGTAAGTAAAGCGTCCCCCCATCAGGGAAGACTTAAAAGTGTTGCTTTATCAGTCCCAGGAGGCTGATAACACTTTTATTACATCAGATGGTACATCACCGTACTACTCTACGCGGTAATGGGCAGTGAAGCGCCACTATCGCGAGGATTACAACCAGAACCCACACAACTACACTAGCTACGAACAAAGGATCATCAGTCTTGCGCCATGGGGAATCCAACGGTGGCCTCAACCACAGGCAAGACTGGGTGCAGGACGAAACCCTACTCGTTGTCTTCGGGGGCGTAGTCTGGGTCTTCCACTGTAAAAGTAAGAAAAGGGGTGAGTACAAACGTACTCAGCAAGTCCAATCACACCCACGGAAGGGGGTATAATAGAATTTAATGCACAGGATAATCCAAGGATAAGGTTACGGTTCATTTGCGGAAAACACAGTTATATGCAGGGGTTCGTTTTAAAAGCACTTTTCAAAACAGGTTTTCTTATACCAAGGAGCACACAGTGTTGATCCACACAGGATCCAGGTTTTAAACTGCCACCGGACTCCCCGTCCGCCGTAGCACACGGCACAACTGCCGGACACTTTCCAAACAACTCACACCAGCCCAATCATTCCCAAGAGAAACACTAGTTATGTGACCACACCATAACTTGCCCAATACCGTGGGCACGGCTATTCGAATAGATTTTCAACTCTGCAGAGGTGTGCAACTTAACCCACAGGTGGGGTACCACAGCACGAACACCTTAGTGCCGGTGCAGATCCCATCGAAGCCATTACCCACCTTAGCTAGACCTGACTAGCCACCACGGGATCCATCAAGGGGTCATTCGACCTATCTCCGAGGTTTAACCGGGGCATAAGTCACACAGAGCTTATCGCTTCTCCTTGATCACCCGTTGCTCTCAGCTCTCCTGATGGCTATCAGGCCAACTAGTGGGATTTATGCTAAGCCGTTGCCCATACAACGGTCAAGTGGTTCGCACGACAAGAAGCTAGGTGAGATGTCACATCAACTCGGTCCTTAGGGGTGACAAGATGGATATCTCCCTTCCTCGCTCAACCACACAGGTACGAGCACACCAACGGCAATTCACACAGAAATGCCATCCATCCCGTCTAACTCACTTTTCAAACCACATTTTATCCTTTCCCACACACACACATTTTCTTTATAAAATCAGGTGGTCAAAGTATGGTTGTCTCAAGTAAGGGTGGCTATCCTACCATGTTTTCAACACGCAAAACCATGCAATTTTATAAAACAGGCCACTGGGTTGTGTTTATAAAAGCTAGGACAGAAACATGCATCAAAGGGCGGGATTGAACTTGACATCGTCAAACCCTTGCGGGAGGTCCCGATCGAAGCACTGTCCCTCGGGTTCGGGGTCGCAGAACTGGTCCTCAATTGCTTGGTCGCAGTCGGGAACTCCTTCGTTCACTCCGTGTCCTACGACGCAAACAAACAGACATGCAATCAAGCGAAAGAATTAAAAGCTTTTATCGTCGGGCTTGAATCGGAAATAATTTAGTTACGGAGTTAGGGGTGACATCTTTGGGTGGTTTCTTAATGGCATGGCTAAAACTATACTAGAAGCGGGGTGGTAAAGTTTCGGGTCAATCGGAGGTCGTTTCGCACATAAAATGACGCGCTAAAGGTGGTTTCAGGGCTTAAACGGGGGTCCAGGGTCTTGTTCATAATTATCTAAAGGGGGTAAGGGCTTATTCGTTAATCCTAGAAATACCCTGTGCGTGCTAAAAAGTATCAAATATATCTTGGTTTATGTATCGAGGGGTTCGATTTGAGATTACTGAAAGCGTAGGGTTTCTTTTGCAAAAGAAGTAGATAGGGGGGTTTCTTTTGGAGGAAAACAGAAAAGGGGAGGGGGCTATGGGCAAAAACGCCCCTTTCTTCCTCCTTCCTCCCGCACAGAGCAGAGAAGGGGAAGGTGGGGCGCCGGCGCCCAGCCACATCCGGCGGCCTAGGGCTCGGGGCGGCTCGGGAGAGAGGGGGAAAAGAGAGAGGGGGTCACGGGAAACTAGTTCCCGGCCTCACCTCGGCTTGGGACGCGGTGAGGGAGCGGGCCCACGGTGGGGGGGCGGCGGCCGGTGGTGGGGTGCGCGGCGGCGGCGCTAGGGCAGGGGGAAGGTGGGTAGGGCGGTGGTGGTGGTCGTGGTGGGGGTGAGCCGCGCGGGCGGCCTATTTATAGGCCGAGGGGGGGCGGTGAGGCGGAGGGGATTGGGGCGGCCGGCGGGCGGTGCGGGCGCCATTAATGGCGTCCCGGCCGCTTGCGGCCGTCGCGACGTGGCGTGCGGCGCGGGTGCGGGACGGGAAGCGACGGCCGCGCGCGCGGGCAGGACGCGGCAGCGGCGAGCGGCACGGCACGCGCGGGTGCAGGGCGCGCGCGGCGCGGCGTGTCGCGGGTCCGGGGCGAGGGCGCGGCGGCGAGCGGCGCGGCGCGGGGCGCGGTCACGCGGGGCACGCGGGGCACGCGGGCATGCGGGGCGAGCGCGTGCACGCGGCACGGCCAGGGCAGCGCGGGCGCGGCGCACAGGGCCGGCGCACGGCCGTGCTGTGCTCGAGAGCAGGGGAAAGGGAAAACAGGAAGGAAGGAAGAAGAAGAGGAAAGGGAGGGAAAAGAAAAGAAGGAAAAGGGGAAAGGGGAGGAAAAAAAAAGAAAAAGGAAGAGAAATAGGGAGAAGAGAGGGAAAAGAAAAGAGGGAGGGAGAAGTGCCGGCGCCGGTCGCGGAGGCGACCGCGGCCGGTCGGCCACGCGCGGGGAAGCGCGCAGCGCGAGGGGGTTGCGTCGGCGTTGATCGCGGAGAGCGGTCGCGCGCGGTTGTCGTGACGTGGTGGCGAGAGTCGAGGCGGTGCGCGTGGGGAAAGCCGGGCGCTGTGCGGCGCAGGGCGGGGAATGTGACGGCGTGCGTGCGGCGGTGAAACGGAGGGAGTCAGGATTTTACGACGGGTAAATTTTTCGGTCAGGGCACCTTAACGCGTTATTTAAATTCGAAATTTTCGGGACGTCACAAACCTACCCCAGTTAAATGAATCTCGTCCTCGAGATTCGGCTGGCTCCTAAACAGATGGGGAAATTGCTTCTTTAGAGCCTCCTCGCGTTCCCAGGTTGCTTCCTCTACTCCGTGTCTACTCCACTGAACCCTGCATATCCGTACTTCGGAGTTTCTTGTCCTTCTAGTGACAGTGTCTAGAATCTTGACCGGCACTTCTTGATATCGCAAATCCGGCTGCAGGTCTATTGTTTCCACCGGCACATGTTCTCCCTCGGGTACTCTTAGACACCTTCTTAATTGCGAAATATGAAACACTGGGTGTATATCCGACATTTCTTCTGGTAACTCCAGTCGGTACGCTACTGCTCCGACTCTCTTCAGAACTCGATATGGTCCAATATATCGAGGGGCTAATTTTCCTTGTACCTGAAACCTTCGTGTCCCTCGAATGGGTGAGACTTTGAGATAGACAAATTCTCCCGGATTGAAACTTATTTCCCGCCTCTTCTTGTCCGCATAGCTCTTTTGTCGGGACTGAGCCGCTTTCAATTTCTCGCGGATTTCCGCTACTTTTTCTTCTGCTTCTTTTATGAGCGCGGGTCCTACTAGGGCACGTTCCCCAACTTCTGACCATATCAGGGGAGTCTTGCACTTTCTTCCATAGAGGGCTTCGAATGGCGACATGCTCAGGCTGGCTTGGTAACTATTATTGTACGAAAATTCTGCATAGGGCAGACTCTGCTCCCAGTCCTGTCCGTAGGTCAGGACGCATGCTCTTAGCATATCTTCCATAATCTGATTCACCCTTTCGGTCTGACCATCCGTCTGCGGGTGATACGCAGAGCTGAAATCCAACTTGGTGCCCATGGCTTGATGCAAACTCTTCCAGAATCTAGAGGTGAATTGGGTTCCTCTGTCTGAGACAATTCTGCTAGGCACCCCATGTAGTTTTACTATGTTTTCTACATAAAGCTTTGCCAACTTTTCTCCGCCATAAGTGGTTCGTACAGGTATAAAATGAGCCGCTTTAGTGAGTCGATCCACTATTACCCATATGGAATCGTGTCCTTTCTGTGTTCTGGGCAGTCCCACTACAAAGTCCATTCCTATTTCATCCCATTTCCAAACCGGGATAGGCAAGGGTTGCAATAATCCTGCCGGCTTTTGATGTTCGGCCTTGATCCTTTGGCAGGTATCACAATGTGCCACAAATCGTGCAATATCCGCTTTCATTCCATTCCACCAGTATTTTTGCCTTATGTCCATATACATTTTGGTGGATCCTGGGTGGATGGAGTAAGCCGAGTTATGGGCTTCGTCCATGATTAATTGCCGAAAATCTCCATTCTGGGGAACACAAATTCTATCCTCGTACCATAACGTCCCCTTATTGTCCACTCTGAAACCTGGCGCTTTGTTTTCTCCGGTTTGTTTGCGGATTTTCATTAACTCTTGATCCGATCGTTGGCCTCTCTAATCCCATCTTCTAGTGTCGACTGAACGTTTAGCACTTGGCTGGAACCTCGAGGAACAATGTGCACATTTAATCGTGCCATTTCCTCGCGCAGATTGTCATCCTTGGGTCCATAGGATTTCCGGCTTAAGGCATCGGCTACCACGTTCGCCTTTCCGGGGTGATAATGGATTTCCAAATTGTAATCCTTAACCAACTCCAGCCATCTCCTCTGCCTCAGGTTCAAATCCGGTTGGGTAAAGATGTACTTCAGACTCTTATGGTCAGTGTAAATCTCACACTTATTCCCGATCAAGTAATGCCTCCAGATCTTGAGGGCATGCACTACGGCTGCTAATTCTAAGTCATGGGTCGGATAGTTCTGCTCGTGGTTCCGGAGTTGGCGGGAGGCATACGCAACGACTTTCCCATCTTGCATCAGCACACACCCTAATCCTTGTCGGGATGCATCACAATAAATGACAAAATCCCGATGGATGTCCGGTAGGGTTAGCACTGGGGCGGTTGTCAGCCTTTGTTTCAACTCTTGAAAACTTCTTTCACAACTTTCCGTCCAGGCGAACTTCTTCTCCTTCTTAAGAAGTTCCGTCATGGGTCGGACTATCTTGGAAAATCTCTCGATAAATCTCCGATAGTATCCGGCTAATCCAAGAAAACTTCTGATTTCACTAACATTAGTCGGTCGCTGCCGGTTGGAAACTGCTTCGACCTTCTCTGGGTCCACTGCTACACCTTCCGCGGTTAGGATGTGACCAAGGAAAGCTACTCTCTCCAGCCAGAATTCGCACTTGCTGAACTTGGCATATAGCCTATGTGTCCTTAGCTTTTCCAATACTACCCGCAGATGTTGCTCATGTTCCTGAATACTCTTGGAGTAGATAAGTATGTCGTCGATAAAGACTACAACAAACTTATCCAGTTCGTCCATAAATACCTTGTTCATGAGGTTCATAAATAGGCAGGGGCATTGGTTAGTCTGAAGGACATTACGGTGAACTCAAATTGCCCGTAGCGAGTGACAAAAGCTGTCTTAGGGATGTCACTTTCCCTAATCTTGAGTTGAAAATATCCTGACCTTAAATCGATCTTGGAAAAGTACTTGGCTCCTTTTAGCTGATCGAACAGGTCATCGATCCTGGGGAGGGGGTACTTATTCTTAATGGTAACTTCATTCAGTGCCCGGTAATCTACACACAACCTCATACTCCCATCTTTCTTCTTGACAAACAGCACTGGGGCTCCCCATGGCGACGAGCTTGGTCTGATAAAACCAATTCGTTGCAATTCTTCTAGTTGCTTCTTTAACTCCGTCAATTCCGAGGCTGCCATCCTATAGGGTCTCTTGGCTACAGGGGAGGTTCCGGGGATAAGGTCGATGACGAACTCTATATCCCTGTCTGGTGGCATACCGGGGAGTTCCTCGGGAAAAACATCTGGGTATTCATTTACTACCGGGACTCCTTCTAAGGGCTTAGCTTCCATGCTAAACATCATTGGGTCAAACTCACTATCCCGGGTGTGGCAGATCACTTGTACTCCTTCAGGGTTTGTTAGGTGTACCACTTTGTCCGTACAGCCTATGAGACCATTGTGTCGGCTTAACCAGTCCATTCCAAGGATTACGTCTATTCCTCCTGACTTAAGTACTACCAAATCTGCTAGAAAGTCTACCCCACTTAAATTGATCCTTACCCGTGGACAACCTAATTGACAATTGATGTCGCCTCCAGGCGTCCGGGTTAATAGGGGTGTAGCTAGTAGTACTGTAGGTATTTTGTGTTTTTCCACAAAACTTGAGGATATAAACGAGTGCGATGCTCCAGAATCGAATAGTACTGTTGCCAGAGCTGAGTTGACTAGATACTCACCGAGCACTACGCCCTGAGCTTCTTGAGCCTCTTGCGCATCGATGTGATTGACGCGGGCTCGTCCAAACGACTGCTGGGGCTGCTTCGTCTGCTGACTGTTGTCATTGTTGCGGACGGGCACACGGTTGGCACCAGTCAGGGCTAGTCTGGGTCCATTCACTGTGTTGGAGAAGGTTGACGTGGCCGGCTTATTCTTGGCATAAGGGCAGTTGGCAATGTAATGCCCTATTTCACGGCAGTTGAAACAGGCCCTAACATTGTTGCTGTCAGGGGCGGCCTGGCTTGCATTGCTCAGCGGGGCCCTCGTGGTATTCTAGCTTCTAGGCGGGGCCTGTGATCCTGTCACTTGAGACTGAGTTCTATACTGCATCGGGGCCTGGGATCTTGGTGCAGTATAGTTGGAGTTCCTCGGCTTTTGGAAGCGGTCCTGTTGGCGGGCCTTACTTTCCAGGAATTTGCGTTTATTATCCTTTCTCTCTTCAGCTTTGGCCCTTTCTGTGAGGATAGCCTTGTTCATCAGGGTGTTGAAGTCCGGATAGATCTGGGGAGTAAGCAAGGTCCGGAGTTCTGGGCTTAACCCCTTCTTGAACATGTCTTGCTTCTTATCGTCGTCATTCACTTCTTCCGGCGCGTACCGGGCCAATTCTATGAACCGGTGGGTGTACTCTTCCACCGACATGCTTCCTTGCTGTAGTGCGCGGAATTCATCCGCCTTGCGCTTTCATAGTGGCCGAAGGGATGTGGTAGCGGCGGAACTCCCTTACAAATTCTCCCCAGGTGATGGTAGAGGCATCTTCGGCTGCGGCACAATAGTTTTCCCACCAGGATAACGCTGTTCCGGTGAGCTGGTGGGCTGCCAGAAGAACTTTATCCCGGTCCTGGCATCCGAATGGTTTGAGCTTCCTCTGAATTACTCGCAACCAGTCGTCAGCATCCAACGGGTTGCAGGATCCGGCGAAGGTAGGTGGCTTGGTCCTTAGAAAGGCCGTCAGCTTGTCGTTCATATTCTGCCCTCGCGGCTGCCGGTTAATGAGGGCATTCGCCAGTGTCTCCAGTATGAGGGTCTGGTTATGGATGATCTACGCCAGGTCTCCGAGGGGTGGGGGTGGTGGTAGTTGTTCTCCTTCTTGACTTCCCCCTCGGTTCTGGCTTACTTCTTGTTCTCCTTGGGGAAGGTCTTGTTCAACGGGATGTGCTCCGACACTAGCGGCTACGGGGTTCCGGCCACGGGAGGCCCTCGCGACGTCCGGGGGGTCACCTGTTGATTGGGTAAATTAGGGTTACGATTATGTGATGTTTAAGTTGTTTAATTCGTATATATATAAGGCAGAATCTACCTCCTGCCGATACTCATATAAATAATCAGCACACAACAAACCAGCAAACAACATCACAAACAACAAGCACAAACCATTTTATTACTGCAAGGGGGTTACAACTTAGGGTAAGGCTAGGTATCGTACTACTCGTCTGGGATCAGGTACAACACAAAAATGGCTGGGGCACATCACTAGGGTGGCGCCGGTCATTTTACTCGCGGGGCAGGCCTTCTTCTGGGGCAGAGAGCGCGAGTGATCCTTGTTCGCCGTTCTCCGGGTTTGCCTGAGGCTTTCTTGGGCGACCGCTTCGCTACTGACCGCGGCTGCGGCTCTCGCCTCGGCGTGGGCGCTCGGATCTGCTGTATCCTCACCGCGAGCTCTGCTTGCTCGGCTCGATGGGTCTGTTCCCTCAGAAGGTTGGCTTGCTCATCAAAGAGTTGGTCCAGGGCGGCTAGGTAAGTAGCCACTTGGTACAGGGGCCTTCTTCGTGGCGACGTCGTTCTAGGTTTCTCATGCGCGCCTCCCAGACTGGGGTTCTGATGGCCGGCGGGAAGAACTTCGCTGGCGTGGGGGC